>NW_011495061.1:898874-906726 GCF_000754665.1 Bison bison bison | reverse complement strand
TTCGAGCAAACCGTACAAGTAATACTGAGGAGACTGAACTGCCCTCCACATGCATGGTTGTGTTGCACAGAGCACAGCTGGCATTTCAGTGCAGATGTCAAGGAATTTTCAGGGTTGGAAGGTTTCTTAGGAATCATCTGGCCCAGTGCTTCTCAGCTATGGCTGTGCGCTAGAACCGCTTCAGGGAGTTTTAAAACAGGAAAGGAAGAGCTGATGCCAATCCCCTCTCCCCAGCCCTGGCAATGCCTGGCCATCAGTTGTGTAAAAGCCTCACTGCACAGCCATGGTTGGCAACTCCTGATGGAGCTACACACCATGACGTAGTCAAACCTCATTTTACAGGTAAGGAAACGGGCTCTTTCCAAGGAGGAGAAAGCTCCTTCCATGAAGAATTCACTTAAATAGCAAGCCAAGGAAAGGCTGGCGGCAGAGCCTAGACTGGCCCTGAGTGTCCTGACTCTCAGTCCATTCTGTCTGTGCCTCAGAAATCAGGACAACCGTGTGTGCGCTTAAGTCCTTATGCACACACACACACCAGACAATCAATGGCATCAGCCTTCAGATTAAGAAGATAAAAACATCAATCCACAGTGAACAGACGCAAAATGTGAAGACTGGGGCCCGGGAGTGGCGCGCGGCCCGGGAGAGGCCCGCCTGTGTGTCTGTGGCTGACCCCTTCGCTGTGCAGCTGAAGCTGTCATCACGCTGTCAGTTGGCGCGTGCTGCCTGCGCATGTGCCCAGTCGCTGCACCCCTATACAAAGTAAAAAGTGTTTTCAAAGTTTGGGTCTAGTTGTTTTGTTTGCGATTCCTTCTAAAGAGTAGAGAAACCAAATGCAAGCTGCTGACGCACCTCTGTCTGTGGCAGGGAAGAGCCGGCCAGCCTGCGGTCACTGCCGTCGGCAGCCGGGGCCCCCAACCCCAGCCACTGGGCAGAAGGAGACACGTGACGTGGAGGCTGATGGCCCCGAGGCCAGTCGGTCAGACCAGAGGTGGGGCTGGCGACCTGGGCTTGGGCACGTGAACTGACACCCTCCCCGTCCCCAGGACCCTCAGCGCTCTGGGCAACGCTGGAGCGCGTTTCTGTTCCCCAAAGCAGATGAGAACAGCTGCATCCTGTGAGCCATCAGACTGCCTTCAGAGCACTTGTTCAGTCCACTGGGCAAGTGAGGGAGAGGCCCTGGCCAGTGGTAAGCAAAGGCGTGGGGGGTTTCCTCCCATCGGAACAAGGTCTGATGCTGGAAAATGTAAAGTAGACGTGGAAGAATTCCATTTGGACACAGGTTATAATCGAATAAGGTCACAGTGTTCTATTCCAACAGCTGGGAACATACAATTTATTCTGTTTTGCTGAAGAACTAAGACTGTCCAAAACGCAATCCTATGGTGGGTTTTCCCAACTGCGTGATTTCCTAGTGGCCTGTGGGATAATCTGTCTTTTATTTCTTACATTTCTGCATCTTACCAGAATCTCCAGTAACCTGACTCAAGGGAACTTCCCAGGTAAGTACCCCAAGACAAGCCCCGCCTCCTCCTCCAGAAGGACATCAGCAAGCCCCCAAAGGCCCATGCAGGGTGTTCCCAGGGGCCCTCCTACCACAGCCAAACACTGAAAACCACCGGAAACGGCCCATGCACTGACAGACCAGGGCTCAGCATCAGAACAGGAGGCGTGGGCCGGGGAGGGCCAGGTGACAGCTGGTGCCAATGACCAGGAGGGGAGGAAGCTCAGGACCCCCATCACTACAGGAGGAAGCTCAAGACCCCCAACAGAACAGGGCTCAGCAACAGAGCAGGAGGCACAGGCCGGGGAGGGCCAGGTGACGGCCGGTGCTAATGACCAGGCGGGGAGGAAGCTCAGGACCCCCGTCACTGGGAGAGGGTCACGTACAGACACTAACCCTAAGCGTGAGTCTCCATGGATTTTTACATCACACAGAACTGTAGGAAGGTGTGGGGTGCCTGCTGCTGGGTGAGCAGAGTAGGCGCGGGGGTGGGAAGGGCCTGCTCCATCCCAGGTGAGCCCACCCGGGCAGCCAGGGATCCCTGAAGACCGGGCAGCACTGTGGGAAGGGGCCTGGACCCGCGGGGTGTCCAGACTGCCCACGTTCTGTTGGACTGGCTGCTCCAGGACATAAAACCCTGGTCATCAGTCTTGATAAAGCCAATCCACGTCTGGACCACAGCCTGGGTAATCGCTATTTTAATGCATCCATTAATCTTGTACTACTTCCAATCTCTTCACCGCATCACAATGTTTAAAAACCTGGACACTTGACCTTGAGCTGGCCTAACTTCCACGGACCCAGAGCAGCAGGGTGGGGCGGGGGGGATGCGGATCTGGGGAGCCTGGGGTCTGTGTGGACCGGCCCCACCACCAAGAGGCCTTCAGGCCATCATGCTTCCCCCTCTTTCTCTCCAAGTACTCCCAGGGGATCAGTTCTACTCTAAGCAAAAATCGGAGCTGATACTTTTTTCCAAAACGGAGGAAACAACAGGAAAGTAAACTGGCCCCTGTCGGACCTCACCGCGGGCAGCTGAGGAAGCGCCTCCTCCCTGGAAGATGACGGAGCCACTGAGCCGTTTCCTAGAGGACGGGGGAGGTCTGCACGGAGCCGGCCTCCTGACAAAGCCCCAGGCTGGCCACAGGCTGTGCCCACAGGGTCTCTCCCACCCACAGTATCACCTGGCTTCCAGTCTCGGCGATTTCTTCCAATTCTGAGAACAAGTTTAAACCCATTAACAAAACCGATTTCAAGCCAAATGAATAAACGGGAGGCCCTTCCACAGGAGGTTTCCTCTGATTAATATTTATGAGAGCGGAAGCAACCGAGACCCGGGTGACGCGTGCCCCGGCCCAGGATCTCTCTAGGGTTTGGGTGAGCGTGGGGCTCCCAGCTCATTCCGTCATCAGAATCTGCCTTCAGGGAACAAGATGACACCAGTTGGGAGCTCGCCCGGCTGGTGCTTCCAGCAAGGCCCCAGGCCCTTGTGAAGGTGCTTGCAACGCGGTCATTCTCGCTGCAACACCCACTCACCACAGATGGCCATTTCCTTGCCGCAGCAGCATCTGCAGATCCCTAAGTGGCAAACCCACAATGCTGACCCCAACACCCGCTGTGCCGTCGTGAGAAGCAAACACTGAGCTCAGCTGGGGGACGGTGGGTCGGCCCTGGTTCTAGATTTGATTCTGACCCCTTCACCCAAATTCAAGAGGTCAGGTCTGCCATCCACTAAATGAGGACGAAGTTCTCTCAGGAGGAAAGACTCTCTCAGGGATGCTAAGATAGTCCAGGGAGGTCTGTGCGTAAAACACTCAGAAAAGCACAAAGCCTCCTACAAGCACACCGATGCCAGTGACGCTGTTTCAGGTCCAGGACAGACGTGGGGCGCGGGTCCACTCAGACTCCCTCCCAGGCTCAGGGCGCGTTCCAAAACAGCCCCACCCGGCTCGACTGTGGGGTCACTCCTGAGTCAGAGGCGGCAGAGACCTCTGCTGTTACCCAGCCACCAGCTGACCCTCTGCAGACCCGCCCTGTGAAACCTGTGCATCCAGTGTCCCAGGCAGGCAGAGGCTCCTAGGGGCGGCCACGGCTCCTGATGGCGTTTCCCCAGCTGCCCCAGGGTGGAGCCGCACTGGCTGGAAATCAGCCCAGTGGCCAAGCTTAGGCCACAGAAACTGACTGCAAGTCAACACAGCTTGCCCAGAGCTAGCTGCTGACCACTGACCAACAGAGCACTGGCCGAACCACTGAAACGAGGCCCCACACGGTTACCCATAGACCAAAAATAAAAGCTTTTTAAAAATACAAACATATAATCTCTAGGACTCAAGTTTAGTATAAAATTTTGCTTTAAAAATACAGACGTTTGTGCTTTTCACAGTGGCATGACTATGGGCACATTCCAGCCTCTGGTCACACCGTGCACACTGCTCACCCAGTCTCTGGTCACACCGTGCACACTGCTCACCCAGTCTCTGGTCACACCGTGCACACTGCTCACCCGGCCTCTGGTCACACCGTGCACACTGCTCACCCAGTCTCTGGTCACACCGTGCACACTGCTCACCCAGCCTCTGGTCACACCGTGCACACTGCTCACCCAGCCTCTGGTCACACCGTGCACACTGCTCACCCGGCCTCTGGTCACACCGTGCACACTGCTCACCCGGCCTCTGGTCACACTGTGCACACTGCTCACCCAGCCTCTGGTCACATCGTACACACTGCTCACCCAGCCTCTGGTCACGGCTAAAAACATCAAGAGCCCCAGTGTCAGCTCCCAGGCTCCTCCAACACCTCCAGCGAAACGAACCAAAACTGAAGGAGGATTTAGCACATTTCTCTCAAGATTGCGGCAATTCTAGGCTCAAGGTCCTACAAGCGGAGAAGGAGCAGCCATGAAAATATGTTAAAACTTTAACACCCTCCCTGCTGCAAACCCACAGCCGTCCTCAAGAGCGACAAGCAACTGTCTCCATAAGGAGCCGCTTCAGGGTGTGAGTGTGGGCAGGGTGGGTAAGCAGAAGCCCACGCCTGGGACAGCTCCAAGAGGGGCAGGCTGACGTCACACAGAGCCGAGAGGGCACGTGCCCACGTCATCTGCACTCGGCAGGGGAGAAGGCTCATCTGCAGACGGGGCCACACCGCAGTCCTGCACCCAACTCGACATGCTACAATCACCATGGCAACTGGATGGGGCAGGGGCTGGGAGAGGAAAGGATGCCCACTCTGAGCAGTGGACGCTTCCTAAAGCACAGAAATGCAGACACAGGGCTCTCGAGGAAGACATGGTCATAACCTCAGAAAATCCAGATTCATTTGAAATGAGCTAATTAGAACTCCAATTTTGGCTTTGAGAGACAGCTCAGATTATCTAACCATCTAACAGTTGACAATGACAAACTGGGGGAAAAAATGTTATTTTAAATATTAATGCAGGAAAAAACCAGGTTGCCATAAGTATCTTAAAAACCACATTTTTAAGCATTTGAAAGGAAAAGAAAAAAAACTGCAAGGCAGGTACCACTTCAATAAACGGCTCAAACAGGGAAGCATCTTGGCCCTGACAAAGTCTACTTGGCTTAACTTGCTCCACCCAGGCCCCCGACGCACCTGCCCAACAGCTCTCTTCTTTACGTCGGTGATGCTCTTAAGTAGACACCAAGACCTAGTACTTATAAGACCAAAACCGAAACCAGAGGATCGATGAGCAGAGACTCAGGCCAGAAAGGAAGCCCTGGTGGGCATGGGGGGGGGTGGTTCTCATGCCCTCACCCGCCTGCACGGAGCCCAGCAGTGTGGCCCACTGGACATCACCATGGCAAACCCTGACCCAAGGGAAGGAGCCACAGCGCCTCGGGAGTCCGCACAGACTGCACATCCACCAAGAAGCCGTCACGCGCTGAGATCACGGGCGGACACAGGACCCTGGGCCTCACAGGAGACGCTGTCCATAACTGGCGCCTCAAGGTAATTTTCCCCACAGAACGCCCTAAACAGCCCTGGTTGGGATACAATGGAAAACGTGCAAGCAGGTTTCATCTGCTAGACAGTTCATTATCCTCTCCTGTGTTTATAATTAAAGACCGTGAAGAGTTAATTGGACTAACTGGTAAGTCAGTCTGGAAACTGGTGCAGAAGGAAGAAATAACATTTCAAAAGCATCTTAAGACACACACGCACCCCAACAGGGTGCTCCCCTCAGAGGTGGCATTCCACTGGGAAATGGCAACGCCACCTCCCATCTCCCCTCGTTCTTCCGTGGGGAGGGGGACTCCCGGGTGGGGGATGGGTAGGCAGGTGGTTCCCAGTGGGCGCTGGGAAAGAATGGGCTGCTTGGCTGGAGGGTGTGTCCCAACAGAGGGCGTGTCCAGACAGAAGGCATGTCCTGATAGAGGGCGTGTCCCATCAGGGGCGTGTCCTGATAGAATGCGTGTCCCTTGGAAGGAATCCCTCGAGAGGCCTGGGGAGGCGAAGGCCCCAGAGGGACCGTCTAACTGCCCCCTGGGACAAGCACTGATGGAGAGCCGGGAGCGGCTGCTGCAGCCGCCTGTGTGCCCTGGGAGCAGGGGACGCAGCAGGGACCTCGGACAGCACCCCAAAACCCGAAGCACACAGATGCACTCTGTGGGGCCGACCGAGTCCCGCAGTGGCGGCGGCACAGGCTAGGTGAGGCTGCTCGGCAGTCTGCTGGAGCGTCTGGGATCAGGGCACTCCCCCCCGCCCTATGCAGGGTGGACCCTCAGGAGCTTGCCTCCTTAGCCCCTGACCCCAGGGAAGGCCACAGACAGCAAGGTCTGGAGCTACACTTTTATGCAAGGGGAGTGTCCTCTCTTGTTTACTCAGAACAATAAAACACCCTGGTCCCCTCCAGGACTGGTTACTGTGGTGACAAAACACACCAGATCCGAACACGAGGGTCACACCAGCCGTGCTGGGAGCCACCCATGAGACGCAAAGAAGCGAGTCATCAACCTCCGACACAGGGGCATCTCTAGTCCCCCAGAAACGCCCGCCCAGGAGCAGGAAGAGGCGGCCCAGGGGCTCCCTGGGAATTCAGGGCCCAGGGCCGCTGAGGGGAGGGGAACGAGAACTTGCCTCCTGCAAGGTGGCCCAACAGCCACCCCAGAGGCAGAGACGGAGGAAAGCAGGGCACTTCCCGGGGCAGCTTCCTGGCTCCTGAGCTGCGATGCAAGGGTAGCCAGGTAACGAGGAGTGAGAAGACCGGTCCTGCAGGAGCCGAGCCTGAGGGACAGCAGCAAAGGGACCCTCGGAGCCCAGGGCGCCTGCGGGCACGCCAGCTGCGTGCGCGTGCGGACACGTGTGTGTTCCTGTGTGTGGCAGCCGCTCAAATGGAGCCGCATCAATTGCAACTCATCTCCAGTCATTCATGTGAGGCTCGAAATGGCATTTTTTTCCTGTTAACATGACAAATTAAACTCTGCTTCGCACCGTTTAACTCAGTAATTAATCCCCATTCATTCCCCTGAGTTGTGATTAACTGGGATCTGGGAGGGGAACAAGCCTCCCAGCCACACACCTCTGGGCAGCTGTGGCTGGAGCCAGGTCCTGCCTGCAGAGCCGTGGACCCACGCCCTCCCGGGACGAGACAGGTGAGGCCCTTCCGTGCGCTCCCTGCTAGATCTTTCTAGTGAGGAAACGCCTGGCTGTGGTGAAAACATTCCCACAACTCAGTGCCCCAGGTCAGCTCAGGCTGTCTGCAGACCAGTGGCAGGGGCGAGCCCTCCCTCTGGGCCCGAGCGGCTGAGGCAAAAGCACTCGCATCACTACTCAGGGCTCACATCCCCAGGCACTTGCCCACCTGATGCTTTCCTGGGCCGGGACACAGCCTCTTCCCCAAGCCCCTCCTCTGCAGAAAGAGCAGGGCACCATCAAGGACCCAGGACACAGGGAAGGGAGGAGATGAAAGGCCTGAAAGGCCGAGGACACGGCTCGAGAATGTGCTTCCTTAGAGGAGTCGCTTCTCTGGTGCAAACAAGTGGACTCGAGGGACAGTTGAAAACGCCCCCAGGTTACAGATGCCACCCCTCCATCTGGGCAAACTGCAGACAGATGGACACAACTTCTCTCCCATGATTCAGGAACTTTTCAAGGAAAACCCCTCTCAGAGGACGTGAGCAGCATGGATCAGGACAGCAGCCGGGCTGCCCCGAACTGACAGACTTCAGAATATTCAAACCCTGCACCTCCCCCTGGTCCTGGGGCACATGACTGGTCTCATCTGCTGTCTCCACCACAGTAAGGTCAGCGAGCGCTTTGTAGGGAGGAGGGGGCTCCCAGCACAGGGTCTCCTCAGATATGCCCCAGCGTCTCGCAGAGGCTGCAGGC
>NW_011495061.1:883155-898774 GCF_000754665.1 Bison bison bison | reverse complement strand
CTGGCAGAGGCTGCAGCCTAACCCTGAAGAGCTGCTGCAGGGCGGACTCGCCGGAGCAGACCGTGAGGAGGGCCCACTGGTGAGGGCCAGACCCACCGGCTGGCCTCTGTATCCTGCTGACAGAACAGCGCTGGGAAGGCCACAGCCGTAGCATCCCTAACCAAGCGCCGTGAGCCTGAGATGCATCCAGACAACTCATCACCAACTCTACCTCCTTGGCGTCTAGAAGCCCAGTCAGGATATTATCATCCAGGGAAGCCGACCATTTCTCAGCACTGCTTTTATCACCTCAACAGCAGAAGCCAAAACGGGAGCGTGACCTTCCTGAAACAAGGTGGGAACGGCTCTCACAAAGCGGGCTTTGTGAAGCCATTCCATGGGAACCCCATCAAGCTTCAAAGTCAGCCTTCAGAGCCGGTGGTGGGGAACACCGAGCAGCCCCTCCACATGCTGCTCCTCCCAGAGCCAGCAGCCACCAGCGCTGAGCCCGGAGCCTCCGCCTGCGGCCTGGGGTGTCGGGACCACAAGGCCTCGCCAGGCTCTCGGTTCAAGGCCCATGATTCAGACCACATCAATTCTATTGCTCCGACCTAATCTGTTTTTCAGACTGGCCGTACTTTTTCATAGTCTCCAGGTTGTTAAATTAAAGCTCCTTCCTATTCTGTCTTTCCAGTGCAATAGAACAGAATAGCCCCGTTTATCAAACTTGCCAAGACATACTGGATGCACAGCAGCTCACAGCAGCTCACAGCAGCAGCTGGCAAACTCCACCTGTGGTCACCAAACATTAACATGGAGAAAAGTGTTCCGAGAGCTTCCGACAAAGTTACTGATTTGGTCTGCTTCTTTCGAGAAAGCTTCAGAAGGAAAGAAGAAGGGGGAGGGAGGGAGAGCGGTCGTTTACAAGCCTGGGGGTCCGTGCCCTGAGGACCAGAGGCCGCGTGTTCGAGACCCCAGAAAGGCCAGCTCGAGAAGAAGGTGGGCTGCCCTGAGAGCTGACCCAGGCTCCTCCCAGCTCGGAGGCCCTGCCTGCCAGCCCCGTGAGCGGCTGGCGTGGGGCCGACGCCGTTCCGTGAGCCGGGTGCTGTCCTGGAGGCCCTTCCCAGCCCCAGCCTCTGCTCCTCCTCTCCGGGCCTCCTGCAGTTCATCACTGTACTTGGGGAGCTGTTCCCTGCCCAGGTTCTCGCCCCGTTACCACCCACAGTGCCATCCCTAACTGAACGCAGTCTGTCCTTCTGCCCACCCACCTCAGACACCCAGCACATTTCTGCCGAGAAGCTCCCCCCTGCGGCCAGAACAGGGTCCGTGGCTCCCCAGGGCTGCTCTGGGCGGCAGCTGGGGGCTGTGCCCACTCAGTCAGCACCCACGGCGGCAGGCCCGAGCCAGACCTGCCTCTCAGAGTCAGCTCAGCAGATGCTGCAACATCTTTATTAGATGAGTCTTATTGTAAAAGTAACACAGGACCACTTTAATAAACGAAGGGATGCAAAGGGACTTCAATGTCCGTTAATGCCCCCCATACCCCCGGCCAGGCTGAGCCCCGCAGCCTCGCCTGGGGTCACGAGCCGGGCCAGCACCTTCCATCCCTGCTCGCTGCTGTCCCCTCGCTTGGTCAGGCCACAGTGGGCCCTCAACTGGACCGGAGGAATATCGAACACCGGCTGTCTCCATAAGTCAAGGCCCACGTGTTTCTGTTTACACTTAAATTGCCTTCTGTTTCCACATAACTCAGAGCTACTCTGTTACATAACGTCAGCACCCTCCACGCCAGGGAGGCAAGTGGAGGTTCGGGGGAAGGACGGCCCGCGGGAGCCATGGCAGCTGCGGGCCTGCTCCCCGCTGGGGACAGGGGAGGCTCCGAGCTGCAGCGTTCACGCTGCCGATCCACCCGAGCCTGCACTCACACTAAACACACACCTGTTTCTTTTAGAATCCAACTTCACCAAGTCAGGGCAGATGATGCTTCTTTTTTAATAAATTATTTTTTCAAAAGCTGCCTCCAGATAAAAGCTTCACGAGGTGTAAGCAGGAGGAGCTGTGCTGGGGCCCAGCGAGAGGCCCACCCGTGCAGCTGTGGTGAGGAGGTGCTCAGGCCGGCCAGTGTGCAACGGCCCGACCTGGGTGGGCTCCCATCACACAGCTGCTGCAGCCTCCAGCCCAGGTCAGTACTCGCCACAATCTGCAGAGTTCTCCCCACAAAGAACGAACACAAAACAGAGCCGTCCAGCCCATCGGCGTGGTCCCCAGGGCACGTTCGCCGCGAGGACGCACACACAGCTGTCTCAGCCCCCCGTCCACGGGCTCCGAGTGGGACTTTCTTGCCAGGACGCTGGCCTAGCTGCCCCTGGGTCTTGGCCTTCAGGCCCTTGACAGCGTGCCTGGGGGCCTGGCAGACAAGCCAGCTCGGAGGTGGTGGGGCAGAGGCTGCACTGGACCAAAGGGTCCCAGGGGCACATCCCACTCATGGGCTCTGCCTGCAGGCCTCTGGTTGGCACAGAGAGCTGGGTGCATCTGGGGCGCCCACGCAGGCGGGGAGGATGCAGCTGGAGGCAGGCAGGGACAGAGCCCACCTTGCAAACACTCACTGCTGGGGAGAGGCGACCCCGTCTCACACTGGGCCTCACGGCACGCCTGGGGCCCTGCGTGCAGAGGGCCTGGTGGGCGCTCTGGCCTGACCCCCGTCAGTGCCTGAGGTGCCGAGGCCAATGTCTGCACGTGCTCGGAAGAATCAAACATGAGCCCACCCAGGACCCCCCTGCGTGTAGTGAAGCCAGCCTTGGAGTCACCGTGGGCTGGCACTTACCGTTCACACAGGTCTCAGCAGGTCTGCAGAGGCCATCTTCAAACAGGCAGCCTGGGAGGAAAAACAGAGGAGAGAGAGTCAGAGCCTCAGTGCGCCGTGGGCCACGGCCCTACTGGGCCTGGCATCCAGGGGGGCCGCACGGCGCTGGGGGCCTGCTTCGCTGAGAGGACGCTGGGCATTGGAAGCCAGGCCACACGCCCCTGGCTCGGGTCGGGGGGAGGGAATGAAGCAGGGCTGGCTCCCCCCGGGAGGACGATCAGTCATCCTGTTCCTCCGTTACTAGGAGGACCGTCCCCCGCCTGCTGGGAGGCAGTGGTGAGCCCGTTGGGAGCACCTGCATGGCAAGTTCCCCATGGGGCCAGGCCCACCGTGCTCTGAGCGCAACACCACTCAGGCAGCATCTCTGGGCCTCTGTCAAAACCCCTGTTCCTCACGCTCATGGCGCGCACCAAGGTGTCACCAGGGCACACGGACGGCAGAGGCAGACGGACGGAGGCCCGTGTGCTCCGTGAGGAGACCAGACGGGAGGTGAGGAAAGCGCTCACCCACAAGCGGGGCAGGGGAAGCGCACAGGAGGGGATGTGCTGCCCCGCGTCCAGGGTCGTCTGAAATGCAGCCCCGGGGCCTGCTGAGGCCAGTCAGGAGGGTGTGAATAACGGGAACAACACTCAGAGCGCCGCTTAGGGTGCCCCTGGCACAGCCACACCTGCTGCGGCAGGAGCAGCTGAAGCCAGACGGTTCCGGAACGTACACGTCCGTTTAAGAGCACTGAGCCTGTGCTCAGGAGCAGCTGAAGCCAGACGGTTCCGGAATGTACACGTTCGTTTAAGAGCACTGAGCCTGTGCTCAGGAGCAGCTGAAGCCAGATGGTTGCGGAACGTACACGTCCGTTTAAGAGCACCAAGCCTGTGCTCCTGTGTCTCCAGCTGACACTCCTGCTTGGCCACTGAGGCCCAAGTCCACAGTCGCCCAGGGACACGCCCTTCACTAGGCCGGTCCACTGCCTCGGTGCAGGCGTCCATGGCAGGACTCTCCACACTGTGTTGTGATGTCAACCCGAGGGCAAACCTCCCTGAACCGGAGACTCTCGAGGTGAGGGCCCACAGAAATGTAGCTTCTTGTCCTCCACCGTCGCCCGAGTGGCTGCCTGTGTCCGGCCAACGGCAGATGCTCGAGAGTCAGTAGAAGAGCGGCAGAGGAGGACAAGCGGAAGGGAGCTGCCAGTTACGGGAGACTCACCCGGGGGCGCTCCTCACAGGGAACCTCTCTGAAATCCCACAGCTGGAGAGCTCATTCCCCTGGGCAGGCATGGCCTGAGGAAGGCCCAACTCTGCAGAGGAGGCAAGCACGGTGCCAGGACCAAGGGCACGAGCCTCACAGAGGGCGGAACTGCCCACACTCACAAGAATAAAGGAGTCTCCCCCGCCCTGTGACAGCTTTACACACCCGCTCTTACAGCCCCTTTGCCCCAGAGGAGAAGCCCTCGGAGGGAGACCCCAGGCACAGACGCGCCGTGAGCCGGACGCTGCCCGGGGCCCCAGCTCCAAGCAGAGCTCCATCCTCCTGAAGTAACAAACCTCGTGAGAACAGCATTCCTTCTCAGTCCAGTCTCAGCGCACGCCTTCACCGCCTCCCTCATCCGTGCACAGACCCCCATGCCCTGCTCCCTCTTCTCAGAGCTCCGCTCCCTGCTCACTCTGCTCTCCCTGCAGAGCCCGGCCAAGCAGAGGAGAGGATAACACCTGGGGGGAAGCCAGCGAACACCCCCACCCGCCCAGAGACAGCCAGGCATGGGGAAGCCTAGGGAGACTGACTCTGCTCTGCTTTCCCCCAAAGTAGCGACCTTGAGGAGGTCCCCCAGCTCCTCTGGTCTTGGCACTGTGAGCAGTGAAATCAGGCCAGGGTAGCTGACCTCCACCCCACGTCCAAGGACACCGGAGGAGCCTCAAAGAGACGGTAGGAGGGGCACAATCATGTTAAAAGTCAAATCCCATACCCGCCGTGTGGGTGACCCACAAACTGAAGAACAGTAATATCAAGGAAGTTCTCAAACTGTTGCAAATGCTCTACACCCCACAGCAGATTTCTCAAGCTGGGGATCCAGCCAAGGGACTGGGGATCCCCGGGAATCTGACTTGGAGGAACAGTGGCATTTGATTACAGAACTTGCACAGGACTGGGAGAAACAGAGAGGGTACAAACAAAACCAAATGCACACCAGGACCCAGGGGAGAGGAGCACTGACCCCGCAAGAGACTGAGCCAGGCCCGCCTGCGAGTGTGCGGGTCCCTGCGCAGGCACGGGTCAATAGTGCCTGCCACAGGTCACGGGCACTGGCGGCATCAGTCCTGGGAGGTGCGTGTTGACATAAGTCCTTTAGGAGGCTGCCACTGAGCCCTACCACAGAGCTGTGGACTCCAGGACTGGGTTGCCTCGAGCCAAACAACTAACAGGGATAGCCCCACCAATCAGCAGACACGTGGAATAAAGATTTACTGAGCACGGCCCTGCCAACCAGAACAAGATCGAGTTTTCCCCACAGCCAGACCGTCCCATCAGGGAACGTGCATAAGCTATTAATCCTCATCCATCAGAGGGCAGACAGAAGAAGCAAGAACTATAATCCCACAGGCTCCAGAATGAAAGCCACAGTCAGAGAGCTAACCAAAATGATCACGTGGATCACGGCCTTGCGCAGCTCAATGAAGTTGTGGCCATGCTGTGTAGGGACGCCCAGGACACACGGGCCATGGTGGAGAGTTTCTGATAAAACACAGTCCTCTGGAGGAGGGGATGGCAAACCACTCCAGTGTTCTTGCCTCCAGAACCCCATGAACAGTATGAAAAGGCAAAAAGATAGGACACCAGAAGTGAGCCCCTCAGGTCAATAGGTGTGCAAAATGCTGGTGGGGAGAGCAGAGAAATAGCTCTAGAAAGAATGAAGAGGCTGGCGCAAAGCAGAAACGATGCTCAGTTGGCTGGTGGTTAAAGCCCAATGCTATAAAGAACAATATTGCACAGGAACCTGGAATGTTAGGGTCATGAGTCATTTAAATCGGACATGGTCCAGCAGATGACAAGAGTGAACATGGACATCTTAGGAATCAGTGAACTAAAATCAATGGAAATGGGCGATTTTAATTCAGATAACAATTGTATCTACTACTGTGGGCAAGAATCCCTTAGAAGAAATGGAGTGGTCCTCACAGTCAACAGAAGAGTCCAAAACACAGTATTTGGGTGTAATCTCAAAAACAACAGAATGATCTCTGTTTGTTTCCAAGGCAAAGCATTCAGATCATGGCAATCCACGTCTATGCCGCAATCACTGATGTCAAAGAAGCTGAAGTGGACTGGTTTTATGAAGACTTACAACATTTTCTAAAACTAACAAAAAAGATGTCCTTTTCATCATAGGGGACTGGAAGGCAAAAGTAGGAAGTCAAGAGATACCTGGAATAACAGACACGTTTGGCCTTGGAATACAAAATAAAGCAGGGCAAAGGCTTTGCAAGGAGAATGCACTGGTCATAGCAAACACCCTCTTCCAACAACACAAGAGACGACTCTACACATGGACATCACCAGATGGTCAATACCGAAATCAGATTGATTATATTCTTTGCAGCCCAAGATGTAGAAGCTCTATCCGGTCAGTAATAACAAGACTGGGAGCTGACTGTGGTTCAGATAATCAGCTCCTTAGTGAAAAATTCAGACTCAAATCGAAAAAGTAGGGAAAAGCACTAGGCCATTCTGGCATGACCTGAATCAAATCCCTGATTATACAGTGGAGGTGACAAAGAGACTTGGGGGTGAGATCTGGTAGACCAGGTGCCTGAGGAAGTATGGGCAGAGGTTCATAACACACTACAGGAAGCAGCGACCAAAACCATTACAAAGGGAAAAAGACGCAAGAAGGCAAAGTGGTGGTCTGAGGAGGGCTTACAAATAGCTGAGAAAAGAAGAGAAGCAAAAGGCAAAGGAGAAAAGGAAAGATACACTCAACTGAATGCAGAGTTCCAGAGAATATCAAGGAGACATAAGAAAGTCTTCTCAAGTGAACAATGCAAAGAAATAGAAAATATTAGAATGGGAAAGATTAGAGATCTTTTCAAGAAAATTAGAGATACCAAGGGAATATTTCATGCAAAGATGGGCTCAATAAAGGACAGAAATGGCAAGGAATTAACAGACGTAGAAGATATTAAGAAGATGTGGCAAAAATACACAGGAGAACGATATAAAAAAGGTCCCAATAACCCAGATAATCATGACGCTGTGATCACTCACCTAGAGCCAGACATCCTGGAGTGTGAAGTCAAGTGGGCCTTAGGAATCATCACTACAAACAAAGCTAGTGAAGGTGATGGAATTCCAGTTGAGCCTTTTCAAATCCTAAAAGATGATGCTGTGAAAGTGCTGCACTCAATATGCCAACAAATTTGAAAAACTCGGCAGTGGCCACAGGACTGGAAAAGGTCAGTTTTTATTCCAATCCCAAAGAAAGACAATGTCAAAGAGTGTTCAAACTACTGCACAATTGCACTCATCTCACATGCTAGCAAAGTAATGCTGAAAATTCTCAAGCAAGGCTTTAACAGTACATGAACCGTGAACTTCCAGATGTTCAAGTTGGATTTAGAAAAGGCAGAGCAACCAGAGACCAAATTGCCAACATCCATTGGATCATATAAAAATCAAGGGAATTCCAACAAAACATCTACTTCTGCTTCACTGATATGCTAGATCCTTTGACTATGCAGATCACCACAAACAGTGGAAAATTTTTAAAAAGATGCAAATACCAGACCACCTCACCTGCCTCCTGAGAAACCTGTATACAGGTCAAGAAGCAACAGCTAGAACCAGACATGGAACAACGGACTGGTTCATAACTGGCAAAGGAATATGATGAGGCTGTGGGCTTCTCCAGTGGCTCAGCAGTAAAGAATCTGCCTACAATGTGGAAGCCACAGGAGACATGGGTTTGATCACTGGGTCAGGAAGATCCTCTGGAGGAGGGCACAGCAACCCACTCCAGTATTCTTGCCTTGAGAGTCCCATGGACAGAGGAGCCTGGCGGGCTACGCTCAAAGTGTCGCAAAGAGTTGGACTGAAGTGACTTAGCACAGCAAGACAAGGCTGTATATTGTCACCCTGCTTTATTTAACTTATATGCAGAGAACATCATGCAAAACCCTGTGCTGGATGAATCACAAGCTGTAATCAAGATTGCCAGGAGCAATATCAACAATCTCAGATATGCAGATGATACCACACTAAAGGCAGAAAGTGAAGAGGAACTAAAGAGCCCTTGGAGAGCGTGAAAAAGGAGAGTGAGAAAGCTAACTTAAAACTCAACATTCAAAAAACTAAGATCATGGCATCCAGTCCCATCATTTCATGGTAAATAGATGGGGGAAAAGTCAAAACAGTGACAGATTTTCTTTTCTTCGGCTCCAAAATCACGGTGGATGGTGACTGCTGCCATGAAATTAAAAGACGCTTGCTACTTGGAAGGAAGGCTATGACCAACCTAGTGAGTGAACTCGCTCAGTCGTGTCCGACTCTTTGCGACTCTGGGCACTGTAGTCCACAAGGCTCCTCTGTCCATGGGATTCTCCAGGCAAGAATACTGGAGTGGGTTGCCATTTCCTTCTCCAGGGGATCTTCCCAACCCAGGGATTGAACCCAGGTCTCCTGCATTGCAGGCAGACCCTTTAACCTTTGAGCCACCAGGGAAGAGAGCATATTAAAAAGCAGAGACATTACTTTGCCAACAAAGGTCCATAGAGTCAAAGCTATTTTTTTTCCAGTAGTCATATATGAATGTGAGAGCTGGACTATAAGGCTGAGTGCTGAAGAGTTGATGCTTTTGAACTGTGGTGCTGGAGAAGACTCGAGAGTCCCTTGGACTGCAAAGAGATCAAACCAGTCCATCCTAAAGGAGATCAGTCCTGGATGTTCTTTGGAAGGACTGATGTTGAGGCTGAAACTCCAATCCTCTGGCCACCTAATGCAAAGAGCTGACTCATTAGAAAAAGACCCTCATGCTGGGCAAGACTGAGGGCAGGAGGAGAAGGGGGAAACAGGGGATGAGATGGTTGGATGGCATCACCAACTCAATGGACATGAATTTGAGCAAAATCTGGGAGTTGGTGATGGACAGTGAGGCCTGGCGTGCTGCAGTCCGGGGGGTTGCAGAGTCGGACACGACTGAACGACTGAACGACAGCGCAGGCTGCTCAATGACCAGAGGGAGAATGCCTCGGCTGACCACCAGGAGCCGCTGCCGAGGGCCTTGGAGGTTCCCGGGGCTCAGGCCGTCGTGCCCGCTGCCGGGCCCTCGGGGCGGCCCCTCTCCGTTACTGCCTGGGAGGATGGCAGTGCGTTTCCTGTGCCCACAGAAGACCTCAAGGAAGGCAGGGTGCAGGGGCGAGGGCAGGCGCCCGCTGGGGCCAGAGGCTCGCTCACGGTGAGAACTGAGCGAGTCACGTGCGAGTGGCGGCGACGCTGCCAGGACAGGCAGCAGGAGATGCGTTATTCACTCCCCAGCCCGCTCGCCGTCTGCTGACAGCCAGGTGGGGTCTGAAGAGCACGTGCCGCACAATTCACTCCTGATCACCAGCCCCGCAACAAAGACCTGCTCAGCGTTCACCCGGCTTGGTCCATCCCGGGGGCTGGAGAAGACACGTGGCAGAGACCTCGAAGTTTCTTGGTTCTCAACAGCCAGAGCACATCTCTCCCAGCCAGGACACTCGCTGATTTGACCGCTAATTTACTTGTGTTGCTACTTGTGCTAAAATTAAGAAAGACCATACTTCATTTTAAATATAAGCCATAAATCACCAGGAGAAAAAGAGAGGTTTGTCTGCCAGAGCTTGTTTCAGACACACTCCTGGCCGAGGTCCGCATACCCCCTGACCCCCACTCACCATTGCTGAAGCCGCAGCCTCAGGTCAAGTGCAAGGATGGCCTCGGGGCCAGGGGTCACTCTGAAAGCAGAGTTAAATCTGGGAAGAAAGCCCAGGCTGACTCACTGTAAGGACGTGCGCCACCCTGTCCCAGAAGGTTGGGCGGTATGAGCACAGTCCCCTGACCCCCCCGTCCATGAAGGCAGTGTGAGCACAGTCCCCTGACCCCCCCGTCCATGAAGGCAGTGTGAGCACAGTCCCCTGACCACCCCTGTCCATTAAGGCAGTGTAAGCACAGTCCTCTGACACCCCTTGTCCATGAAGGCGGTGTGAGCACAGTCCTCTGACTCCCCCCTGTCCATGAAGGCGGTGTGAGCACAGTCCCCCCTGACTCCTGACATCCACAGATTTCCCTTGGCTTCAGAACACATGCACGTGAGCATGCAGGAGACACACTCACAAACAACAGACACACACACACGCAACACACACTGAGCTTCAGTGTGACATCTTCCTCCGCCCCCTCTGAGCTCTGAGCGGGGTCTCATGACCATCCTGCAGTGCCTTCTCCCGCTCTCGTCAGAGCTGCAATCCACCTGTTCTCCCAGGCGGGCCGCCCTGCCTCTCACACCCCTCACTCCCACAGGCATTTGGGAAGGGTTTTGTCCTGTGTGTGATGGAAGCAGTCCATGTGAGCTGGACCCCATCGCACTGCTGGCTGGAGACTCACTCCCGCCTGCCCTGGCCTGTCCTCTCCACTGCAGTGTCCCCACCCCAGCAGGCCCTGCTAAGGGAGCCCCCAAGCCCAGCCCCCAAACCCCAGCCCCTCTGCTCCAGCCTGTCACCTCCGGGCCTGGCCTTCTCACCCAGCCTGAATCAAAACAGCTCACTCCCCTCCCCCAGGGCTTCTAAAAGTGCCGAGATGGGCATAAACACACACTGACATAACACAGAGGCTTTATGACTGAAAAATGTAAGAAAAAAATGAATGCAAAGCAAATCATCTCACCAGAAGGAAAACAGTTTCCCTCTCACACAGAACAAGAATGGGAGCAGTGGTAATGCATCATCTACAAGGCAACAGGAAGAGTCTCAGAAAGCAAGATATTCACACCCAGTTTTGTTAAGCTGAGAACTGATCACGCTCCTCAGCCAAGAACGGTTTCTATCGCAGCCAAAGAAAACTGCAGTGACATCGCCTGGCACAGGGCAACGTGGGGCGTGCGGATAACAAGTACGTCGCGGTTTCCCAGCAGCAGTTCTCCCCAGAACGTCTCCTCACACATGCGTCTTCCATTTCTCCATCGCCTGTCCCTTCCCCTGGGTGAATGATATTGTGCAGCCCTCTCAATACCCCGTATAGCTTGTTCCCAGCTACCGTCCGATGAGCGCTGCGACCCGGCCCCGCGTCGGATGAGCAGCCAGCCCCGCGTCGGGCGAGTGCCGCGACCTGGCGGTCCTAGGACAACACTGCGCTGCGCTGTTCCCGTTTCACAGATGAGGAAACCAGGACTCAAAAGGAATAATCACCCGTGTCCAGAAGCCCAGTCTGTCTCTGTCCCAAACATGCTCTTCCCCACAACCCCACGCCTTTCCGGGGAAGAGGGTGTGTGCTCACCACAGCTCCTGGAGCAAGCAAGGCCACGGGACTTTCACTGGTGGAGGCAGGTCCAGACCTCAGCCGGGCTCCTCAGGCCGCCCCCCCTCAAGCCGCCCCCACCCTGCGGCCCTTCTTTCCCCTGTGCAGGGGGCAGACCTGGGGGAGGAGAGCGGTCTGCGCGTTATTCCACTGGTGACCAGCCAGCCGGGGGTGCGGAGGGCCGGAGGGAGGGACGCAGAGGGCGGGCACTGACACCCTAGGGGGCCCTCTGCCGCACCCCCATGGCGACACCCCTGCAGTGGCTCTGCCCCCAGCCCAGCGCCTGGGGAGCAGCTCCTGATCCAGCAGTGAGGAGGGAAGAGCCGCTGGTGTGCCTGGACTCGGGGCCATCAGAGTCCTGCAGACCAGGGAAGGCACGGCAAAGCCCACCAATGCACCAGGTACCAGGAGGCCAGGCTGAGGCACGTCGGACAGCGGACACTGGGGAACCACAGGGATCAAGAGGCAGCCAGCCAGGAGCAGGCCCGCCCAGGGCGCACGGAGACCTGGCCGGTGGGCAGACAGCTGTTTGGGCTGTGGGTTTTGTTGGTGTTTTTCAGGTTTGGGTGTTAATGTTGACTGGCAAATCTTTCACTTGTTCTCCACTCATCTGGGCCATTTTTCTTTTCCAGGAGCTACTCCTTGCCTGTAAACATCAAAACAGCAGCAGCCTAGAAGCTGTACACACGTGTGGCCTCTGTATACGATGCTTCATGCCTGAACCAAACTGTGAGCAGCTGAACCCCAGCGGGGAGCAGGCAGGCGCCCCCAGCCCCGTGTTCACAGGCTGGGGGACTCTCAGGATGGGTTCTGGGGCCTGTCGGAGCAGAGCTGGGCACAGGTCCCCGGGCCCTCATGATGCCTGCACAGGTGGCAGGCAGTCCAGGCCTTCCCAGGGGCAGGATAGGCGCTGGGTAAACCAGCTGAGCTGGCTGTGAGGAGTGCTCCCCAGCTCATGAAGGAGCTGGACAAGAACTCTCCAAGGCCTCCCTCCTGGACCTGAGGCGTCTACGCTCAGCCCGAGGCTCAGCCGGCCCATTCGCTCCCATTATTCAGAGCTGGGGCACCGACACAGAGGCAGGAGGCATTCAGTGTAGCACATTCCCCCTCACCCCATGACTGTCCACCCTCCTCCGGAGGCTGGACGCCCATGTGTCTGACCAGCCACTGGGCAGCGTGAGGGGCCCTTGCTGAGGGCAGAGGTCCAGGGCAGGGCCTGGTGGGCCAGGCGCCGATGGTCCCCTCTCTCTCCGTGGCTGCCAGGCTCGTGGTGGGGGACCACCCTGGAGAGCGGAGAGGCAGATGCACTGGGCCTGCATGGTGGGCGCGTCCTCCACGGCTGCAGGGGAGGTCCAGCCTCAGTCCCGCCCCAGGCCGCAGGGACCACAGGAGCGTGTGGACCAGCGCTAACCCACCTCGTAGAATGCCTGTCAAGCCCAGCAGAACAGAGCTCGCAACAGGAAGCGGCCGTCAGCCGGGCGGGATGAGAGCTGTCCCCTGGACACAGGCCCAGGCCTGTCGTCCTGAGGCC
The DNA here is from genome assembly GCF_000754665.1 of Bison bison bison. NCBI lineage: Eukaryota > Metazoa > Chordata > Mammalia > Artiodactyla > Bovidae > Bison > Bison bison. Next base: position 885,884 of record NW_011495061.1, on the reverse strand, counting down.
CGTGGCAGCTACCTGCACTCACGTGCCCGCCCTCTCCGCTGAGCAGTTACCCCCGGCCCCCAGGTGGAGGGCAGTACCCGGTGCAGCCCCGGTGCTCACACGGGGGGCACAGGCCTGTGAGCGCGAATGCCGGCCTCTCAGGACAGACACTCAACCCCTCTCAGTCACAGTGTCTAAAGAGGCGTTTTCACCACAGCTGTAGCGGCGCTGGCGGGGGAATGCGGCACACATGACAGCCTACACACTCTAAAACGGCAGGACAGAAACTTGCCTGTCCCTCACTTGCAGACGCCCCTGGCACAGTGACCCTGCTCCAACACAGTCCCAGCCCCCTGCCCACAGCCCCGCCCTCAGGGCACGGCCACATCCCCAGCACACAGCCACGCCCCCTGGCACACGGCCACACCCTGGCAGCGATGCTGTGTCTGCCCGCTAACCCTCAGGAATCCACACACCCTGGGTAGCAGCCTCCCCTTATCAACGTGTCTTCAATGCCAGAGCCTAAACGCCACTTTCTCGAAATGTCTCTCGTGGAAACACTAAGGGCTTGAAGCCCTGAAGTTCTGTGAATCGCCCTGCATCCTTTTCTAGGAACTCCATCGGCAGAGAAGGTGTGAGGCTGAAGAGATGCCCTCTCGAAAGCCATCTTCATCCGTAATATTCCAAGGGGAAGCGCAAGGCCGGCTCCGCCCCATCTTCTCCCCATCTCAACCCCAGGCGCAGACCCCACACAGGCGCCCCTGCACCCACTGTGCTGCTTCTCGATGTTTCCATCAGATCAAAAGCAAAAACATGTTTCAGGGCAGGGTATCCAGGCAGGAGCAGAAAACCACTTCCACGTAAGAACCCCCTTCTCTTGGAACAAGACTCTGGAAAACAAGCAAGAGATTAAAGAGCTGCAGCCCAGAGCGCACAGCCGAAAATGGTGCTCACTTGGGCGGCAAGGGCACCCAGACCTCAGATCAAAGCCAGAACGGAGGCTTCAGAGGCCAGGGGGAGAGCGAGGGGAAGGGGAGCCAGCCGCCCACGACGGCTGGGAGGAGCCGCCGAGGCAGACCTGCTCCCACGGCCTGCACGCCCCCTCCCCCTACCCGTCCACCAGCTCCTTCCCTTCCCAGGCGGTCAGGCCAGGCCCTCCCTTGAGGGCCTCTTCCTGTGGCAGACCTGGGTGGCCGGCTGCGCCGCGGGCAAAGCACACCTAGGGCAGTAACTCAGCCCCACACGCCCGCTTCACCAGGACGAGGTGGTTTCTGAGTGGTACTGAGTCTCTCCTAGCTTTCTGTCCCCAGACAGGTTTTCTGAAACGCAATAGTATCTTCCAAAAAATGAATATTTGCTGAATTATTCTTTTGGATTTAGAAAGCATTTCTAAGCTTGTTTCCATAGACACAAAAGTAAAGCAAAGCTTTGAAAAAAAAATAAGAAGGAGCCTTGAATGTCAGATACCGGGGGTACAAATAGCCGCTGCGTTAGGAGGAATAACTGGAACCCAGAGACCCCGGGCTCGCAGTCACGAGCCAGGCCAAGTGCAGCAGCTCCATGTGAAGCAGCGGCGTGGAGGGGAGAGCAGCTGCTAGAGACAGACGCAGCGGGTGGGACGTCACGCAGGCGCAGGGCCGGCCCGCAGGGCTGCGGGGTGCTGCTGCTGCGCTCCGGCTCCGTGAGACAGCGAAGACCAGGCCAGTGATGCAGCAATTCCTCACGTACCGGGCCCGCGCAGTCGTATGAAACCCCGGGACCCTCCTCAGGAAATCTGTCTCACTTTGCCATCACCACATGGTAGAACACACGGTTCTCAAGCCTCAGAGCCTGTGAATCATCCAGGGTCCTGGTAAAATGCCACGCTGACTCCAGAGGCCAGGGGCGGATTCCAGGTTTCTTCATTTCCAACAAGAAGCAATGGCATCGCATGTAGAAATGATTTTAATTTAAAATTTTGAATCAGCCTACTATACTTTTATCTATTTTGAATCCGAGAATAATGGCTTTACAGTATTGTGCTGGTCTCTGCCTTACGTCAACATGAATCAGCCACAGGCATTACATGTTCCCGCCCCTGAAGCCCCGCCTACCCCCGCGCCCTCCCCCTTCCCGCCCCCCGCACCCCGCCCCACCGTCCAGAGCCCCAAGCTCCTCACAGAGCACCCACTGACGCCCCCGGACCACACAGCAACTTCCCATCAGCTAGCTATACTACATACACTGGTGATGGATGCTTTCAATGAATACCCTGTTACTAAGGATTGTATTATAGCGTAAATGTAACAAACTATGGTGTATTCTTTGGATCCAAATTCTGTATTTTCCCATACGCCAAGGGATACGCCTTATTCAAATTACCATGTATGAGCTATGAAAGGAAAGTCATGCATCAATTATTGTTTATGAGTATCTTAAGTTCAATTTTCCCATTCTGTTGTTTTCCTCTATTTCTTTGCATTGATAGCTGAGGAAGGCTTTCTTATCTCTCCTTGCTATTCTTTGGAACTCTGCATTCAGATGCTTTTATCTTTCCTTTTCTCCTTCACTTTTCACTTCTCTTCTTTTCACAGCTATTTGTAAGGCCTCCCCAGACAGCCATTTTGCTTTTTTGCATTTCTTTTCCATGGGGATGGTCTTGATCCCTGTCTCCTGTACAATGTCACAAACCTCAGTCCATAGTTCATCAGGCACTCTATCTATCAGATCTAGGCCCTTAAATCTATTTCTCACTTCCACTGTATAATCAT
>NW_011495061.1:882124-883055 GCF_000754665.1 Bison bison bison | reverse complement strand
CAGATCTAGGCCCTTAAATCTATTTCTCACTTCCACTGTATAATCATAAGGGATTTGATTTAGGTCATACCTGAATGGTCTAGTGGTTTTCCCTACTTTCTTCAATTTTAGTCTGAACTTGGCAATAAGGAGTTCATGATCTGAGCCACAGTCAGCTCCTGGTCTTGTTTTTTGTTGACTGTATAGAGCTTCTCCATTTTTGGCTGCAAAGAATATAATCAATCTGATTTCGGTGTTGACCATCTGGTGATGTCCATGTGTAGAGTCTTCTCTTGTGTTGTTGGAAGTGGGTTTTGCTATGACCAGTGCATTTTCTTGGCAAAACTCTATTAGTCTTTGCCCTGGTTCATTCTGTACTCCAAAGCCAAATTTGCCTGTTACTCCAGGTGTTTCTTGACTTCCTACTTTTGCATTCCAGTCCCCTATAATGAAAAGGACATCTTTTTTGGGTGTTAGTTCTAAAAGGTCTTGTAGGTCTTCATAGAACCGTTCAACTTCAGCTTCTTCAGTGTTACTGGTTGGGGCAGACTTGGATTACTGTGATATTGAATGGTTTGCCTTGGAAACGAACAGAGATCATTCTGTTGTTTTTGAGATTGCATTCAAGTACTGCATTTAGAACTCTTTTGTTGACCGTGATGGCTACTCCATTTCTTCTAAGGGATTCCTGCCCGCAGTAGTAGATATAATGGTCATCTGAGTTAAATTCACCCATTCCAGTCCATTTTAGTTCGCTGATTCCTAGAATGTCGACGTTCACTCTTGCCATCTCTTGTTACAACACTTCCAATTTGCCTTGATTCATGGACCTGACATTCCAGGTTCCTATGCAGAATGGGAAAGACTAGAGATCTCTTCAAGAAAATTAGAGATACCAAGGGAACATTTCATGCAAAGATGGGCTCGATACAGGACAGAAATGGTATGGACC
>NW_011495061.1:881367-881961 GCF_000754665.1 Bison bison bison | reverse complement strand
AGCTGGAAAAGGTCAGTTTTTATTCCAATCCCAAAGAAAGGCAATGCCAAAGAATGCTCAAACTACCACACAATTGCACTCATCTCACATGCTAGTAAAGTCATGCTTAAAATTGTTCAAGCCAGGCTTCAGCAATACGTGAACCGTGAACTTCCAGATGTCCAAGCTAATTTTAGAAAAGGCAGAGGGACCAGAGATCAAATTGCCAACATCCTCTGGATCATCGAAAAAGCAAGAGAGTTCCAGAAAAGCATCTATTTCTGCTTTATTGACTATGCCAAAGACTTTGACTGTGTGGATCACAGTAAACTGTGGACAATTCTGAAAGAGATGGGAATACCAGACCACCTGACCTGCCTCTTGAGAAACCTGTATGCAGGTCAGGAAGCAACAGTTAGAACTGGACATGGAACAACAGCCTGGTTCAAAATAGGAAAAGGAGTACATCAAAGCTGTATGTTGTCACCCTGCTTATTTAACTTATATGCAGAGTACATCATGAGAAATGCTGGGCTGGAGGAAGCACGAGCTGGAATCAAGATTGCCGGGAGAAATATCAATAACGTCAGATATGCAGATGACACCACCCTTATG
>NW_011495061.1:873405-881267 GCF_000754665.1 Bison bison bison | reverse complement strand
AAACTCAACATTCAGAAAATGAAGATTATGGCATCTGGTCCCATCACTTCATGGCAAATAGATGGGGAAACAGTGTCAGACTTTATTTTTTTGGGCTCCAAAATCACTGCAGATGGTGACTGCAGCCATGAAATTAAAAGATGCTTACTCCTTGGAAGGAAACTTATGACCAACCTAGATAGCATATTCAAAAGCAGAGACATTACTTTGCCAACAAAGGTCCGTCTAGTCAAGGCTATGGTTTTTCCTGTGGTCATGTATGGATGTGAGAGTTGGATGGTGAAGAAGTCTGAGCGCCGAAGAATTGATGCTTTTGGACTGTGGTGTTGGAGAAGACTCTTGAGAGTCCCTTGGACTGCAAGGAGATCCAACCAGTCCACTGTGAAGGAGATCAGCCCTGGGTGTTCTTTGGAAGGAATGATGCTAAAGCTGAAACTCCAGTACTTTGGCCACCTCATGGGAAGAGTTGAGTCATTGGAAAAGACTCTGATGCTGGGAGGGATTGGGGGCAGGAGGAGAGGGGATGGCAGAGGATGAGATGGCTGGATGGCATCACCTACTTGATGGACGTGAGTCTGAGTGAACTCCGGGAGTTGGTGATGGACAGGGAGGCCTGGTGTGCTGCGATTTGTGGGGTCGCAAAGGGTCAGACATGACTGAGCGACTGAACTGAACTGAACTAAGTTCAATTTTAAGACAGATGTATATTTAAACATATATTTTAATTTAATCAGGATTAAAAAGGCAAGAACCGATCCTATGGCCTGATGTTTAGAATTCTCACACTATGAACTCAAAAACATCAGATGTCTATTTCAGATAATTTTTTTATTCAGTTTTTAAATGATGAGATAAGCAAGAACGTTTGGCATTTCCCTGATGGGTGAGTGGTTAAGAATGTGCCTTACAATGCAGGGGACACAGGTCTGATCCCAGGTCGGGGAGGTAAGAGCCCACATGCCCCAGGGGAACTGAGCCCTCGGGCCTCCACAAAAGGTCCTGCATGCCACAGTGAGGGTCCTACGTGCTGCAACAGAGATCCGACAGTCAAAGAATTAAACACTAAAAAAAAAAAGTTTGCTACATATGAGTGCTTGTCCAGGAGGGACACGGGGCGCTGAGCGTGGTCTTCATGCCAAACGCGGAAACCCGGATGACACGGCTGTCACTGCAGGGCCTTCCCGCACGGACGCCGCCACGCTGGGGACAGACACACCAGGAGGACGGGCTGGGGTCGAGGAAGGGTGTCTGCGGGGTGGCTTCCGTGCTCCTGACGTTGCATTTCCGCCCTGCGTCTCCTGCAGCCTGCTGTCCAGCGCAGGTCCAGCTGACACGGCGGAACAAAGAACAGCAACTGAAGATGGTGTCGCAGTGAGACGAGCGTGCAGCGTCCAGCTCGCTGAGACGCGGGCAGGGCGCAGGCCACGGTGTGGCAGGGCCTCGTTCAGACAGGGCCGCGAGCTGAGAGAAAGTGTTTCCTGTCTCCTCTCTTCAGTTTAGTTAACTTCCTCTCCAATCCTTTCCTGGCCATGCTGCAATCAGCCGAATGCCTGCCTATCTGAGCACTGTGCCTGCCGTGGGGCCAGCAGACGCTCCCTCAGCTCAGGCCCACACGTGGTGCCCCCAGCCCCGCGCGAGATGTCTGGGCCCACTGCGGGCATGAGCACAGCGCCCTCGGCCGGGAACCCGGCCCCGCCACACAGGTGCCTCCTTATCACAAGTGACGTCCAAGAGGCTGGCGCTGGCTCTTCCAAACCCTCCTGCCAAGTCTGGGAGGCAGGAGTCCTGGAGAACAGGTCTACCGGGCACTGCTGGCTTTCTTGCCCCAACAACGTAAAGGAGCGGCTCGAGCACACACCTGCTCTGCGTCTCAGGAGGCAGCAAAGCTGAGCGCTGGAAAGAGACAACCCAAGCGATGCCCACAGAGAGGGTCTCATGCTGGAGCAGCCACAGCCTCCCAAACAAGCCTCGTCACTGGACAAGGCCCCCAGCCCAGGCCAGAGCCAGCCCAGCAGACGTCATCCGTGATGAGGTGGAGCCCCGTGTCGGGACAGCTCCGAGTATTTCAGCGTTCTATTCTGCGGAGTGTGATTTTATCTGCTGGGTACTTCCTTTACTGACCTTGCGATTCTGAGCATCATGCAGAGCAAAGCTTCTCTCTTGAAACAAGACAACTGTGCAACAGGCTGCCACAGGCCCTGGTTCCAACCCGCCCGTCCTGTTGCCTGCACCCGTCAGCGCCCGGGGTCCGAGAGGGGCGCTGCAGGCTCCCCGGGGCATGCAGGCCATGGCCACAGGCCGCTGCAGGCCAGATGCTCTTGGGACCAGCCCACCCACCTGCTCCCGCCTCCTGTGGCCGTGCCACCCCACAGCAGCTAAGCACACCTGTGACAGACGCCGTGGCCTGAATGTGTGAAAGTTACTCAGTCGTGTCCAACTTTGCGACCCCAAGACTATACAGTCTGTGGAATTCTCCAGGCTGGAATACTGGAGTGGGTAGCCTTTCCCTTCTGCAGGGGATCTTCCCAACCCAGGGATCCAACCCAGGTCTCCCGCATTGTGGGCAGATTCTTTACCAGCTGAGCCACAAGGGAAGCCCAAGAGTACTGGAGTGGGTAGCCTATCCCTCTCCAGAGAATCTTCCCAACCCAGGGATTGAACTCAGGTCTCCTGCATTGCAGGCGGATTCTTTACCAACTGAGCTACGCCATTATTTACAGAAAACTTAGGTGGCTGAGTCCCTTAAAAGGGAAGCAGGCTGCTCTAGGACCAGAAGGAGGTTAGAAATCGGGCTTAAAAGACGGGCAGGAACCAAGACAAGACACCTCCAAGACCCACCCAGGGATGCAGCTAACCCAGAGAGCTGCTCAGGGTGGCAGGGGGCACCAGCTGGCCTCGCCTCAGCCAAGCGGCCTTGTGTCCCCAGCACAGCTCACACGGGGCAGCCCCATGCCCCCAAGCCTGGATGCCGTTGCCCAGCAACCCGTGGGCCGTTCTGGGGGCCCTGACAGCATGGACTCCAAGCTCACTTAGAACACAATCCGTTTTCTTTTCACATTCGCAGCTGAGCCACCCAGCTAGCCCATCCTGTACTGTTCCCAGCACTGGCCTCTGGACCCCAAGAACCGACTCTGTCCCCATTCTCATGGAAACTCAGTCTTGCTGAAGCCGCAGCCTAAATCTGGAATCTACCCATGCAATTCCATCCTCTCTGCAGCCCTCCCAGCTGGGAATCCTACACAGATTTAATAAGCAGGTCAGGCCGTCCCAGCCATATCTACGTCTTAGACCAGCAGGGTCGAGCCAGGTCCTGCCCTGGATGCAGGGCCATGTCCAGAGCGGTCTAACCACCAGTGTCTGTGGTGAAAAAACTGCCCCAAATGCCCACACGAGCCTTCTGCGCTTGCTGCAGCTCTTTGACCCCGAGAGCAGGACCGCGGACTCTTCCTCCAGAGGAGGGGGAGACCACAGTCAGCGAGCCACGGGCTCCCAAACTCTGCCCCATGGGAGGCGCAGGAACTGCAAGTCCGTGCTGTGATTCAGGTCAGGGACCTGGCATCCTTGCCATTTCCCCTTCTACCGACCAGAGTTAACAGGTCAAGATGGGGCTTCCCCGGAAGTGCAGTGGTTAAGCCTGCACGCTCCCATCGCAGGGGACACAGGTTTGATCCCTCATCAGGGAAGAACCCACATGCTGCGTGGCACAGCCAAAAAAAGTCGAGGTGACGCAGAACCAAAGTTGAGCATCACCGCAGAGAGCAGGACCAGAACTGCGCACGTTCCCGCACGGAATCAGGAGGAATCGACTCTGGAGACTTCCCACCCCGTTTCAGTCTCCACGGCCTTGCTGACATCTCTGTTACGGGTTCTGCTGACAACATGCTCTAGGAGAGGGCAAGCCGCCAACCGGCATCCCCCAGGCACGAGCTCACGGACTGCACGGCGGGGACAGGGTGCTGAGCCCGGCCTCTGTCCGGAGGCCCTGCTGGGCACAGGTGGGAGAACAACTCCGCCCGTAGGTATGCACGGGAGAAGCCGGGGCAACGGGACGACCGCTGTGCTCCACGCCTCGCGGAGGGCTGTGAGCAGCTCAGCCCTCTCAAATTGCAGTTCCACTCAGCAAGCGTTCATTCGAGGTCCTTTACAGGCCTTAAATTAAAAAATACAGACAAACACGAGTGAGATACAGACGCTTGTCCCCAGAAGCTGCTGCGAGAAGCGTGCTGCGAACCTTGCTTCGGGGATGGTGACCCCCCGGGAATGTTTCAGGGCCTCCGTCCCCAGTGTCAAGGACAGGCTGGAAAAGCACCGTGTCTTGTGAACGCTTGGGGACATCCCTCTGGGCCTGGTTCTCGGAGGGAACACTTGATGCTCCCAGCGTTATGACCCTGCATCTTGGCCTCGCTTGTTTGGTCCTCGTGGCCGCAAGACAGAGAATAACTTCGACGTCCCAGGTGCCCACTTAACCCACAGCAGAGGTTCAGCAGCGAGTAATAACCGCACGTGTGAATGCGAGGGAGCCACTTCTCAAATTCTCACCCGGTGAAAACCTCACTCCCTCAACCCCCTCTCTCATCCTCGCAAGTGCAGAAGCCTATTTTATCTTTTCAAAGATTTCATCACAAAAAGGAAGCTCTGCCCCTCTTCACATTCACTGTCACCCTCTTCTAACCCGGGCTCTCTCTTTCCTATTGTAACAGTAAAGCAGTTCACAGACATCAGAAATTCTCCCACTTGACGAAAAACTAGAATTCCCTGTGGGAGAAGCAACCACGTTCTTAGGAAACTGAGGAGGAGAGAGGAGAAGGAGAGGCAGCTGCGAGGAGGTCAGGAGGTGAGTGAGAAAGGCCGTCAGAAAGGGCACGAAGACGGCTTGGAGCGGGAGCTCGACCCCAGAGACGCTGAGGGCGGCACCTTGCGAACCGGGCTCTGCCGTCTGACGGCCCCTCCCACAGCCTCGCCTCTCAGATGCGCGACCATCTGGGGCTCGCAGAGCATCTCACCAGTGCAACGTCTGCAACTGATGCACGATTTTCAGGGTTTTTTTTTTCTGGAATCAAAAGGCTGAGAAGAGTTGGCTGGGACTCGGGACCAGGAAAAATGCCAGGTTAACTTTCCTCCTGACGGCTACAACTCTCCACTCTCTTCCAAGGGGCAAATCGCCGTGGAACCGCCTCCCTCCTGCCCCCCTCCACGTCTTCTCCTCCTTCTCCCACTCCCTCAACACAGAGGCAGTGGGGAGAACGGACGTGTCTGGACTGGCAAGACCGTGCGGGGCCCACCCCCAGGGCTGGCGTCCCCAGCCTTGCCCTGTCCACAGAGAGCAGCACTGCTTTTGTGATTCCACTGAAGCGACTGGACGCAGGCGACACTGAGGCACGTACGTGGCGATTACATCAATTTTTGACGCAGCAGCCAGAAGTAGGAGAGACCCACGGACCACAGAGCCGTTTCTCCCTCCGGTTCTTCTAGACTGTGCGCACCTTGGAGCCGCGTGAAAGACCAGACGGGTGGGGACCCTCGTCCCCTGGACGTGCCCCAGCAGACAGCCCACAGGTCTTGCTGAAGAGAAGGGGAAATGCCCCAGCAGACAGCCCACAGGCCTTGCTGAAGAGAAGGGCAAATGCCCCAGCAGACAGCCCACAGGCCTTGCTGAAGAGAAGGGCAAATGCCCCAGCAGACAGCCCACAGGCCTTGCTGAAGAGAAGGGAAAACTTCTGCAGCCCTGCCCTGCGGGAAACACACGGATTCCCCTGAGCGTTTCTGCTCAAGCATCACATCCCTGTGGCCCCAGAGCGTCAGCACGAGCATGTGGGCAGGAGCCCTGCACCGCGCCCCTGCGCAGACCAGGGTCGTTAGTGCAGCATTTACAGAGAAATCATCCTAAGTGAAAGAAGCCAGTCTGGGGCCTCTGGAGAAGGCAAAACTACAGAGACAGGAAAAAAATCAGTGGTTGCTAGGGGCCCAGGGAGAAAGGGCTGACTAGGTGAAGCACGGAGTAATTTTAGAGCGCTCAGACTTCTCTGTATATTGTGAAATCGTGCGCAGCTGACTCTACATGGCCTGTTAAAGTCCACTGAGGTCCACCGGATAAGAATTCACCTGCCAACGCAGGGGACACAGCTTTGCTCCCTGGTCGGATTTGATTCCACGTGGCTCGGGGAAACTAAGCCCATGCACCACAGCTGGTGGGCCCACACACAGCAGCGACTGAAGCTGTGAGCTCAGAGCCCCTGATCTGCAGCAGGAGCAGCCGCAGCGTGAGCCTGCAAACCATGAGCACGTAGCCCGCCTGCCGCAACTAGAAAAAGCCCGAGCACAGTAACAGAGACCCACACAGCCAGAAATTAATAAGTACATAAATAATAGCCAAGATTCATCAGTTCAGTTCAGTTCAGTCGCTCAGTCGTGTCTGACTCTTAGTGACCCCATGAATCGCAGCACGCCAGGCCTCCCTGTCCAGCACCAACTCCTGGAGTTCACTCAGACTCACGTCCATCGAGTCAGTGATACCATTCAGCCATCTCATCCTCTGTCATCCCCTTCTCCTCCTGCCCCCAATCCCTCTCAGCATCAGAGTCTTTTCCAATGAGTCAACTCTTCCCATGAGGTGGCCAAAGTACTGGAGTTTCAGCTTCAGCATCAGTCCTTCCAATGAATACCCAGGACCGATCTCCTTTAGAATGGACTGGTTGGATCTCCTTGCAGTCCAAGGGATGCTCAAGAGTCTTCTCCAACACCACAGCTGAAAAGCATCAATTCTTCGGCACTCAGCTTTCTTCACAGTCTAACTCTCACATCCATACATGACTACTGGAAAAACCATAGCCTTGACTAGACGGATCTTTGTTGGCAAAGTAATGTCTCTGCTTGTGAATACGCTATCTAGGTTGGTCATAAGTTTCCTTCCAAGGAGTAAGCATCTTTTAATTTCATGGCTGCAGTCACCATCTGCAGTGATTTTGGAGCCCCCAAAAATAAAGTCTGACACTGCTTCCACTGTTTCCCCATCTATTTCCCATGAAGTGATGGGACCGGATGCCATGATCTTCGTTTTCTGAATGTTGGGCTTTAAGCCAACTTTTTCACTCTCCTCTTTCACTTTCATCAAGAGGCTCTTTAGTTCTTCTTCACTTTCTGCCATAAGGGTGGTGTCATCTGCATATCTGAGGTTATTGATATTTCTCCTGGCAATCTTGATTCCAGCTTGTGCTTCCTCCAGCTCAGCATTTCTCATGACGTACTCTGCATATAAGTTAAATAAGCAGAGTGACAATATACAGCCTTGACGAACTCCTTTTCCTATTTGGAACCAGTCTGTTGTTCCATGTCCAGTTCTAACTGTTGCTTCCTGACCTCCTATAGGTTTCTCAAGAGGCAGGTCAGGTGGTCTGGTATTCCCATCTCTTTCAGAATTTTCCACAGTTTATTGTGATCCACACAGTCAAAAGCTTTGGCATAGTCAATAAAGCAGAAATAGATGTTTTTCTGGAACTCTCTTGCTTTTTCGATGATCCAGCAGATGCTGGTAATTTGATCTCTGGTTCCTCTGCCTTTTCTAAAACCAGCTTGAACATCTGGAAGTTCACAGTTCATGTATTGCTGAAGCCTGGCTTGGAGAATTTTGAGCATTACTCTACTAGTGTGTGAGATGAGTGCAATTGTGCAGTAGTTTGAGCATTCTTTGGCATTGCCTTTCTTTGGGATTAGAATGAAAACTGACCTTTTCCAGTCCTGTGGCCACTGCTGAGTTTTCCAAATTTGCTGGCATATTGAGTGCAGCACTTTCATAGCATCATCTTTCAGGATTTGAAATAGCTCAACTGGAATTCCATCACCTCCACTAGCTTTGTTTGTAGTCT
>NW_011495061.1:866853-873305 GCF_000754665.1 Bison bison bison | reverse complement strand
CTCCACTAGCTTTGTTTGTAGTGATGCTTTCTAAGGCCCACTTGACTTCACATTCCAGGATGTCTGGCTCTAGGTGAGTGATCACACCATCGTGATTATCTGGGTCACGAAGATCTTTTTTTGTACAGTTCTTCTGTGTATTCTTGCCACCTCTTCTTAACATCTTCTGCTTCTGTTAGGTCCATACCATTTCTGTCCTTTATCGAGCCCATCTTTGCATGAAATGTTCCCTTGGTATCTCTAATTTTCTTGAAGAAATCTCTAGTCTTTCCCATTCTGTTGTTTTCCTCTATTTCCTTGCATTGATTGCTGAGGAAGGCTTTCTTATCTCTTCTTGCTATTCTTTGGAACTCTGCATTCAGATGCTTATATCTTTCCTTTTCTCCTTCACTTTTCCCTTCTCTTCTTTTCACAGCTATTTGTAAGGCCCCGTCAGACAGCCATTTTGTTTTTTTGCATTTCTTTTCCATGGGGATGGTCTTGATCCCTGTCTCCTGTACAATGTCACGAACCTCTGTCCATAGTTCATCAGGCACTCCATCTATCAGATCTAGGCCCTTAAATCTATTTCTCACTTCCACTGTATAATCATAAGGGATTTGATTTAGGTCATACCTGAATGGGCTAGTGGTCTTCCCTGCTTTCTTCAGTTTAAGCTTATGCTACATTAAGTTCTGAAAAACTTGCTAAAAATCCCAAGACTATAAAAAGCTGCACTGAAATCTGTAGCGGCGTTCTATATCGAGCCGTAGGAATATGCTGCCATTTCATTTTCTTCCTCTTTCGTGAATGTGTGTTTTTAAACACACTATTGTCTTTGTAGCAGCAAAAAGTCTACAGGTTATCAGTTACTGGATCGATAACTCATTGGATCAAAGAAGCTGAGGACAGGGTCTTGATTTCTTCACAGCTTGAAAGTGGTTTTGACTGTTCACTTGCTCAGCCCATCACCACAAGAAAACCAAGAGGTCTGCTTCATGTTTAAAATGCCCAGCACCTTGTATCAACAAATCCTGAGCTGAGCAAAGCAGATCCCAAACTGAGAAGCGTAACCACAGGACCTTCCTGACGCTCCATCCAAGACTGATTCCAAGAAGGGCAACTCAGCAGGTCTCAGCCTTGCCTTTGTCTTCGAGGGTTTCCTCATCACACCCAGGAATGTGAGGGGTTCTGGGCTAAGACCTCTTGCCCACACGCCAACAACCTGGGAAGGTGCACAGTTGGTGGGGACGAGCCTGTGATGACAGGCAGGAGCCAGTCAGAGGTGACGCTCACAGCCAGTGAAATCATTCAGCCCATGTGGCCAAGACGAGACAGTCTCAGCTCTGGGTGTGCTGGAGCTCCAGGTGTCCCTGAGGAACATAACACACCCCACAGTCCAGGCCAGGAAGATGGCTCCCACTGGCAGAGGAGTCATCGTTTCCGCGGCAAGAGCTCACACTGCGTAAGAGCATGCCTCCTCTGTGCCCGGGGCACGGTCAAGGCAACAGGTAAGAACCAGACACGCTTTCCAAACATATCACCCACCAACATGCAAACACACCACCACACATACACACCAACACACACACACACACGCCACCAACACACACATACACATCACCAACACACACCCCAACATGCACACACACACACACCAACACACGCCACCAACACACATACACACCAACACACACGTACACACACATACACCCCACCAACACACACACAGCCCCAACACACACCCCAACATGCACACACCACCAACATGTACACACACACACACACCAGCAACACACGCCACCAACACACACCAATACAGATACACACCACCAACACACACCAACACACACACATCACCAACATACAAACACACCAACGTGCATACACACCACACACACACACCCCAACACATAAACACACCACCAACAAACACACCAAGACACACACACATACCACCAACAGACAAACACACCAACATGCAAACACAACACCAATGCACACACCACCACACACACATACCACCAACATGGACACACACCACCAAAACACAAACATACCAACATGCAAACACATCACCAACATGCACACATACGAACACACAAACACACCAACATACACACACACCACCAATACACAAACACAGCAGCCACCAACGTATAAGCAGCTAGCTTCCTGAGTTTGCTTCTTCATTACTCAGAGCTAATGAAAGATTTGGAAAATATTTATGAAAAGAAAACATTGGAGGATGAATCTGCCCCAGTCTGTTCCATCAAAAAGAAAAGAGAGATAGTTTCTGTAGAATTTCAAGATCAAAAGATATTTCCCTCTGAAAACTGCCTTTCAAAGTTGTTCCAGTACTCTTTAAAAAGAGAGAAGAGAAAACAGGGACTGAAAGTAGAGCTCACAGATGTAACCACATGGCTGACCCCTCTCAGGAAACCAAGCGTCTGAGTGACGCCCGCTGCGGCCAGCCGGACCCGTGTGCTCTTGTCACACACCTCAGAGGAGCCAGTGAAGGAAAGAGCAGGCAACACAAAGGAAACAAGCCACCTGCATCACTTTACACTATTTCTTGCCCAAGTGACTTTCAATGAACGTCAAAGCATAGAACACTGAAGACGGCCGGGATGTGTAAGCAGCAGAAGAGCCGACCGCAGGGGTGAGCGGTGGTTGGGGGCAGCACTCGCGTGCCGATCTCGCCCCTCACGGCGTCTTGTGAAGAGGATCCCCTCCCTCTCAGTTCAGCTGCCCCAGGGGCCCACGGCCCTTGCAGGCAGGCCCCCGCGCCTTCCGGAACCTCCGTCAGGCACCAGACACGCTGAGCAGACGGCCACAAGCCACCCTCCTGGCTCCCCGTTTCTCCAGCCACCCCTCGCCTCCCTGCCAGTTCCCATCCTCACATCACATGTCCACGGCGACCACTTTCAACGTTCCCTCTCCCGTCTTACATTCTACACGCTTTCCTAGGTCTCTCTCCACGTGGATGGCCTTCTTTAGTAATGCGTCCTGAATACATTTCCAGGCTCTTCTGAGAGCCCCAGTGTGGAATCCAGCCTCTCCGGACAGTCACCCTACGGTGCGTGCCCTCTTCCTAAGTGGCTCCATGCGCCCACGTGGCCGCGCCTCCCAAAGCTTCCGCCTGCCCCCACGTGCCTTTCCTCCCTCCTTCTCCCGCCTCAGCAGCCCTCTCAGTAGTCCTAGGCTTCAGGCCACCTCCCTTCCAGCCATTCTCTGAACTAGGACTTCCTGCGACACCAGATGAACTGCATCCGACTACAGGGGCCAGTCTCTTCTGTAAAAGCTATGGGGCCCTTTGTGGGTCCTGGCCCCTCCCTGAGCTCTGGGCATCTGCCGCCTCCCTGCTTTTGCGCACGATATTCCAGGGTCTGGGATGGTCCTCTTCCCACTGGACCTGAAGGAAAGCTCCCACTCTAGACCTCAGCTCACTCACCCTCTCCCAGCGTGCTTGGCCCCTGAGCCCCTTGTGGGTTTGGAAAAGAAAGAGGAAGAGGAATCTCAGACGCGCAGGCTGAACCTCCTCCAGGCCAAGCTGTGCTGCTCTGTAGCCGCTGGGCCGGGGGTGGGGGCGTCTCTGCAGAAGCAGCCGGGGGCCACCTCCAGGCCGCTTCCTGGGCCCATGCCGATGTTCTCTGAAGTGACGCTTCCCGGTCCCCTGTCCTTCCTGAGAGGAGCCTCAGCTACAGGTCCCCAGGGACATGAGGGTAACAGGTGAATCACTTAATTATTATTTGGTGTAATTAAAACATATGACATGAATTTCAGTGCTCCTCTTGCTCATGAGCACGGATTCACCTGAGGTGCCCCGGAGGCAGGCTGGCCCTCCTCCCCACGCTGTCCCAGGAGGACCCCAGCTGACCGCTCCAGCCAGGCCCGAGTGCTAGCTGCTGCCTCCCTGTCTGGAGAGGGAGAGGCCACGGCTCATCAAAGGCCTCCTGGGAGCCTGGCAGAGCCACAGTGCCCTAAGAGCCCAGCCCAACACCCGGGCTCATGCCAGGGCACAGCCCTCCAGTGCGAAAGCCATGGCCACAGTGCCTGGAGCAGCAGGAGCCCCCAAGGCCCCCCGTGTAAACCGCAGGCCCCCACCCAGCCCGCTCAGGACCCACCACCCTGCAAATGCATAGGGCTGCCCCTGGCATCCAGCTGCCATGGGATTCTGCAGAAACGAGCGTGTCCTTGAGCCCCTGAGGGGGTCACAACTTCCAGAAACTTCTGAAAGGGGCCCCAGACACATGGCACAGAGACGTGACTTGCCCTGCCAGCCCAGGGGCCCAGGATCTGCTGTGTGTGGGGGGTTGGGGGACCCGGGCAGCACTCACGGGACCCAGAGGGCTTTCCCGTGAGACACCCAGCTGTGAACCGTGAGACCCATGCTCCTGAACCCACCTGCAGGCCCCGGACAAGAATCCCTGTCCTGCTGCGGAATGGCTGTGAACCCTGGCTCTGGCCTCACCTCTCCCTGCCTCCCAGCTCTCCACCTCCAGAGGGCCCGCCAGGGCTCAGAAAGCTGACTCCATCACCCTGCACTGCGGACCTCGTTACCTGTGTGTAGGTGCGGCGGGCTGGCTGGGTCACCCCAAATTCACATACGGAAGTCCTGACCCAGGACCTTGGGGTGTGACTGCATTTGGAGATGGGGAGCTGTGAAGAGGTGGTGAAGTTAGAGCCACGAGTCACGGGCAGGTCCTGATCCCGTGTGACCGGCGTCCTCACGAGACTAGGACACAGACACACAGGGGAACCTTGTGAGGACACGGGCCTCAGGGGAGCCCACCCTGTGCACACCTGGCCCACCCACAGCAGGCAAGCAGAGCAAGCCCGGCTCGGACACGGCCCCAGCATGGGTACTCCACGGACGGGTCAGACAGAAGACGCTGGGGTGGGCATGGATGTTCCCAGGACCGCACTCGATACAGCTGCAAATTCCCGTCTCCTAAGGGACAACGGTCCTCTGGAACGACCTGAGTCCTCCAGGTCAGGATTGTGTGTATTTTGGATGAAAGAGAACAGACGGTCGGAAGGAGAGTGGGAAGCCGCACAGCAGGCAGTGTGAGGATCAGGGCCGTGGGGGGGCCCCCGACTCACCCCCTCTGCCCACTTGGGGTGCTCAGGGAACAGTGTGAGGAGACGGGGCTGTGGGGGCCCCTGACTCACCCCCTCTGCCCACTCGGGGTGCTCAGGGAACAGTGTGAGGAGACAGGGCCGTGGGGGGCCCCCGACTCACCCCCTCTGCCCACTCAGGGTGCTCAGGGGAACAGTGTGAGGAGATGGGGCCGTGGGGGGACCAAGGGGGCAGGTAAGGAGTTGAGCAGAAACATGGAATGAGCTCTGTCGTTCCCCCACCCCCTTCATAGACATGTGCACACTCGTGCACACATGCATGCACACCCCTGGCTCACACTCCAGCCCTGGGTTTCTGTTACAACCAAGACAGAAGCAGAACACAGAGACATACTGAGATTCACTCTCAGAACAGACTCCCCAGTCAAGTCAAGTCAGATATTCGGAACTTGGAACTAGTGGTTTGGTGGCCGGGCCAGCCCACAAAGCCTTTTTAGTACAAAATACACTTTAAGTACTACATATGTGCAATAAAAAGTAATGGGAAACACGCTCTATGTAACAATATTTAACCAAAAACAATCGAACTGAAGTAAGTCCCAGTAAATTTTTATCCTGAGTGCCGATGCAACGGCCTGAGGGGGCCAGCCGGGCGAGCGCAGGCCGCGGACCGGGAGGGGACTCGGGGGTCCCGGGGGCCTTCCGGGCACAGCCCCGGCTCATCCCCTGCCCTCACCCCTCCCGTCTAACTGCCTGCCCTCAGGACCACTCGCACGGTTCCTGGCCGTGAGGAGCGCCGTGTGGTGTGGGGGGTGTGAGACACAGGTGTGAGCAGGGGGCGCAGAGCCGCCGTGGGCCACCAGGAGTGAAAGACAGGGACACAGCCACAGGCGCGTGTGCAGTGAGTGTGTGCACGCTGTGAGTGTGAATGTGTGCGAGTGCTGTGCGGAGGGTGTGCGCGCGGGCTGGGGCTGAAATCGCCCACGGTGCGGGCGGAGGGGAAGCTGCACACGCAGGCACACCCGCGTCTCCGGCTTAACCACCGCTGCTTCCATGAGTGACACAGGCAGAGCCCAGGAGGGGAAGAACTTTCTATGTTTCAGGATATTTTTTTACTTAAAAAGGAAAAAAATCAAGGAAAAACCTACAAGCAACTTTAGAGTTGCAGACAGAGCTTATTTTTCCTCAAAGAGAAGTCAGCATTACCGCCTGATCAAAGCCCACTGACGGAACTCCCGTGAAGGCTGGTCAGCACCAGAAGGCCAGCAACAAACTAAAACGAAACCAAAACGGGCTGTCCCGAGCCAGAGACGCCGGGCAGCGGCGTGGCCGGGGACAGGGCGGCGCGGGCCCCGCGGACCCTCAGGGCCCCTGGTGGGAGCAAGCAAGGC
>NW_011495061.1:861668-866753 GCF_000754665.1 Bison bison bison | reverse complement strand
CGTTGAGTCTCATCTCACAGCCAGTGGCTGCGTCGCACCCACGGGCTGTGACCACTCTGAATGCTCGTGGGGGCCGGGAGCAGGCGTGAGGCCGTCCAGACGCAGGTCATGAACCGAGGCCAAAGCTCGGCACAGGAACAGTGACGGGCCTGCCCATGGCTCTCACTGAGGCCTGGGGCACTGCAGTGGGTGAGCAGACTCGCGTGCTTCACAGACAGCCTCCTAGAAAGAGCAGGTGAAAGTGACCTGTCCTGGCCAAGAGGGGCACAGCCTACAGAGAGTTCAGCAAAGAATAAAACCAAAGAGCTGTTAAACACCACCCATGGAGAAATAACTTAAGGACGAAAACGATGCTCAGACACCCACCCCAGGCCCCCTGCTCTGGCGCCTAGCCCCTGGGTAGAGAGGAGAGAGACCGTCTGGCCGTACACCTCCCACCAGCCTTCTACAGCACACGCCCACTCACGCTCGGGCCGCCAAGCAACGCCAGCCCCACCCCCGCAGAGCCACCTGGAAGCCTGAGCTCCGTGGAAGCCCGCTGCGTGTCCTCTCAGCCGGGGGTGAGGGCCCAGGTGCCCGGGCCAGCTGTCCACAGGATCACGGGCGCCAAGAGCAGTCTGCGTGCTCTTCCACCGGTAACAAATCATGCTTATGTTGCTCTTAGAATGGGGTTTTCTGCATTAAAACTGCAAACAACAGAAGCAGAGAGAAGAAGGGATGCGCTCACCCCAGCCCAGCTGTCCCCACCCCGCAGACACACAGGGGCACCGAGGTTCACAAGGCTTTGAGGCACGAGGAACCAGCCAATACCCATGGGTCACAAACGCTCCCAGCTAGAGCAGGGGCTGTTTTCCCCACACAAAGCCTGACCAAGCCCTCCAAGGGGCCCTGGTGGGCTCTCCACAGCGTCCCAGGGACCCCCTCTCAAGACCCCCGTGTGGAGAAAACACAGCAGAGCGTGAGCACCCACGGTGATGCTCACCCCCTGGCTGCGGACCGGCCTGCCCTCGCCCGTCTGGATGGCGGGCTTGCTGGAGGGACACCTCACCCAGAGACGCCTGCAGGCTGTGGCCTGGCCCATCCCGGCCAAAGTGCCCAGTGCCTGGTGTGAGGTCATAGCTGTCCCAGCCCCGGGTGTGGTCAGGGACAGCACTGTGCTCCGCGGAGCACCCCGGACCCGCCACTGGACTTCTGAAAGGGCTTGGCCCGTCCTGCCTCCCCAGTGCTCCTGGCACCCTGGAGGCCCAGGGAGTCGCAGCTCAGGCTGGCCACCCAGCGCCTCCCTGCACAGCCGCCTCTGCCGAGCTGGCCCTCACCGTGCTGGCTGACGCTAAGTGATGTCACTCACTGTCGCCACCGCAGCAGCGTCTGACCTCGGCTCTGAAGACAGTGCGGCCCTCCCAGGACGTGGCCCTCCCAGGAAGCTTAACCAAGATGCACTGCTGGGCCACGGGGGCCACGCCCAGCTCCCCCTCTCTGCACCACTGAGGCAGACGGGCGCGACTTGGGCACGCCTGCGTGGCAGCCACGGAAGGCGACAGCGCCAGCAAGCGGCTCGTCAGCCTGGACCTGGAGCCGCCCCAAAGCCCCACCCCACACACCAGCCCAGGGCCGGAGCCTCAGACGGGTCCTGCACGACCACCTCGACGACTCCCAGGCCGGGAAGGCCAAGTCTCCAGGGGGCTGGGGCTCTCACCTAATCTGAGGAAGGGTATACTCTCCAAGTTACCCTCTAGAAAAGGCAATCTATGTTCCTTCCGCAATCTCATCAAAGAAAACAGCAGCTTTGGTCTCTCATACTCTTGGCAACACAGGGCAGTGGGGAGCCAGGGGCTTCGGCCAGATGCACCTGACTTCAGTCCCCACCTCATGCCTTCCAGCTGAGAGGCTCGGGCAGTGCTTCTGCTACCCGTGCCTCCGCCGTCCTTTCTGTGCAACGAGAGCCGGATGGTCCCCACCCCGTGGGCACCGGGGGATGGGAGCCTGCGGGCAGTGCCCGCTTCGCTCTCCCTGCACATGGCTGCATCTGCAGTCCTGCCTTCAGCGCCTGAACTGCTGTCAAACGCACGTTTGAAAAAAGAGACAGAGAAGAAGCCAGAGGGGTCGTTAGGTCTTCCCTGGGGGCCAGATCATGGCATAGGCCACTCCCTCTCACAGCATTCAGGTGGTTCCTCATTCAAAACACAGGGAAACGCTCATGAGGCAGCCACTGAAAAGGAGGCAATAAAGAGGTTTTCAGTTACTCGGTAACTCGCTCACACAATGCAAAGTCAAAAAACAGGGTACTAATTGTACATCAAGCATGTCCACAACCATGAACTTTTTTCAACCACTCATTTAAAAAAAGATGGAAAGAAGTATAGCAAATCTTAATACAGGGGCTGTACTTGGTGGTATCGGTTTTCTCTTCATTCTTTATAGAATATCTAAATTTTCTACCATGAGCCTGTATTATTTTTAGTTCAGAAAAATACTTCACAAATGAATCATCTAAAAGGCCAAGTCCTAGATAAGATGCACAGGGAAAAAAAGATTTTGGTGAAGACCTCCTAAAGCAACTGTACACCCCGTCCAGTCCCCAATCAGTTTTTATTGTGGTTGTTGGTGACACAGTGCCCAAATGTCATTCATCAACCCATTAAAATAATACATTTGACAACATGAAAATTAAAACAGGAAGGTCTGAAATGCTCTTTCAGGTTGGCTGCATCTTCACTCCCGTCCAGGGTCCAGATAGGGATGGGACACCTTGCCGAATGAAACTGAAGATTTTACGCTTACGACTTTACGGGTTGATGACACTTTCGAGAAAAACAAACAATAAGCAGTAACTAAGTAAGTGAGCCTGCCTGAGCGACGCCTGAATTCTGTGCCCAGTACGTAAGAGACCCGCTGGGCTGGGCTGGGCTGGGCTGGTGGGCGTGCGGCTCCACCGCGGCTGAGCCAGCACTCGGGAGAGGCTGGAGAGGCCGTCCTCTGAGTCAGGGAGGCGGTGAGGAGGCCCGGCTGTGCGCGGTATGGCTGCCTCCCCAAGTTCATGCTGAGACCCTGGGCCCTAAGGTGACGCTGCGGGCGGGTCCCCGGGGCAGGGCCTTGTTGGGGGAGCAGTGCGCTTCCTGCCTCTCTGTCCACCTCACGACGACACAGCAGGAAGGCAGCCGTCTGCGGGTCGGGGGGAGAGCGCTCAGCACACAAGGCTCCGCAGCACTGCACCCTGGCCATGGACTTCCAGCCTGCAGAGCCGCGAGGAACAAACGTCTGCTGCGTGAGCTGCCGAGTCCCGGGTATCTTACGGCAGGAGTCCAGAGGGACCAAGACAGAGGGCCCAGCCAGGTTACGGTCACAGGGAGAGCGCTTAACAGAGGGACCACGTACGGGGGTGCAGGGAGGGCTCTGTGGGAGCTCCAGGCTGGCACCCGGGGAGGAAGACGCTGTGCGGGCAGTGACCTGAGGCCCAGGACAGGGCCGACTAGGAGGGCTCTGAGACGGAGACCCCAGACATCCCTGCTCTTCTCAGCGCCTGCCAGGGTCCCGCTGCCCGGGGACCCGGGGCCGCCAGCAACAGAGTCACCAGGACCACACCCCAGCCAGGGCTTGAGTGGATAGGAGAGGGGAGCACCCCAGAGGGGCTCAAGTGGACAGGAGAGGGGAGCACCCCAGAGGGGCTCAAGTGGACAGGAGAGGGGAGCACTCCAGAGGGGCTCAAGTGGACAGGAGAGGGGAGCACTCCAGAGGGGCTCGAGGGGATAGGAGAGGGGAGCACCCCAGATGGACTCAAGTGGACAGGAGAGGGGAGCACCCCAGAGGGAAAAAGCACACCCCGCCACATCCTGCCAGCAGAGCAAACAGCCTGCCCTGGGCTCCTCTGCCAAACTCTTATTTCTTGCATAAAAATCTGAATGTTGGGCTAAGTTACCCTTATACGAACAGTTTCGCTTGATAGCACTCTCGGCTTCTTTCTTATTTAGCTCTTTAATAAATGACTGTCTCTTCTCCATTTTTATTTATGAATGTTTGTTTCCTTGTTATATTTGCTAGTTTCACCTCGACCTCATAAATTTAATTTGTTGTTTCAAATTCTAGCAGCAGAATTGCTTTTTAAAATGCCGGAAAGCCATCACTTTAGAGCTGAGGACAGAAACACTGGGTTTGCTCATAATTTATTTCTTCTAGTTCTGGAAGCAAAATGCTGGCTTTCCAAGCGCTGCAGTGAGTAAAACACCAGGGAAATTCATGCTCCCCCTGGGGGTCGGAGGAACTCTGCTCTGGACAGTGACTAAACACCACGCACAGGCGGCTCTGGATCGGTGTCAGGCTTTTAGGGAGCCCCGTGGGCTGCTTTATTTTCACGCGTCACAGAGCAAGCAGCCACGGCTGGGCCCCAACTCTCACTCTGGAACAGTCTTCAAGGCTCTCCTTCTGTTTGCCGCGTCGTTAATGAGCACATTTATAGGCCTTTATTTTCCGTGATTTCCCTCTGAGCCACTCATCTGCTCTGGTGCTGAAGGCATCTGTGGAATCCCACTAGTGGACGCCTCACATCTGAGTGCCCGCGTGCCCACACCAGCCAGGGCACACCTCGAGTTCCCAGAAGATGTGCGTGTCCCAGGCGTCCAACGCGGCTCACACACCTGCTTCAGGAACAGATGGGATGACCCCTGAGCTCCGCGGTGCCTGGGCCCCAGGGGTGGGTCTCGCGGTCCCTGCGTGGACAGGAGCAGGGCCCTACCCGGCAGCAGAGGTAGAGCTGGGCCCTCTGCGGCTCTGAACCCGCTGGCACGCTGTGCTCCAGAAAGGAGCGTGTGTTGCGTGGTCCAAGCAGAAGGGTGCGGGGAGAGGCTGGGGGGGGGGGGGGGGGGGGGGGGGGTGTTGTCCGTGGACACAGGCCGCGTGTGGACACCAGGCCCAGCGCTCCACCCTCTCACCTGGAAATTCAACACGCAGACTCGGCGCCCACTCTCATCTTAGAGGTGAGACAGAGGGCGGCAGGCTGGCTGCCCTGCACCCTGAGGTCTCACCCCCAAGCCCACGCCCTCACTCTTTCCAAACCCAGGGGGGTGATCGCCCATTAGCTTCCAAAAGCTC
>NW_011495061.1:857028-861568 GCF_000754665.1 Bison bison bison | reverse complement strand
GGAGGGAACGAAAGCAAATCCAAGGAAAACCACGCTCCTGGGTGTTAGCTGTTAATTCTCCACAGTTAGATGCTGAAAAGATTTACACTGATAACAAACTAGAAAACTGGCACATTTTTCCACGAAATATTTCTCCAAATTGCATCTAAAAATATGACTATGAATTCAAATGAGCCTGAGAATCTTTTGAAATTTATATTCAAATATACTGAGATGTGGATTTACTATTTATCTTATTCACGTTTTCTGTGCTTTAAGCCACACCTAATAGTAATATTGGTTGTCTGCATTTAACTTGCAAATTTACCCCAAATTGGCAAGGTGCTTGCCTTGTAAACAGCCTAGGGGCTGCTCCTTTAAAAGAGGTGTTTCATTTCCAGTGAGAAGTCACCCTGAGCTGCTCAGCACCGCAGGTGGGAACGCAGAACCTGGCCGACCCATCCCCCACGCGAGTCCACAGAGGAAACCCTGACAGCCGAGGGCACTGGGCCCCCACCTCTGGGCGGGGAGGAGAAGGTGTCCGAAGGGCCGCTGCTGGGTGGAGGAGGGGCCCAGAGGCCTGCAGAGAACACGCCTGCAGCGCTGGCCAGGGCGGGCCTGCTCCACCGCCCTCTGAGGGGCCGTCTCCGCACCGTCTGCTCCGGACCTGGGCCCTGGGCCGTGCAGCATCCGCTGGAGCCGGCGCGCCGGATCTCACCGCATGGAGCTGCACCCGCAGTGCTGTGCCCACCGTCAGGAAGGCGCTTGGCCCTGGCTGTTGCCGCACGTCACTCCCGCTGCCCGGGTTTATGTTTCCTGCCTCCTTACGCTGCGGGGTCCACTCCAGGGTCACTGCCATCTCCCTACAGAGGGCCTCTGACACCTAAGTCACTGCTCTCGGCCCCAAACAGAAGACTCCAGCGTTGAGTCACTTTCCTGGGGCTGCACAGGCCACTGGCTCCCCACCCGAGTCTACAACACAGGCCATGGTGGCCGGGGGGCCCCATGGGCGAGGGGGCCAGGCTGTGTGACCCCCATTTCCCGGAAATGGTGAGGAGTGGGGTCTCTGAGGTGGCCTCCCCCATGCCTAGGGACGTCGAGCACAGCTCCCGCCCTCCTCCAGCACTGCAGACCTGGGGCAGGTTGCGGGAGATGGCCCCAGGCCTTTCTGCACCCCTGGGGGTGCTCACACAGCTCCCCACCGCTGGAGCCTTGTCCACCCTCAAAATCTCACCAGCTTTTCCTTCCACTTGGATCAATCAAACAGTATTCTGTGCCCACATCCGTGTACAGGGTTATGCCTTCAGTTCTGGTCATCTGATGTCTAGTGAGAATATGTCACATTTATCAAGTACTTCTTGAGTCCCATCCACAGAGTGCTGTCCGTAATGACCTCATTTAATCCTCACAACAACCTTTGAGACAGAAGTTCCCATTTTGCAGATGAGGACACAGAGGTTCTGAGACGTTGAATGATCAGAGGCTGCTCATCCAGCAGCAGGGCTGGGGCTGGAATCCAGGCCTGCTTGAGACTGTATGGCCACAAACCCCCGAGCAAACCTGCTCTCAGAGTGCACAGCCCTCCCAGCCTGCATCCACTGGCCTCTCCTCTGGAAGATGGAGGTTGCAAATGTCATTGCAAATTTGGTTGCAAATGTCGGGGCGACACTCCGAGACTTCCGGAGGACTTTCCATCGCCATGTGCCACCTGAAGTGCCGAGAGTCAGGGCTGCAATGGCAGGGAACCACGGGTGTGATCTGCCAGGAAGCACGGCGCATGGAGTGAAAGTCACTCAGTCGTGTCTGACTCTGTGACCCCATCAACTACACAGTCCATGGGATTCTGCAGGCCAGAATACTGGGGTGGGCAGCCTTTTTCCTTCTCCAGGGTATCTTCCCAACCCAGGAATCAAACCCAGGTCTCCTGCATTGCACAGATTCTTTACCAGCTAAGCCACAGGGGAAGCCCATGGCAAATGGAACTTGTTTTTAAAATTCAAGTCAAAACACCAGACAAGCAGCAGTTATTCGCCCAGCCCTGCTGCACCCCAGGGTCAGGTGCCCCCTCCTCCCACCATGCTGAGCAACCGAGCGTCACCACCACAGAGATGGGCGATGGGCTGAGCCAGGTGAGCTTGCACACAGCACGTCGTCAAGCCAGGAAACGTGCTGCCGCCCAGATGAGCCTAACTCTGCGGCCGCCGGGCTGCCATTCCCTGAGCTCTGCAGACTCTGGCTGTGACTCTGCCAAGGAGAGTAGGTAGGACAGTAGGTAGTGTTTTAAGGCTCAGCAAGTGAGTCGAAGAAAATCGAAATCCTCGCTAACGCTTGCCACGGTTGAGAATGAAAACGGCTGCAGTGCTACGAAAGGAGACTCTGCTGGAAGGAAGAGGGGCCAACATGGAGAAACTGAGACTAAAGAAGGCAAAGGAGGAGCCAGGCTTCACCCCTACACGGCACCTGCACGGAACTTAGGATGGTCACTACACTGTGGTTTGTTACATTGATTTATGCAGCAAACTGGTTTAACCTACTTGTGACCACAGACACTGCTGTATTACAAGCATCCATCTTCAACTACCCGTTGACGTGCTAACTACTAACATGCATATATACACACACACACATCAAATAAGAGCCCTAAGGAAGAGCAGATGCAAAAATGTGTCTGTCTGGCCTTAGTTCCATTCTTTATAAAAATTGAACTGGATCTGTTTTCTAGATTTTTCATCAGCTCCCTTATTTTTCTTACTTTCTTACTGACTTCTCAGCCTGGTCTGGAACATCAAAGAACCACACGCTCAGTTGAGCGTGGTCCCTGCCCTCTGGCGAGGATGCGCGGAGCAGGAAGGTGCCCACGAGGAAGGGCAGCGCCAGCCCCTGTCTTTCAGCTCGACGCTCAACCCCACGATCCCCTCCATCACAGTCTCACCACCGTCCCGCATCCTGCCTGGCCCTTGTCTCACCGCAGCCATCCGCAAGAGGATTCTTCCAAAGGGGCTGCAGCATGTGGAGCCTGCACACTGCTCCAGTGCCAGCCCTTCCGGCCTCTTGGCAACACCACGGCAATGCCAGGGAGCCAATGAAGGGGGGCACAGCTTGCCCCCAAAAGGGGGCGGGTGGGGCACAGCTTGGCCACGTCAGTGTTCCATTGAGCCCTCCCTATCTTCTAGAACAACTGTCAGGGCACACAAAGCCCGGAAGCCCTCTAGTTCCTACGTAGCCTCCAGCCTCCCTCCAGTGACACGCACGTGCCAGTCCCTTCGCTTCCCGCCCCCTTCCCAGCACAGAGACAGTCACTTTCAGCCCAGACAGACATCTGCAGGGCCTCGAATTAGCGCCCTCTCAAAACAGCACCACGGAGCTGCTTCCTGAGCCCTGCACCAGCTACTGGAGCCGCACAGATGCAACACGGGCCCTGGAGAGACCTCGTGGAGGGGAAGCAAGGGCCCCCAGGCAAGCAGCAGGTGACCGGGCACTCTGCTCTAAACTGCTGTCCCCCGGGATCGCTTCATGCCCCCTCTTCCTTCAAGACTCCCAAATGTTACAAGATGTAACTGAGGAGCAATTACAGCTGGAGACCACGCCAGGGAGACTCCGCACCCGCTGAGCCAGCAAGCTCCGCCAGAAGCAGGAGCAGGATGTGAGGCTGGACCTGGCCTCCGGCACCCTCGCTGTCCTCCCCTGTCCAACCGGAAACACGCCTCCCACTCAGGGCCCAGTTCTGAACTCTCCCATGAGAAGCTAAAGGTGATTCCATGCCCAGGTGGGGCCTTTGCTGAAACAAAGGTGCACAGCTCCTTTGCGATGCTTCCTTTGATCTGTGAATATAAGCTGTGGGGTCTGATGAGTTTTTGTTTTTGCTTTGGCTGCCGGGAAGCTCAGAGCTCACCTCACTATTAAGACATAACCGTGTCACATCTGTTAGCAAAGCATTTACATTTTCACTGCAACATCTGCACGCTGGGCCTCTACCAAAATGTCTGGCCCCGAGCAGCTGGCCACTGCCAAGGGAGAGGCCAGTGATGGTCCAGCCCACTGAGCGCCTCCTAACTTGGATGTGCTCCACTGCGTTTCAGTCACTCCTCCCAACCCTTGGGGCAGGGATTGCAGGGCCCACTTTACACTTGAGGAAACCGAGATGCAGAAATGCAGACGTACAAGGGGCATGTCACCTTCTCACTCTCGGAGGAATATCTCAGGAGAGCCAGGCCTGACCCCTCACCATCACCCCGGGAGAGCCCTCAACAAACTGGACAGCAACACGCCCAGAGGCTCAGTCCGGCCTGTGTCACGTTCTAGGGGACTCTGAGATGCCAACAGGGCATGGTGACAGTAAGTGAGGAGTCTGGGGTCGGGCTGTGTCCTGGGAGCAAGCAAGAAAGCAGCAGGAATCACAGCCATGGACACACTCTCCTGGCTCAGGGGCACAGAGGACTCAGCTTCAGCTCCACGGATGAGAACGTGCCAGCATCTTGAGAGTCCCACTCGCCCTGGAGACGGGGGTTCCTGTGCCACAGTCTCTGAGCACAGCTTTGGACCGTTCACAAGTCGCTGCTGG
>NW_011495061.1:856615-856719 GCF_000754665.1 Bison bison bison | reverse complement strand
CAGTGGTTACAGCTCACACCTTCCCTCTCCAGGGTGTGCACAGTGGTCAGAGGTCATACCTTCCCTCCCCAGGGAGTGCACAGTGGTTACAGTTCACACCTTCC
>NW_011495061.1:854642-856194 GCF_000754665.1 Bison bison bison | reverse complement strand
ACACCTTCCCTCTCCAGGGTGTGCACAGTGGTCAGAGGTCATACCTTCCCTCCCCAGGGAGTGCACAGTGGTTACAGCTCACACCTTCCCTCCCCAGGGAGTGCACAGTGGTTACAGCTCACACCTTCCCTCTCCAGGGTGTGCACAGTGGTCAGAGGTCATACCTTCCCTCCCCAGGGAGTGCACAGTGGTTACAGCTCACACCTTCCCTCGCCAGGGCGTGCACAGTGGTCAGGGGTCACACCTTCTCTCCCCAGGGCGTGCACAGTGGTCACAGGTCACACGTCTCCCCAGGGCGCTTGCACGCTGAGTGGCTACCTGCTGGGCAGGAGGGCAGCTGCGTCCAGTGCCCCCTTCCCCCAGAGCGAGGCCATGGAGCAGGTGCAACGGGCAGGCTGTCAAGCAGCCGGAGATTCACAGAGCTGCCCTCTGGCCTGCACTCCTCTCTGCAGACCTCTGTCCACTGTCCCGCTTAGCGCACACCAGCGACCCCATGGCACTGACTTCTCTGCAGGGAGAGCTGACTTTTTTCAAGTTGTTTTATTCTTGCTTCCTCTTCTGGAAGACCCAAACCCCCTCAGAATGGTCTTCAGGTGGGTCAGACAGCCTATTTCCCTTGGAAGTGGAGGACCTTTACTGCAGAGTCCTGGAAGCGCTGAGTTCACGGCGGCAGCCAGCATTCCCTGAGTGCCTTCACAGCTGCCAACCTAAGACCACCCGCAGCCCCGCCCCGCCCACGGTACTTTGAGGACACTTGCCAGGGCTGCACTGGGCTCCATGCACCAGTTTACAGAACAAACCTAAAGGCTCACCGAGCCCCCAGGAAAGCTGTGGTCCCTGACTACAAGCCTCATTTTACCCTGTGTGTGCCCTCAGAAGGCAGAGATAACCACCGCTGTGCTCCTCCCCTGGGGTTTCCGTGGATCCAGTTCCTCCTTGAATAATGCAAGGGCAGTGGACCCACAGAGGCCGGCAGAGCTGGAGTCCAGGGCAGGAGCCCAGAGGGCACACGACACGGCCTGGTGTCAGTTACGATGCAGCACTGAGCCAAACGCAGGTCTGGGGTGGGCCGGGCAGCTCCGTCCCGCCAGCCCCACAAAGCGGCCCTGCTGGACGCCCCCGTCCAGGCCCGAGGGGGCCTGCCACTGTGCCCCCAAAGCCACAGGGAGCTCGGCTGCGGGGTTCCCATAAGTGCACAGGCCACAGTGGTGAAGGAAGCATCGTCCTAACGTTGTAAACATGGCCCCTCCCCCCGCTCCCCTCTGCACCCAGGGACCCCCCAGAGGCCCCTCTGGCAGCCGTGGACCTGACCCCCCCACCCCACCCCAGAAGGCGTGCCGGCCCTACCTCTCGGGCCTGCGTGGCCTCTTGCAGGAGCCGGGACGTCCCTGGGGTTGCTCCCAGGATGCTGCTCTTGCCTAGAAAGTGCTCGACCGCAGCAGGCGCCTGTGCCGGCCTGCAGCGGACCTGCCCTCGGGGCGGAGCTGTGCAACCACGCTGAGATCCCTGCTGCCAGTGCCTCGCACCCAGGAGCGTTTGATTAGGAAGAATA
>NW_011495061.1:848455-854477 GCF_000754665.1 Bison bison bison | reverse complement strand
CTCAGAGACCCGCACCTGGGCATGGGCTTTGGGAAGGGGGCTTGTCCCTGGGCCCCAGCCCTCACCTGCTGTCTGTAAAGTGGAGGTTGAGTCCTTTCAAGGACACACAGGGCAGAAGTGGAGCTGCTCTGCTTGGCGCTGGCTGGGGTGGGCTATCACCCGACGCGCCCGCCCAGGCTGCCCACGGTCTGCCAACCCCCTGAGGCGGCCCTGCACCCTGACGGCCGCCGCAGAGCCGGCAGGAACATCCCCGTGTGTTGGCACCAGGAGGAAGCCTAGAAGCCTCGGTCTTGTAGGTGAGAACGGAACTTGGGAGGAAGACGCAGAGGACCGGAGTACTCCTGGGAGCCCCGGCGGCAAGCAGGGCGCCTGCTGCACGGACGGCCTGGCACCCAGGCTTCGGGCCCCACAGTCACCGCCCGTGAAGGTTCGTGAAGATGGCTGCTCTGTCACGCGGAGGAGGAAAACAGCCTCAGCACACTGCGCGGGTGACGCGGTGGCTGTGGCCCCGGTGAAGGGGTCAGGGCGGTTTCTCACGGCGACCCGGTCAGAGCAGGCCCCCCGCCTCCCCAGCCCGGGACGGCAGGGAGGGGTGCAGGCAGCCACTGCACAGGGCTGCGGCCCAGGCCTGGGGGTGCAGGGCTCCACAGGACACCACGCGGGGACGCCGCTTCAAAACCGAATCCTCCCTGCTCTTCTCTTCCCATTTATCCATTTTAACATTTTCAATGTGATAAAAAGCACATTTCACAAAATTTACCACCATGATCATTTTTAAGTGTTAAGTATTTGCACATTTTGTGCAACAGACCTCTCCAGCTTTCCCATCTTACAAATCTGAAACTCTGTCCCCACGGAACACAAACTCTCCACCCCAGTCCCTGGCCCCACCATTCTGCCTTCTGTCCACAAGGCTGATGGCTCCAGGGGCCTCATACAAGTGAGTCATAGCGCTTGTCCCCGGGGGACTGGCTCATTTCCCTGCGCATAATGTCCTCTAAGTTCAGATCAAGGCTGACTAATATTCCACCGTGTGGAAGGACCACTCATCCCTCGATGGGTACTTGGCTCACTTCCCCAGTCTGGCTCTGGTGAATAACGCTGGTGTGAACGTCAAGGACCTCTCTGAAGCCCTGCTTTCAGCTATTCTGGATATAAGAAGGGGGCATATGTTCATGTTTACATTACATGATTTCTACTGAGGTGACAGAATGATAAGTAAACGTTCTGACCCAGTAGGGGGAAACACACAGCCTTGCCTTTAGTTTGTCGTCAGGGGAAAGTGGAACTGGTATTTACTGAGTAACAAATAGGGGCCGAGCTCTCGGAGCTCAGTGAGTGGGGACAGCAGGGCCGCCCTCTGCACACCCGGGACCAGGCGCCGCACGGAGTCCCGACAGACTGTGGGTGCAGTCCAGCCGCCCGCCCCACCATCAGACAAGGAAACCCCCAACACGCCACCAGAAGCAGGATGTGGCTCCTCCCGCCTAGGACAGAGCTGACAAGCACAAACTCCTCCTCTCCAGGTGCGGCCCTAGAAATGCAGAATCATGGCTCCAAACCTGCAGCCGCATTCTGAGGCGTCCCCCAATGACTCCATCACCTCTCAGGTGGAGAATCTCTGTGGAGACAGAGGCTGCTTGCCAGGCAGGCATCCCTGTGGCGAATGTGCCACTCCTGAGATCACACGGGATTCTTCAGCGGGGACTCCACGGTCTGGGTGAGTGTGGGCAATGGGAAAGCAACCTGAAGGCTGTGCACAGACGGAGGTCTCTGGACACCTCAACAGTGAGACCTGCGAGCATAGGTCTAGGGCCATGGGAGCCAGCACGGAGGCCAACAGACATGAGTCCTCCTGAGACCACCTGACCCCCGCCCCCGTCTTCTGAGATGGAGAGGGGCTTGAGCCCTGTCTCCACCTACCTTCACCCAAAAGGGACGAATGAACCAAGCCCACACGGCCGCACCCAGAGCCTGTGTGAGGGCCTCCTCTGCCTTCCACAGTCAGAGCCAGCGCTCGAGGGACATTTCCCTTCACCCTCGGGCGTTCAGGGCTGACAGCACGTGCTGGCGCTGGCCCGGGAGGCTGGGGGGAGACCATGACGGCTGAGCAACACGGTGAGCAGGAGGCACTTCAGTCCCCAGCGGCTCAGTAGTTCACAGAGCCTGTCCTCTGCTGTGCCGCCACCCCCTCTTCCTTGGGGCTGGAAGGCCTGCAGCAGGAATCCAGGCTGGAGCATGTGAGGGGGCGCCGGGCCACACCAGGATGTGACAGAAGCCAGCTCTGTGGACAGAGCAGGTTAGTGCCAACCAGAGATGTACACGCCTTCCTCACTCTGAGCACTGTCTCCTTCAAAGGCATGCAGTATCTCCCCGCTCTGAGGCTGTGACACCGAGCAGGACGCTGGGAGGGCCTTCCTGGGGACAGAGCCCCCTTATGCCCCAACCTTTTGTTTCTAAAAGAAGGTTTAGCCTCCTAGGTCTTCCCCAAGTTGCAAAGAGCAAATTTAATCAGAAAAATGAGAAAACGTAAAAACAAAAACAATCAAGAAAGACAAAACAGTAAAGAGTTGAGACATATAACAAAGTCAAGGACCTCAAAGGCCATAGATAATATCCTGAACCATAGGAGCTATTCTGCAAAGATGGCAAGCCCACCAGGGGAAGGAGCTAATGCTGATACCAGCACACAGAGCCTGGGCCGGCTGGAACCAGACGCTGGTGATTGAGGTCCCCAAAATATCGCCCTGATACCTCACCACCAACAGAGAAGTGTGCACAGGCTGATGACAACCCTGGGACTCTCTCCCTCACCACCAACAGTCAGAGAAGTGTGCATAGGCTGATCACAAACCCTGGGACCTTGTCCCTCACCACCAACAGTCAGAGAAGTGTGCACAGGCTGATCATGACCCTGGGACCCTCTCCCTCACCACCAAAAGTCAGAGAAGTGTGCACAGGCTGACCATACACCCTGGGTCCCTCTCCATCACCACCAACAGTCAGAGAAGTGTGCACAGGCTGATCACTACCCTAGGACCCTCTCCCTCACTACCAACAGTCAAGAGAGTGTGCACAGGCTGATGACAACCCTGGGACCCTCTGCCTCACCACCAACAGTCATAGTGTGTGCACATGGTGATCACAACCCCAGGACCCTCTCCCTCACCACCAATAGTCAGAGAAGTGTGCACAGGCTGATCACACACCCTGGGACCCTCTCCCTCACCAATAACAGTCAGAGAGTGTGCACAGGCTGATCACACACCCTGGGACCCTCTCCCTCACCTTGTATTTAAAGCCCCTCCCCTGAGAGCCATCAGGGACTTCGGGTCTTTTGAGCCCGAGCTGCCCGCTCTCCATGCTTGGCCCTGCAGTAAACACTGAACTTCTCCTCACCACAACCTCGTGCCGCAAGACTGCTCTGCTGTGCATCCGGTGAGTGGGTCCAGGTTTAGAAATGCTGGCAGTTCTGTGTGTCCTACAGCAATTGTTCTCTGAGGCAGACAGTGGTCCTCCTGGCTGCAGAGAAACTGCCCGCCATGGCCAAACCCTCATGCACGGACCATCCACTGCCTCATGCAGTAAGGACAGTACCTGGGATGGAGCGACATGAGAGCCATAACCTCTGCCAACGAGGCAGGACCACAGACTCACAGCTGAAGTCTTGGGGGGCGGGGGGTAGGACCACAGACTCACAGCCGAGGTCAGGGGGGATAGTGCAGGACCACAGACTCACAGCTGAAGTCTGGAGGTGGGGGGCAGGACCACAGACTCACAGCTGAAGTCTAGGGGGGACAGGACCACAGACTCACAGCTGAAGTCTTGGGGGGCGGGGAGTAGGACCACAGACTCACAGCTGAAGTCTGCGGAGGGTGGGGGAGCAGGACCACAGACCCACAGCTGAAGTCTGGTTGGGGGGAAGACCACAAACTCACAGCTGAAGTCCTGGTGGGGCGGGGGCAGGAGCACAGACTCACAGCTGAAGTCTTGGGGTGGGGGGTAATGTTTCCTGAAGTGGCTTCTTGGAAAAGGCTGAATCACTGATGGATCATCCAGCATTAACTACTCACCAATGCCCTTTTCTTGAAGTGTGACACCGGAAGGATTCAAATGTAACGGACACAGGATGCTCAGGAAGAACCAGAAGCATAATGAATGCAATCCACATTCATGCAGCAGTGTGCAAATTGGCCTGATGTTCCCTAATTTGAAATCTGGGGGAGGCAGTGCCGACACCCAGCTGGTGCAGGCTGGAGAAACAACTGCACTGCAAAACCTCAGGAACACGACTCGATGGCAATGAGCGCCTCTCCCAGATGAGCTAATCACGCCGCATTCAGCCGCGCCCGGCCGCTTGAATAGGAGCGCCGGACGTGCGCTCCTGCCTCTGGCATCTGGGCATCCTTGTCAGCGTGGGCCTGCAGCCTTCAGCGAGCCCCACAGCCTGAAACAGGTCCAGCTTGGCAGGAAAAGGGGAAGGGGGCCCGAGACCCCACGGGGCTCCACAGGCCCGCCTCACCTCCCTTCATTCCATTCCCCAGTGAATTTTGAAAAGCTTCCCATCTTTTAATGAGCAGTCTTTTCTACTTACAGGCAGCACGTATATATGTTTAGAACCTGGAGTGGGGTGCTTCTTCATACCTGACATTCACTAGCTCAGTTGAGAGCTGAAGCCTGAATGCATCTACGGAACACCCGTCAGAGGAGCCCCCCAGCACAGGGCAGTGGCAAGGATTACAACAGACTGCAAGGACAGAGGGCAGGGCGGCGCAGGCCCACGGCAAGCTCTCCAGGGGCCAACTTTCCTCCGAGGATCGTTCACTGCACCACCAAAGACTAGTCCACCCCATTCTTTCCAACGGCTGCAGATTCTGTGGTATGAATACAGCACGCATTCAACGTCCTTCCAAAAAGGAAGTTGTTCCCAGGACCATTTTGTAACAGAAAAATGCAGCCGCGAAGATCTGTGCACGCGAGGATCTGTGCACATGAGGATCTGTGCAAGTGAAGACCTGCGCACGTGAAGATCTGTGCAAAAGCTGAGGCGACCCCACTCCAACCAGGAGTAAAGAGGCAGGGGTGCCCTCACACCCCCGCGGGTCACCCCATGTTCTGCGAGGCGTGGAGACCGAACAAGAACGTGAGCAGCCCCCGTGCCCAGGGTGACACGTGAGCAGACAGCCAGCCTGGG
Organism: Bison bison bison; assembly: GCF_000754665.1. Taxonomy (NCBI): domain Eukaryota; kingdom Metazoa; phylum Chordata; class Mammalia; order Artiodactyla; family Bovidae; genus Bison; species Bison bison. The sequence continues at coordinate 849,283 of NW_011495061.1, read as the reverse complement.
AGTGGCTGCCCCATCCCATCAACGGACGCCCTGGGGGCACCTCCCCGATCCCCTTACCCCAACTGTGTCCCCACCTCCGTTTAGGTCCATTCTGCTTTGCCTTCACCTGCACGTGTTTACTTATAGGGCAGCTGAGGCCCAGCCCAGCCAGCAGACCAGTCCCTCACCCCAGAACAGGCTCCGGGACCTCAGTCAGCCGGAACACAAAGGAGGACGGGTGAGCATCTTGCTGAGCAGAGAGAAGCACACGCGAGCCTGAGAAGAACTGTGCTGTGGCCAGAGGGCCACGCTGTCCCTCATGCCACCTCTTGCTTCTCCACAGGGTCTGCATCTGGGAGAAGCCACCGGAGACCAGGTCCAGGCCCTGGGACAGACAGCAGCCCCAGGACGTGCCATACGGAGGGAGAGAGGCGAGGTCAGACCAAACAGGCAGGAGGCTTCCCCCTTCTAAACCGTTAGGGTCAAAAAATAAAAATAAAAAAATAAACCGTTAGGGTCCCACGAGCGAAGGTGCCCCACACTGCCTGGGGGCCACGCAATGGGATCTGACTGTACTTGCAGCAGAGTTACCTTTTAACTGCAAACAAGCGGCTCATGCAGGCAGTATTTGTGACAAGACACAGTCAGTCAAAACAGAGCTAAATAAGCACCTTAGCAGTACTGCCATCCGCAAGGGGAGCTTTGCAGTAGACAGAGTCCCACCTGGAGGAGGAGATGGAGCCACCTCCACCGGCCGGTCACCTCCACCCAGGGCCCATCAGGCTCCGTCCAGCCCAGCGTTAAGTGGCTGTGCCCACAGGCGTGCAGCTTCCCTGGGAAACCCAGCAT
>NW_011495061.1:825767-848113 GCF_000754665.1 Bison bison bison | reverse complement strand
CGTCCAGGTGGAGCCCCTGGAGCAGACTCGCTCTGCCGCGTCATGACTCCGCACGACCAACAGGAACAATCCGACTGCAGCGTTTGTGCAAAGCGCGCCTTCCAGGACCACAGGGGGAGGCACAGAGGGGCCTGCCTCCCTCATCTGAGCCCAAGCCCACTCATCGGCCACAGCAGCACCCCAGGAGGGCTTTGTCCGAGCCATCTCTTCCTCCTGAAAACCTCTCCCAGAGACTACAAACTGGTCTGAAGACACTGAAGCCCAACCACAGCGGGGGAAAAAGTCCTGTTAGCTCCTGAACACAGCGCACCAAACCCATCAGACGGAGGCTCAGCACCCACTGCAGAGCCCTCCAGGCCCGCACACGACCCCAGGGCCTGCCTCCCTGCCCGCGCCTGGGCTCACCCACAGGGCAGCCCACGTTCAACCCACGGTGCTGACGTCCCTGTGCTTGTGACCTCAAAGGTGGGGGGCCCTGGACTGGCACAATCGGGGTCCTCTCTGAGCTCCCAGGCTCCCCCCCTTCGAACGTCTCCAGAGGAGAAAAGGATTTTCATCCTCACGGTGCGTGGGGCACAGCTCCCGGGTCCTCGCAGGTGACGACAGCGCTGTCCGTGGCGGGTCCGTGAGCAAGGACTAAAGCCCTGGAAGTGACCCAGCGGTAATGGAGGCCGAAAGGCCTTCATCAGCTGAACGAATGAAACGCAGCTTCCGCTGCACGTCTCTGGATACATGTGGGGTTGCTTCCCAGCTTCTCTGTGCTTCCGATAGCCTGTCCTGTCACTGTGGCAACCAGGCTGGCTGAGGCCGCGCTGCCTGCGATTGCACTTCCACCCTCCGAGCAGAAACCATCAGACATTACCCAGGCAGCGTGTATTTTAGGAAGGCTTTTCATTATGGCGATGCAAAATGTCAAGGCTGACTCCGTGGGCTCCCTCCAGACCTCCAGGCTCACTCGTTATCTGACACACACACGTTCCTGACCTGTGCTGGGCGGCCTGGCCCACCCCTGAAAGCAGGCAACCCAATGTCCAAGTTAATTAAAGGTTGGAAATGCTGGAGGAAGGAAGGCGTCCAGGACAGACGGGGAGGCAGGCACCTCCTGCGGCGAGTGCCCGGGGAGGAGGAGCAGAGATGAAGGACTCTCAGCAAGGGGACATGCCCAGCCCCAAGGCGCAGGATGGATAGCAGGTTGTCCCAGGTGCAGAGATGACCAGCATACCGCCAGCTACATCAGCTGACACAGAACAAAGGGAGGTGACTCCTTTATGTATGAAAACTGGTGCTTACACATGGACATCACCGAATGGCCAACACCAAAATCAAATTGATTATGTTCTTTGTAGCCAAAGATGGAAAAGCTGTATACAGTCAGCAAAAACAAGACCTGGAGCTGACTGTGGCTCAGCTCATCAGCTTCTCATGGCAAAATTCAGGCTTAAACTAAAGAAAGCAGGGAAAACCACTAGGCCAGCCAGCAACGACTTAAATCAAATCCCCTGTGAATATGCACTGGAGGTAATGAATAGATTCAAGGGATTATATCTAGTAAACAGGATGCCTGAAGAACCACGGATGGAAGTCTATAATATTGTACAGGAGGCAGCAAACAAAACTGTCCCAAAGAAAAAGAAAAACAAGAAGGCAAAGTGGTTATCTGAGGAGACTTAAAAACAGCTGACCAACTTAGACAGCATGTTAAAAAGCAGAGACATTACTTGGCCAACAAAGGTCAGTGTAGTCAAAGCTATGGTTTTTCCAGTTGTCATGTATGGATGTGAGAGTTGGACTATAAAGAAAGCTGAGCACCGAAGAATTGATGCTTTTGAACTGTGGTGTTGGAGAAGACTCTTGAGAGTCCCTTGGACTGCAAGGAGATCCAACCAGTCCATCCTAAAGGACATCAGTCCTGGGTGTTCACTGGAAGGACTGATGCTGAAACTGAAACTCCAATACTTTGGCCACCTGATATAAAGAACTGACTCACTGGAAAAGATCCTGATGCTGGGAAAGACTGAAGGCAGGAGAAGGGGATGACAGAGGATGAGATGGTTGGATGGCATCATCAACTCCATGGACATGAGTTTGAATAGACTCCAGGAGTTGGTGATGGACAGGGAGGCCTGGTGTGCTGCGGTTCATGGGGTCACAAAGAGTCAGACACGACTGAGCAACTGAACTGAACTCAACTGAAAAATAGCTGAAGAATGAAAAGAAGTGAAAAGCAAGGGAGAAAGAGAAAAGTACATCCAAATAAACGCAGATTTCCAGAGAATAAAAAGGAGAGACAAGAAGGCCTTCTTCAGTGAACACTGCATAAAACTAGAAGAAGAAAAAAAAAACAACAGCAAAAGAGGAAAGACTAGAGACCTCTTCAGGAAAATGGGAGGAAATATCAAGGGAGCATTTCACCCAAAGATGGGCATAATAAAGGACAGAAATGGTAGAGATCCATTAGACGCTAAAGAGATCAAGAATGGAAAGATGGAAAGAATACACAGAAGCACTGCACAAAAAAGAGCTTAATGAACTGGATTACTACAAAGGTGTGGTCAGCCATCCAGAGCCAGACATTCTGGACTGTGATGTTAAGTAGGCCTTAGGAAGCACTGCTATTAATAAAGCTCGTGGATGTGATGGAATTCCAGTAGAGACACCAAAAGCCCTAAAGGATGAAGCTGTCAAGGTGTTGCATTCACTATGTCAGCAAATCTGGAAGACCCAGAAGTGGCTATAGGACTGGAAAAGGTTAATCCTCATCCCAATTCCCAAGAAGGGTAGTACTAAAGAATGTTCTAACCGTTGGACAACTGCACCCATCTCCCATGCTAGTTTGGTCATGCTTAAAATCTTGCATGCTCGGCATTATGCAAACCAAGAACTTCCAGATGTTCACATGGGTTTAGAAAAGGCAGAGGAACCAGAGACCAAATTGCCAACATTCACTGGATCATAGAGAAAGCAAGAGAATTCCAGAAAAACTTCTACCTCTATTTTACTAACTACATTAAAGCCTTTGACTGTGAATCATAACAAACTGTGGAAAGCCCTTAAAGAGATGGGAATACCAGACCCTCTTACCTGTCTCCTGAGAAACCTGTACGCAGGTCAAGAAGCAACAGTTAAAACTGCATATAGAACAACTGATTGGTTCAAGATTGAGAAGGGTATGACAGGGCTGCTTGCTGTCATCCTGTTTGTATGCTGAGCATGCCATGGGAAATGCCAGGCTGGATGCATTCAAGCAGGAACCAAGACAGGCAGGGGAAACATCAACGACCTCAGATATGTGGACGATACCATTGCAATGGCAGAAAGTGAAGGGAAACTAAAGAGCCTCTTGCTGAGGGTGAAGAAGGACAGTGAAAGAGCCAGTTTAAAACTAAATATTAAAGAAACTAAGATCATGGCATCCGGCCTCATTACTTCATGGCAAGTAGAGGGAAAAAGGTGGAAGTAGTGACAGATTTCCTCTTCTTGGGCTCCAAAATTACCGCAGTGGTATGAAGTCAGAAGACAACTGCTTCTTGGCAGGAAAGCTACGACAAACCTAGACGGTGTATTGAAAAGCAGAAACATTACTCTGCCAACAAAGGTCTGTTTAGTCAAGGCTATGGTCTTCCCAGTGGTCACGTACAGTTGGGAGAGCTGGACCGTAAAGGCAGAGCTCCAAAGAATTGATGCCTTCAACTGTGGTGCTGGAGAGGACTCCTGAGAGCCCTTGACAGCAAGGAGGTCAGAGCAGTCAGTGTTAAGGGGAATCACCCTGATACTCATTGGAATGCTCAAGCTGAAACTCTAGTATTTTGGTCATCTGATGTGAAGAGCCAACTCGTTGGAGAAGTCCCTGATGCTGGGAAAAACTGAGAGCAGAAGAGGGCGTTAGAGGATGAGACGGCTGGATGGCATTACTGATGCAATAGACACGAACTTGGGCAAACTCCAGGAGATGGCGAGGTCTGGGAGGCCTGGCGCGCTGCAATCCATGGGGGCACAAATGGTCGGACACAACTGGGCGACTGAACAAGTGTTTACAAACTGTATACCTATGAATACATCTAGTTAAACTTTCTTATTAGACAGACAGGGAAGCTGAGGTCCCCAGAGAGTAGAGAATTCAGTCACTCATAATATCACGAAACCTCTTCCTTTTTTTCTGTTACTCACAGACATGATAGAGGCATTAAATCCTTCCTTCTGGGGTCCTTGGTCTCGGAGGAAAAACAACAACTTTTAGACTAGATTTCCTTTTTCTGACATACAAGGGAATCTGCAGGGAAAGGAGGTCTTCAAATATTGCTGTCAGTCACACGCCTGATGTACACGCGGCACCCACTGTGATACTTACCTCAGACACCCAGGAAATTTCCGGGGGCAGACCATCCACCCGCCACACGCACAGAAAGGCTGCGTCAGCAGTGCAGGGGGTGCTCCGCGCAGTGCCTCGGAAGGCGCCGAGAGCAGAGCTTCAAAGCTCTCGTCCCAAGGGGAAAAGCTTTGCTTCCTTTTTTTTGTTATCTATATGGTGGATGTTAACTAAACTTACTGTAATCACTTCATGATCAATGGAAGTCAAGTCATAACGCTGTACACCTCGAACTTACACAGTACTGTATGTCAGCTGTATACAATAAAACTGAAATTTAAAACATAACTATTCCTTAAAATCGGAGAAGGCAGTGGCACCCCACTCCAGTACTCTTGCCTGGGAAATCCCAGGGGCGGAGGAGCCTGGTAGGCTGCAGTCCATGGGGTCGCTAAGAGTCAGACACGACTGAGCGACTTCACTTTCACTTTTCACTTTCATGCACTGGAGAAGGAAATGGCAACCCACTCCAGTGTTCTTGCCTGGAGAATCCCAGGGACAGGGGAGCCTGATGGACTGCCGTCTCTGGGGTCTCACAGAGTCGGACACGACTGAAGCGACTTAGCAGCAGCAGCATTCCTTAAAATAGCAGTCTGCATTCTTTTAATCCCACAAACGAGTAACCATTTTTTTTCAGATTGGGAGAACCAATACAAAGTTGCCAAATCTTTACATTTCCAATTTAAAATGCTTAAAGAAAAAAAAACCCTACCAGCTGCTACCACAATCACGTCTTAGAAAAATCACAAGCATCAAAAAAAGAGAGAAGAAGACTTCCCTTTCGGCTCAGTGGTAGAGAATCTGCCCGTCAATGCAGGAAATATGAGTTCGAGCCCTGATCCAGCAAGACTCCACAGGCACAGAGCACCGAGGCCCGCGCGCCCCACAACCTGGAGCCTGCAGCCCACGATGCGTGACAAGAAGCCACCAGAAGCAGAGGCCCCAGCACTGCAATGAGTAGCAGCTCCCACTCGCCGCAGCTAGAAAAAGCCCACACAACGAAGACCCAGCACAGCTCTGCCAGGTCTTACTGCAGGGGTGCTGCCCCGAACCCTGGAGCCCCAATACAGAAACACGGGAGCCTCTGAGGCGACGAACATGTGAGCTCCGAGCCAAACTGGAGCTGCCAGAGAGACCAGTCTCGCAGCTCTGACCACAAACTGACTGAAGACTCAGGTGCTGTCCACTCACAGCCTGGGCCATGGGCCTGGAAGGCCACAACTGGCCGAGCATCACACACGGTCTGCACGCTCATGGCCCTGCCTGCAGCATGAAGTGTGCAAATCTAGGCAAGAGTCCTTCCTCCTCACTCTCACGTCCTTTCCACAAACACCTCACTTCCAGTTTCTTCTAGTTGTTAATTTAGGACACAGGCCAGAGAAGCCGCCGAAGGTCAACTCCAAACACAAGCCACACAGAGCCCAGAGCAGAGAAACAGAGAGCACCCTCACAGGCCCTGGAGCGGCCAGCAAGGCACCTGCAGACTGTGGGCCCCGTCTCAGCCACTCAGGGCTGACACATGGAGCGCCATAAACCGCCAGATCGAGGCCAATGGTGGTCCGTGCCTAAGGAAACAATTCCCAGCACAGCTGTGACCTTTCTATCTTTTTAGGGACAGCTCATCAATTAGGGGTTCACAGAAGGGCTTTCTTCTCTCAGCCCAGCAGCTACCCCACGCCAAGCCCCAAAGGACCCAAACAACAAATAACCAAGGCTGTGGAGGAGGAGGTAGGGGGGCAAGGCCTCCCTCCCCAAATGCCTGCTTCCCCAGGGCCATCACATTCACACAGAAGCGTTTCGAAAGTGTGTTTTCAAGCTGGACCTGAAGCTCTGCCTGCTGAGTCTCCAAGTTCAAACTAGGGCCATATTTCATTTATTTTATTCTGCCTGTTCCAAGGTTTGGGATTTTTGTTTCTTTTGGCATGCTATTATTTTTTAATAAAGCCTATGTTCATCACCACAGCTAATGAGAAACATCTATTCCTTCAGGGTCCCAAAAGGTAAAAGTCAACTTCACAAGTGTTACCTGGATTTCCTGGCAAGAATTAGGAAGCACAACAAAATAACTATCCACAGAAGGAAGAACACAGTACTTACACAGGAAGGTCTTCTCACGTGGGAAAATTTCATTGTATGACAAGCACTAGGAATGCACAGGAGAGGGGCCCTGGTGAACTTCTGGAGGGCAGGGAAGAAGGTTCTGGAGGTCATAGAAAGTTCTAGAAGGTTCTCAAAGGCAAGGAAAATTCTGGAGATCATGGAAAGTTCTAGAGGGCAGGGAAAGTTCTGGAGGGCAGGGAAGGTTCTGGAGGTCATGGAAAGTTCTGGAGGTCATGGAAAGTTCTGGAGATCATGAGAAGTTCTAGAGGGCATGGAAAGTTGTGGAAAGTTCTCAAAAGCAAGGAGAGTTCTGGAGGGCATGGAAAGTTCTGGAGGGCATGGAAAGTTCTAGAAGGTTCTCAAAAGCAAGGACAGTTCTGGAGGTCATGGGAAGTTCTGGAGGGCAGGGGAAGTTCTGGAGGGCATGGAAAGTTCTGGAGGGCAGGGAAGATTCTGCAGGCAAGGAAGGTTCTCAGAGGCAAGGGAGGGTCCGGGGGGCAAGGACACTGACGTGTTTGCATGTCCAGTGCTGGTACAGGGCCTGGCACTAAGTGCTCAGCGTATTATATGACTATTGTATAGCTCAAGAGAAAATTGACACTTTGTTCATAATGATATTAGAGAAACCTGACAAAGGATAAATATCTGAATTTTCCTCAAGACATACAGTTTTCCATTGGTATACATGGGGTTAGTCCCAGGACCCACCATGGACACCAGATCCATGGATGCTACAGTCCCATATCTGTATCTGGTTCTTTATCCATGGATAACCCTCAGACTGCAGTGTAACGTATTAATGGAAAAACACTGATACGTAAGTGGATTTGTGCAGTTCAAACCTGTGCCATTCACAGGTGGATTGCTGTCTGTGTCCTAGGCACAGACGTGAACTTGGAGCCCCCTGTAATCTCTGGGGATGTCACCTTCCCCAGAGAAGCCTGGCTCCTGCTTCCGGCTGAAGGCAAAGGCAAAGCCCCCGACACCTTATCTGGAGAAGGTGAGACGGCTCATGCTGGTCTCTGACCCTACAAGGCCTGTCCTCTCTCCCCTGAACCACTTCTCATCCACAACCCACTCGGGTCCCAAACAGCACCTCAGAGACACTACCAGGACCCCTGCCTGGGAAGTGGGGAGCCCTCCCCAGAACTGGCTGACGCTCTGATCCACCTTCTCCTAGAATTCCCTCCAACTCTTCACTCCGATTCTTCTTCTATCTCCCACCCTGGTCCAGACTCTCTCATGTTCTAGTGGGTTAGTCAAATGCCTCCGTCCACCACTAATGGGAACGGAACTGCCTCTGGGATCTCTGGCTTTGAAATAGCTTTAGATTTTGTCCTTTAGTAGAAAGCGATTAAGCTGACATAAAAATGGTTTCTAAATGAAAATGAGACCGTGATATGGGTCACTCAGCCCACTGGCAGGTGCCAATAGAGTAAGGTCCAAATAAGAGTGTATACCTTCTGAATGCTTACATTTTATTCCAAATGAATAAGTAAATCTCACTTCCTGACATTTTCTAAGGTAAAGACGAGCCATTCACTCATTTTGAAATGTTCTTAGAACAAGAATCTAGATTTTATTAAGTGTTCTGGAGGAGACAGTGATGCATGAAGAACAGTAGCAAGAAAATCTGATTGAGATCAGATATTCTCTTCCCTCATCCCACTTTTATAAAAATACTTGATAGGAATTAATCATCTGATCATCAGTAGTCCTCTGTAATTCAATGACATTTTATACCAAGCCAGAGAAACGAGGCAGGGAACCAGAAAGGGACTCTGCTTCCTAGAAACACACAAAACATCAGCTTTGGATGCTGATGAGGCCAGAAGAGATGTTCAGATAGTCAAGAAATGTTCAAAAGAAGACAATGTATATTTGTGGGAAAATATAATCCTTTACTATCACTTTTGAAAATAGTCCAAATCCAGAATAACTGGAAGGATTCTAGAAGAATAACTGGGCCCGCATCCGGACTCAACTTGAGCAAGGCCCGCCCACACTTCATGGCCATGTTTATTAACTTCCTTGGAGACTTTCAGACCAAGAGGACCCCTGTATCTCTCCTCAGTGTCTCTCTGGGTCAGTCTGGGAGGCTTTGTGATCACCACGTCCTCAGGTCTCAATCTCCTCACTTAGAAGTTATAAACTGGCCTTCCCTGGTGATTCAGACAATAAAGAATCTGCCTGCAATAAGGGAGACCTGGGTTCAATCCCCAGGTTGGGAAGATACCCTGGAGGAGGGCATGGCAAGCCACCCCAGTATTCCTGTCTAAAGAATCTCATGGACAAAGGAGCCTGGCAGGCCCATGGGGTTGCAAAGAGTCAGACACAACTGAGAGACTAACACTAACAAAAATTGATGAAACTGGACCAGGGAATCTTCCACCTCTGAAAGTCTACATTTGGCTCATCCATTTATCAGCAAAAACAACTGAGTGTATATACTGTTTAGTTTAGTTGCTAAGTCATATCCAACTCTTTCCAAGCCCATGGACTGTAGCCTGCCAGGCTCCTCTGTCCACTCACCATTACACCAACTCAGGGCTCACTCTGCAGCCTTACTAGTCTGTGGCAAACAGGCCCTGAGTCCTGGTGAAGGAGGTGCGAGGGTAGACCTCCCTCCACCTGCACCGGTCCCCTCGCTGTGCCGGCTCACGCGTGCCCGGTGACGCGGGTTACAACCAACTGTAACTAAACACAACGAGTCAGATTGGAAGGATTTTTGCAAAGAAATCATAGACTGTTAATGATGACACTAACATAGAAAATGGGATGAGCTGATACTTGTCCTAGTGGGAACTATTCAGACACGAGGTCAAAGGAATGGCAATTTAATCAGACCCAACAAGAAAGCAGTCAAGATTAAAAATCATCCTTCAGAATTTTTCGAATATGGATTTCTATATATTATCATTAATAGTAGACATTGTTCTAACTGCATATTATGCCTCGATACAGTAGATAATTATACCCTGAAACCACTGGGATTGAAAAAACATTTAAAAACTAAGCAAAAAATAAATAAATAAATAAATAAATAAAAACTAAGCATCTGAAACAATATTAATATTAATGAGTACAAAAGTTTTTTTACTTTCAAAAACAATAATTAATCATTGGCAATGTTATCTTAAAGATATAGAATTACCAGACCACCTTACTTGCCTCCTGAGAAATCTATATGCAGGTCAAGAAGCAACAGTTAGAACTGAAGATGGAACAACGGACTGGTTCAAAATTGGGAAGGGAGTACGTCAAGGCCGTATATTGTCACCCTGCTTATTTAACTTATATGCAGTGAGTGCTGTATGTGCTAAATTGCTTCAGTCATAGCCAACTCTTCGTGACCCTATGGGCCATAGCCTGCCAGGCTCCTCTGCCTTGGGATTCTCCAGGCAAGAATATTGCAGCTGGTTGCAATGCCCTCCTCCAGGGGATCATCCCAACCCAAGGACTGAACCCACATTTCTTGTCTCCTGTATTGGCAAGAGGGTTCTTTACCACTACCACCACCTGGGAAGCAGTGAACATCATGCAGATACATCATATGAGGTGCTGGGCTGGATAAACCACAAGCTGGAAGCAAGACTGCTGGGTGATACCACCCCATTCAGGGATGACCCAAATCAAATCCCTTACAATTATACAGTGGAAGTGACAAATAGATTCAAGGGATTAGATTTGATAGACAGAGTGCCCGAAGAACTATGAATGGAAGTTCATGACACTGTGCAAGAGGCAGTGATCAAGACTATCTCCAAGGAAAAGAAATGCAAAAAGGAAAAATGGTTGTCTGAGGAGGTCTTACAGATAGCTGAAAAAAGAAGAGAAGCGAAACGCACAGGAGAAAAGGAAAGATATATCCATCTGAATGCAGAGTTCCAGAGAATAGCAAGGAGAGATAAGAAAGCCTTCCTCAGTGATCAATGCAAAGAAATAGAGGAAAACAACAGGATGGGAAAGACTAGAGATCTCTTCAAGAAAATTAGAGATACCAAGGGAACATTTCATGCAAAGATGGGCACAATAAAGGACAGAAATGGTATGGACCTAACAGAAGCAGAAGATATTAAGAAGAGGTGGCAAGAATAAACAGAAGAACTCTATAGAAAAGATCTTAGTGACCCAGATAAGCACAATGGTGTGATCACTCACCTAGAACCAGACATTTTGGAGTGCAAAGTCAAGCGGGCCTTAGGAAGCATCACTACAAACAAAGCTAGGGGAGCTGATGGAATTTCAGCTGAGCTATTTCAAATCCTAAAAGACGATGCTGTGAAAGTGCTACACTCAATATGCCAGCAAATTTGAAAAACTCAGCAGTGGCCACAGGACTGGAAAAGGTCAGTTTTCATTCCAATCCCAAAGAAAGGCAATGCCAAAGGATGTTCAAACTACTGTACAATTGTACTCATCTCACATGCTAGTAAAGTAATGCTCAAAATTCTCCAAGCCAGGCTTCAACAGTACATGAACCGAGAACTTCCGGATGTTCAAGGTAGATTTAGAAAAGGCAAAGGAACCAGAGATCAAATTGCCAACATCCACTAGATCATAGAAAAAGCAAGAGAGTTCCAGAAAAACATCTACTTCTGCTTCATTGAGTATGCTAAAGCCTTTGACTGTGTGGATCACAAACTACTGGGGGAAATTCTTAAAGATAAAGGAATACCAGACCACCTTACCTGCGTCCTGAGAAACCTGTATCTAGGTCAAGAAGCAAAAGTTAGAACTAGACATGGAACAATGAACTGGTTCAAATTGGGAAAGGAGTACATCAAGCCTGTATGTTGTTACCCTGCTTATTTAACTTATATGCAGAGTACATCACGTGAAATGTCAGGCTGCATGAAGAACAAGTGGGAATCAAGATCACCAGGAGAAATATCAACAACTTCAGATATGCAGATGACACCACCCTTATGGCAGAAAGTGAAGAGGAACCTTTAGAAGAAGGTTAAAGAGGACAGTGAAAAAACTGGCTCAAAACTCAACATTCAAAAAACTAAGATCATGGCATCTGGTCCCATCACTTCATGGCAAATAGATGGGGAAACAATGGGAACAGTGACAGACTTTTTTACTTGGACTCCAAAATCACTTCAGATGGTGACTGCAGCCATTAAATTAAAAGATGCTTGCTCCTTGGAAGAAAAGTTATGACAAGCCTAGATAGCATATTAAAAATCAGAGACGTCACTTTGACAACACAGGTTAATATAGTCAAATCTATGGTTTTTCCAGTAGTCATGTACGGATGTGAGAGTTGGACCATTAAGAAGGCCGAGTGCCAGAAAACTAATATCGTTGAACTGTGGTGTTGGTGAAGACTCTTGAGAGTCCCTTAGACTGCAAGGAGATCAAACCAGTCAATTCTAAAGGAAATCAACTCTGAATATTCATTGGCAGGACTGATGCTGAAGCTGAAGCTCCAGTACTTTGGCCAGTTGATGCAAAGAGTTGACTCATTAGAAAAGACCCTGATGCTGGGGAAGATAGAAGGCAGGAGGAGATGACGATGACAGAGGATGAGATGGTTGGATGGCATCACCGAGTCAATGGACGTGAGTTTGAGCAAGCTCCAGGATATGGTGATGGACAGGGAAGCCGGACGTGCTGCAGTCCATACAGTCACAAAGAGTTGGACACAGCTTAGTGACTGAACAACAACAACGTTATCTCATTCTTTCTAAATTTGTGTTTAGTTTTATAATAAGCATTAGTTCAGTAAAGCATATGTGATTTGCAAGTCTGTGGACACACATATGTACACTGATGCGTGCACACACACGTGGCGCAGGCCATGTCCACGAGGTGAGGTTTCTCGCAGAACAGTTACAGTTCAGATTCGAGGGTGGTCCGTGGTCACCCCACCAGAACCGGAGGGCCGTGGGGAGAAGGCAAGCTGCTTTCTGTTACAGCTGTCCTGCCGCCCTGTCAGCCCGCCTCTCCCCCCGCATGTGAGCACACAGCCAGCAGCTCCGCCCAAGCCCCACCAGCAGCAGGGCTCCTCAGGGGGTCTGGCCAGTCCTCCGAGGTGGGGCACCCAGTGCACCGTAGGCTGCCCAACACCCCAACCCCTTCTCTGGAGACCCTAGCAGCACACCTCCCACCCGAGCTGAGACAACCGGAAATGTCCCCACGGCAGCCGAGACCCCAGTGGAGGACCACTGGGCTGGTAAAGGAGCTCAACACCTCTTTCTCAAGGGGGCACTTAAAGCAACCCTCTATCTTGTCTGCAGAGAACATACTCTTCCTCCATTATTCATTTATTTTACACAGCGAAGAGGCATCTTATGATATCCTGGAGGAACTATTACAGCACTTGAAACACATACCCATACCCACATAGAAACGTTCAAGTTAAGGCTTTGGTTTGCGAGTTAGTAACCATTCAATCCTCTTGATGAAAGTGAAAGTGGAGAGTGAAAAAGTTGGCTTAAAGCTCAACATTCAGAAAACAAAGATAATGGCATCTGGTCCCATCACTTCATGGCAAATAGATGGGGAAACAGTGGAAACAGTGTCAGACCTTATTTTTTTGGGCTCCAAAATCACTGCAGATGGTGACTGCAGCCATGAAATTAAAAGACACTTACTCCTTGTAAGAAAAGTTATGGTCAACCTAGACAGCATATTGAAAAGCAGAGACATTACTTTGCCAACAAAGGTCCGTCTACTCAAGGCTATGGTTTTTCCAGTGGTCATGTATGGATGTGAGAGTTGGACTGTGAAGAAGGCTGAGCACCGAAGAATTGATGCTTTTGAACTGTGGTGTTGGAGAAGACTCTTCAGAGTCCCTTGGACTGCAAGGAGGTCCAACCAGTCCATTCTGAAGGAGATCAGCCTTGGGATTTCTTTGGAAGGACTGATGCTAAAGCTGAATTCCGATACTTTGGCCACCTCATACGAAGAGTTGACTCTGATACTGGGAGGGATTGGGGGCAGGAGGAGAAGGGAATGACAGAGGATGGGATGGCTGGATGGCATCACTGACTCAATGGACGTGAGTCTGAGTGAACTCCAGGAGTTGGTGATGGACAGGGAGGCCTGGCATGCTGTGATTCATGGGGCTGCAAAGAGTTGGACACGACTGAGCGACTGAACTGAACTGACTGAACTGAAACATTCAGTCTCCTACAATCATTGTGAAACATCTTATTTCCTGTAAGATCTCCTCTAACAATCTGGATCACTCTTTTTTCCTAGTGTTTGACTTTAAATATACTGTGGATATCTGATGTTCTTTCAGAGTTCCTAAGGAAAACATTTAATCATTAAACAAATGCAACATATCCTTCAACAGTATCAATTCAGATCAAATATATCACTTTTTAACATCACCAACTGACTTCTTAGTTAACTTACTAATATGTCAATAATGTAGTCTCCTGGAACACTAAAATTAGTTTCACATCTGTATTTCTCTCCCTCAGAATCTTCAGAAGGATTTCCCTGGTGGTCCTGTGGTTAAGAATCCACCTTGCAATGCAGGGGACGTGGGTTCGATCCCTGGTCCGGGAACTGGGATCCCTGTGGTGTGGAGCAACTAACAAGCCCACATGCTGCAACTCTGGGCCTGGAGGCGCAGTGAGCATCCGCGCTGCAACAGAGGACCCGGCCTGCTGCAGTGGGGGCCCATGGCTGACCCAAGGCAGCCCAGTGAATAAACGCATGTCTGAACACAAGCGAAGAAGAGCAGGCATATGTATATGAATATCCAAGTTTCTGCCTTTAACAGATTGCGCGTTTTTATCTTCTCAGGATAGTGCTAAATCAAGATACTCTTTGAGAACTGTTTCTCCTCAGATAGAACAGATGTAACTAAGCAGAACCTAGCTCACCGCTGAGCTCTGACGCACTGACGCTCTTTACCCCATACCCACGTGCAGCATTCTTTACTAATAGAGGCTCCCTTCCCAGGCTGCTCCTTTGATACCACACCAGTTTGTTCCTCTAGACACGTAGTTGTCTGATGAATTTCGCACGATGGTTTTCAGCACACTGGCAATATCCTCTACATGGCCTGGTTATAGATCTGTGTGTATGCACCAGTATTCTCTATGATGAGGGTAAATTAAAGTTTAAGTTCATTATGATATGTTAGGAATACAGAACCATTAGAAATGATCACAGATATCAAGAAGTAAGTGATACTGCTTCTTAACAGACTGAGAATCTAATCTTTATTCTGAAAAATATTCTTTTCATTTAAAGAAGGTTTCTTTACTCGAATTGTCAAATACTTCCTTCTGCTTAAACTCCCAGCAATGACAAACTCATGTAGGAGAGCAACCTCTGGGGTTTCAGCACCTGCCCCTGATGCACCCTTTGGAGTGCTTGCCCCAAACAAGACACAAGCCAGTGGGAGACCCCAGCCTGCCGCGGCCACTTCCAGGGAGACAGACCGTGCACAGCCAGGCACCAGGCCACCCTGCCAGAGAGGCATCCAGCCCACCTCTGGCGCTGCGAGGAATGGGCGCCTCGGCTTCTGACGCTGCCGTCTCTCCCTCCCACCCGCACTCTGCCTGAAGCCCTTCTCCACAAGGAAGGCTGCGGGGAAGGAGGGGTGAACTCAGGGTGTGCGCCACAGGGAAGGGGCACCGACCAGAGCCCAGCGGGGCTCCCAGCAGGAACCCAGAGCCTAGGGTGGGGGCAGGCCTGCCAACACAGGGCACGAATCACCCCTCAAACTGTAGGTAAGGGGCAGGCAACTGGCCAGGCTCACTAGCTCCCTCCTGCAGCCACACAGACACGCCCGAGGGACAGACTGCAGTGCCCAGCGGACCCAGAGTGGGCCTGGCACCTGACCCACACACCCTCGGTTGGAAATCAAGGTCTGAGCCCAGGTCCCGCAGAGAGATGCTGTGGTCCTCAGACCTGCGGGCAGGGAGCCTCCGCACCCTGCTCCCCCCGTCACGGCCATCTTCACCAGCGGGATGGGGGCATCCTCACACCTGCCCAGGCGAGCGGTGCAGACAGCAGTGGCCTCGGGAGCCCTGCGTGGGTGCCAAGTGCTGGTGTGACCCCTCCAGTGCTTCCACAAGACACGCGAGGGCTTTGGTCTCTATCATCAAATACTGTTTACACTTTGGCGATAAGACCAAAATATAGACACTTTGAGTGTTTTTGAAACAGTGCAAACTAGACATGTCAAATATACCCTCAAAGGTGCTCTGATTTTTGAATTTGTCAAATGTCAGTCAAATAGTTAAATATTATTTAAAAGAAAGTGTTGACCATTTGAAAAAGGAATGTACTACCTCTTTTTAGTACACTTTACACTCAAATGTGTAAAATCTGTATGACTATTATCTAAGCCCTCTTTCTTTTACTCAGGGGCCTTATGCTCTTTTGAGGGATGGCATAAGCTACAGACGTGTTATCACCACTGCTTGTTCTCACTGTTACAACACAATCGGGCCTGCATTCTACTTAGTTGAACTAGTGACAGTTTTTTAAATATGTTTATTAGAAAACATAAATAATATTGACTTTTTTTTTTTTTTTGCCTGTACCACGTGGCTTGTGGGATCTTAGTTCCCCAACCAGGGATCAAACCCAGGCCCTTAGAAACAAATGTACAGAATCCTAACCACTGGACCACCAGGGAATTTCTGATATTACTATTTTAAATGTTAATTTTTAAAAAAAAAAACCTCAGTAGTCAATTCAGCTGAGACTTGGACTCAGCAAAGTAACACTGTTTTCAATAATAACAGTATTCCACTGTGCCAGGCCACCAAGCTGGAGAAAACTACAGCTTCTAAAAACAAGTAGGGTTACAACTAGGACTGCCATTGTCAAGAATTCTCCCACTATCTCGTAAAATTCTCTCAAACACACACACCCAAACTGGCATTTTGCTCGTGGTATAAATTCAGAGAGATTCAGGTGAAGCCCTCCATTTTTCCTGACTCTCACTGTGAGTGCAGACAGAAAGACGAGGCAGCTTCTTAGTCTATCCACATGCCCACCCCACCCCGAAATGATGAGCTTTCTCACGTGATCTGTGTCCTGGACCCATATGTACTCAGCCCCCACACGTGTTTGGAAGCTGTTAGAATCCTCTCTGGTCCCCACGCTGACCGTGTCCTGGATCAAGGACCAGAACACCCCAGGGAGGCAGCTACCAGGCAGGGGCGGGGAGGGCGGGGGGTGCGCTCAGTCACAAGGGTGGGCCCCGGTCGCCCAGAACTGACCCTGGTACTTCCTCATGTTTTGTTCAGACAGCACTTAACTCAGATGCAAGTATGGTGATCTGAACCTTGGCCTATTTTCAGGCAAAACCAGAAAAGGAGATTCAAGAAGACCCGAAGTACTGACAAAGCAAATGTGCCTTTCCGGGATGGAAGACGGTTCGAGGCGGGAAGGCGGGTGGACCACGGCTCAGGCTGCTTCTTCACCCACGTCCCCATTCCCACCTGCCACGGAGAGACTGTGCTTCCTCTCACCGGTCTGCTTCAGCTGGTGCCACTAAAATACCAGCTACTTCAGAGAACATACACATCGCTGAACTGGCTTCCAGCCGCACCTCAGGTTAATTACTGCTCTGAGCTGGATTAAAGCCACAGCCCCAGATGGAAAAGGCATCAACCTCCCAGGGCCAACTTCAGGGGCTGCTCCATCCATTTATGAGTTGACTATATTTCACTGTTGGAGTCAGAATTGACTTGCGTCATTAATGTAAAGTCCTTTCCCCTTTGGAAACCAGGTCAGTTTTTCTTCTGAAAATTCCTTCCCCCAAACAAACTTCCAAACACATCCTTTGTACTGTACATTAGGAGACTGCAAAATGGGCTTTGAGAATCACCTGGGACAAAGACTGCCCACATCACACAAGGGAAGCTTCATTCTTTCACCTCCTCAGGCAAGAATAAGGAATGATCAGAAGGCACCCTCCCTTACCTGTCTGTTACTCTAAATGTCAAGCTAAAAAAATAAATAAATAAATGTCAAGCTAGATGGAACCACTCTACCTTTTCCTATGAAAGTAACCCTTCCTTCCTCCCTTACTCTGAATTAGACTATTTGCTATGACGAGTCTGAAGTGAAAGCTAGCTTCTTTGGTGTTTGTATTGCTACATTCAAAAAATCTGATGGAAGCAGAGAGGCATCTGAGCAGAGGGCATGAACACAGGAATCTGTGAATGCTATGGTGGCACTGCACTCCTGCCATCTTGGGAAGGCTAGGTGTCCAAAAACAAGTCGTCCGTTTCTAAACATCAAAATTCCCTCTGAAAGGCCAACTAGATACTTGAATCTGACAGCCAGAACAAACCCCAGTTTGGAACATCACCGCCCTCCTACAGACGTCCTGTTCTTGGGAACTGGAGGGGCAGGCTCTGAGGGCATACAGATCATCTGCCAGTACCTGCACACTCGGGGCTGGCGCCGCCCCATCCTGGGTCAGCCGCTGGAGGAGGCCAGAGCCCAGGACCCAGCCCCAGCAGCGGGCGTCCCACAGCGTGCTCCTCAGCCGCTCTGGGCCTCAGGCTTCCCACCTGTGGAACGCAGACAGAAACATGCGTCCACCAGGGCTCTTCTGGGGCCAGCACGTAGGCACATACAGGGCACTCAGGGGCTGCTGGGGGAACGCGTGGGACAGAGCTGGGGTTACAGGACTGTCCTGCCACCTGTCACTGGAGTCTGTACACAGAACACACACCAAAAGAGAAACTTGATTTCATGTGTGATCATTTTTAATTGAATAAAGAGAGAAATCACCCCAATCTGTTTTATAACTATTAGCTCATTTCCTCCAGCCCATCATACTCTTGAACTGCCCTCACGGGAACCATTACTAGTCACATGAGGTTAAGAGGGCACGTCCTTGCGTTTTCTGAATTACAGCCGATACTCTGGCAAAATAAGTGAACCAAACGCTCCCTTATCCACCCCCACACAGGAGAGTCAACACCAAGCGATCTCTGAAAACCCTCAATGCTCTCCTCCTTTCTTCACACCTCACGTGAAGGCCATTTTAAAGACAGATGGACCCTGATGTTTCACACGTCAGCACTTCCAAGTCCAACCTCCAGTTTCTTAGACTAATGTGGGAGTCACTCACTTATCAGCTTGGAAGCTGACTAACAAACAAAAATGTTACTTAATATGTGAACATAAATGTTTCCAGGAGAACCGCACCTCTTTTCACTTCCTGCCCTAGATACTTAAACAGTGGTTGTGGCCAAGCTGTTAGAGAAGGCAGGAGTTAAAAGAGAAAATTTCCTCGTCCTCCTACAAGCTCTGTTTCCAGCCAGCTGCAAAGAGCATTGACTGTTTTCTGCTTCTCCGGTTTTCTGGCCTCCTATCAACCAAGATGTGAAAAATAATTCCAGCTGGGTCTACATTTATGAAGGTCAATTTAGACTAATGTGAAAACAGCTGCCAGGTGCTGTTATATGGCACAGAGGGTTATCTGCCATGAATTCAACTGTTTGCTTTCTCAGGAAACAGAACATCTAGTCAGAAGAGATAAGATAGGTTCTAGCTAGCTGAGCCTCGCCAGGCCTGCATCTACCGACACACATCTAGATGAAAGCCTCGCCCACTCCTTAAGCTTTTTTCCGCCTCTCCACCCATAAAACATCCTTCAACTAGCAATATTTGCATATACACAGGCATATCTTAAATATCTGCCACCCAAAGCCTGAGGGTTCTTTTCAGTTTGGGTCCCATTCAATTACAAACATGTTTTCATTTAAAAATCTTGAAATTCTAAGGTATTGCTCAAAGAGGTTGTGGCAATGGAAACCCTTCTTAATAAGACCGTGTGTAATAACAGCTCAGCTGACCCCATTTCTTCATACTTCACCACCTCACTCCATATTCCTAACTTCCAAAAATCCTAAGGAAAGGGGTGAATAACTGCATTTGCAAGTTAGGTAGTACTACATGTAAAACATAGAACAAAATAAACTCAGAATGTAGAAATTATTATCATGTAAAAGAACCAATGATTGCCACAGAACTCATCAAACCACGTGTTCCAGGACAATGAGCCTGGGGCTGCACCCTGCCTGAGCTGTAGACACCCTGCTGCCCTTCTTCAGGGGAAGCCAGGGCTCCAGCTAAGCCTGCACATTTCACGGCATTCAGAAATTGTCAGTGGGGACCAGCACCACCACCGAGGAAAAGAGAAAAGAGGACTATGACAAATTGAGCACACCCCCGCACCTCCCCGGAACACACACAGCTGATGATCTTGGTAACCAGGTGCGAAACCAGATGAGCGTTTAAAAGGAGAGATGCGAGACGCCGAGATGCACAGCTGAGCTTCGCACAGAGAGGAAGCCATCTGAGAACCGCGTTCATTCCCTGCACATTCCTCCTGAGCCTGATACATTTAACTGCCATCTCTGGACACGGGAGACAGCCACACCACCACCCAACCCAAAGCCCCTGCACCTGTGGGGGCGCCCACTGTCGGTACCTCTCTCTCCCGGAAGCCTGGGGTTCTCCTTGTGCCCCAGTCCCGCCGCACTGGGACACCAGTCAGCACCTGGGGCTGCAGGGCCAGAGCAGGAGGAGGAGGAAACCACCGGCAGAGAAAAGGCTCACAGCTGGAGAGAAGGCAGCAGGCAGTGGGGCTCTCGCTCGGGGGAGGGGCAGGCTGCTCACCACCATACAAGAGGCAAAACCAACAGCTCCGGACCCCAAGAAGCAAGGATGGATTGTGCTCTTGTGGCAGGAAGAATACTTTGATTTAAAAATAAACATCATGCCATCTAGGTGACAAAGCACGCCGACTGCTCCTGGCAGCGCTCTCCTCAGTCCTGTGTGGGCTCACTGGTGAATGAAAAATACATGTGGGCAAATCGAGAGGCAAAAACAAAGGAGAAAAAGAAACAGGCGCCCATCTTCAAAGCCAGGTAGGTCTGACTTGGGATTCTCCAAGCTGAATTTGCACAAAAGGTGGATTCTGTCCTTTAGCAAATGAACTGCGTGTTTCTTTAGCAAAAAAGGAAGATCTTTAATATGTATGACTGCCTTTAAATGTGGGGGCTGCCAGAGCAGGTTCACAAACCAGCCTCCCTATAACTGAAGAATGATTTAAAGACAAAAGGCTCAAGTTCACAGCAGCATAATGGAAAAAGTACTGAGCACCCGAACAAAAGGATGTCCTAAAATCACAGAGAAGGGCAGAGCGAGGAAGAAAGAAAACCCAAAGACAGAAGAGAATCACTAAGCTGCCCAGGACAGCACTATCTGACAGCAATGGTGTTCTGGCCACAAGCAGAGCTGAGTCGGGTCCTTGAGAAGGGTGCCTTATTCCTGCCCCATGCACCTCTCATCACCGTGTCATAAATAACAGGCCACCATCTGCCATAAGGGAGCCTTCTGCACCAGAAAGACACGGGCAGAATAGGTGCTGAAGGTCAGGAGGCTAACGTCATTAAGGGGGAGAGGGCGCCCTTGAGGAAAGGGAGCGGTGAGATGTCCACGGTCACTGAGATGCTGCCAACAGTTGCTGTGGACTGTGGCACGTGGCTCAGAGCAGTGAACATACACTCGGACGCGGTAGTTTTGTCAATCCAGGGTTTCAACAAGAGCTCCTTCACTGTCCCCTAATTCAAGGCAAGGCATCCTCTGCAGAAAAAGCTGGCCTCGGGTCTTGGTGACATTTGACCCCTGATTCTAACCTGCAACTCTAGGACTCAACTGAGGAGGCAAAATGTGTATCGCCTTGAACCATGTGTTCTATAGACCTTAACCTGAAGTTGAGTGTTAACAGTTAAATAAATAAATAGGCATAAGTGACATGGCTGGGACCAGATCTATGGTCTCTGGGTACATCTTTCCTTGTCTGTCGTTATTTGGAACACTGCAGTTGCTGTGACCATTATTTACAAGATCCAGACAGTTGAGAAAGAGAAACATGGCAGCATGTGCCTTTCATGGGTGACCATGGCCCCCCTGCACCATCTGCAGACTGTGCATGTGAGCCTTGAGGACACAGCAGCATCCCCTGGGTGAGGATGGCACAGGGATAGAAGGCTGAGTGCACAGGACGTTGCGAGTGTATGTGGGTAGGCGTGGCCACATGCAGCCCCAGGCTGGGTCCCCCAGTAGGGAGACGACACTTCCATCTGGCTATCCGTGCACCCCGCCATGGTAATGTCCAATCATTCCGGGATCCAGCAGGCTACACCGATCAGCTGGAGTCCCTGAGACAGTTCAAAAAGGTCTGGGCCCCTAAGGTTGACCCACACCAAGACTGCATTCAGGAGGCTCCCTAGAAGCACATCAAAAACAGAGGGGGAATAAGGCTCTCCTTAACGATACAAGTCAACTTTGCTGGTAGCCAGAACACCACTGCTGTGTCGGGCCGCGCTGTCCCAGGCAGCTTAGCGATTCTCTTCTGTTCACTTATGTCTGCCTTTGGGTTTTCCTTTGCTCGCTCCCTGAGCCACCCCCTCCTTCCTCCTTTCTCTACCATTTCTGAAAGTGGTAGAGATTTTCAGCTTGCGATGAATGGGCAGTTACAATGGAAACAGAATAGTCGAGGACCAACCTCGCCTTCATCCCATGGAAACTGCCCTCCCTGGAACACCGAGTGGCCAGTGTCAGCTGACCCTGGTTCTCCCTGATCGTGTGTGTGTGGAGGGCGGCGTCGGGAGAGCTGAGCAAACAGCTCTCACAGGAGGTGACATGCCAGTTCCGGCCAGATGAAGGAAGGAGCACAGCCCAGCTAAGGCTGACCAGCACACAGCCAGGCCTCTGTGGCTGCTCTGAGGCAAGGTCCTGGAGGTCAAGGCAGAGTGGGGGCGGGGGGGCCGAGCCTGCCGGGCGGGGCTCAGCGGGGCAGGCTCACCTGGGCGCGCGGTGGCTCCGGGGGAAGTGGCTGGACGACGGGGACGCCAGGTGAGCC
>NW_011495061.1:818429-824538 GCF_000754665.1 Bison bison bison | reverse complement strand
CCGGCCTGCAGAGACCCCGTCCCCCTCATACCCCACGATGGGGCCTGAGTCGGAGCGCCTGCAGCACGGGCAGCGCGGGCCTGCCCGGAAGGGGGCCGGGGTTCATGAGGAGGGGCGCCGTGTAGGGGTTGTGGGGGTCCTCAGCCTGGGACTGAGAGGCCATGGGAGCCTAACCTGGGGGTCAGCGGGGACGGGCCCGCGGCCCCGGAAGCCGCGCCCGTCCGCCAGGTCGGGATTCCACAGCAGGAACCCGGCCCGAGGTGGAGTCTCCGGAGGCTCTTCCCTCCTCCCTGCACCCTGCCGCCACTGGCCGCTGTCGGGGTCCGGAGGGGGCGCTGGGGACCGTGTGTTCCTCCCCAGGAGACTTTTTCTCTCTAAAGACCTGGGCACCGCGTGTGGGGGTTCCTTCAGCGGATGGGGGCTCTGTGTGTGTGTCACAGAGAAGTGAGGTGTGTGCGTGAGTGTGTTTGTGTCTGTGTGGCAGAGAAGTGAGTTGTGTGTGTGAGTGTGTGCCTGTGTGTGTGAGACAGAGGTGGGCTGTGTGTGTGTGTATGTGTCTGTGTGTCAGAGAGAAGTGAGTGTGTGTGTGAGAGGTAGGGTGTGTGTATGTGTGTGTGTCTGTGTGAGAGAGGTGGGCTGTGTACGTGTGTGTGCGTGTCAGACAGAAGTGAGGTGTGTGCATGCATGTGTGTGAGAGAGGTGGACTGTGTGCATGCGTGTGTGTGTGTGATGCGTGTGTGTCTCTGTTAGAGATGTTGGCTTTGTGCATGCATGTGTGTGTGTGTGTGTGAGAGAGGTGGGCTGTATGCATGCGTGTGTGTGTGTGTGTGAGAGAGAGAGAGGTGGGCTGTGTACGTGTGTGTCAGAGAGAAGTTAGGTGTGTGCACGCATGTGTGTGTGTGAGGTGGGCTGTGTGCATGCATGTTTGTGTGTGTGTGTGCGAGAGGTGGGCTGTGCATGTGTGTCTATGTGTGTGTTAGAGAGGTTGGCTTTGTGCGTGCACGTGTGTGTGTGTGAGAGAGGTGGGCTGTATGCATGCGTGTGTGTGTGTGTGTGTGTGTAAGAGAGAGAGGTGGGCTGTGTGAGTGCATATGTGTGTGTGTCAGAGAGAAGTGAGGTGTGTACGTGTATGTGTGTGTATCTGTGTGAGAGAGAGATGGGCTGTGTGCGTATCTGTGTGTGTCAGCAGTGAGGTGAGTGCGTGTGTGTATGTGTCAGAAGTGAGGTGTGTGCGTACGTGTGTGTCTGTGTCAGAAGCGAGGTGTGTGTGTACATGCATGTCTGTGTATGTCAGAAGTGAGGTGTGTGCATGTCTGTGTGTACTAAGGTGTGTGCATGCGTGTGTCTGTGTGTGTCAGCAGTGAGGTGTGTGCGTGTCTGTGTGTGTCAGCAGTGAGGTGTGTGCATGTGTGTCTGCATGTGTACTCAGTGAGGTGTGTGTGTGCGTGCGTGTGGCTGACTGTCCTCACACCCTGCCTGCTCGGCCCCCGGCATCCTTGGCTCCCTGGCTTGGCCTGGGTCAGCTGTGCCAAGCTCCAGGAATGGCAGTCCCAGCAACAGTCAGAGGGCAAGGCCCCTGAAATGGAGCGTGGGGACCGGACCCACAGGGGGGACCGCAGGGAAGCTGCAGTCACAGCCCACGGACAGAGGCGTGGACCCGCCAGACGGCGGGGATCTGAGGAGGCAGATGGTGCCAGGCCCTGCCTCACCTGGCATCAGCTGCACTCTTCCACTGGGAGCAGGACAGAGGAAGCTCCCGGGGCAGGAGGGGACCTGAGGCAGGAGGGGGGAAGGAAACCTCGCGTGGAAACAGGGCCGGCCCCCAGGCAGCCCGACTTCCCGCGGGCGGCACAGCTGTGCACAGCCCTTTCTGGGATGCCACTGGGGAGGTGGTCACGAGAGGAAGCCCGTGCTGGGCCCTGACACGTAGGGGCGAGGGTGCACACAGGAGCACGGATGCGTGTGGGTACAGCCGAGGATACGGTGTGTGAGCACACGTCAGTGCTGTCAACGGTGCACACGCGCGGATCTGTCCACTGTGTGTGCGGCACACACCCACACGCGTGCTTGCTTCCTGAGCCCCTTAGGCAGGGTGGGTGTCTTCCACGTGCACTCACACTTTGTGCCTTTCCCGCTGACACACCGGCCGGGGCCTGTGTATGACCCGGTCCAAGGCTGCACAGTAAGAACACAGTTGCAGTCACAGGTCAAGGAATGACTCTCCCAACATTTTCAAGGCCCCTGAGGCACATGTCCCTTCAGGTCTTCTGCCCACCCGAGGAGGAAGCAGAGGGGGACTCCCCCCACGAGGGGGGCTCAGACCCTGGCCCCGCAGCCTTGGCACTGCCGAGTGGAGACAGAGGAGACGGCTGGGAAACCCGTCAGCCAGCGCTCTGGACTTGCTCGGAGCCGACCAGCCTAACCATGATGTCTTTTTGGCTCCAGAAAGCTGTCAGGATGGGGAGCTGGGCCTCTTGTTCTCTGTGTGGAGAACATGGCCCAGCTGTGGGGGATCCACCAGGACGGTAGCATGGGAGCCTCTGGGAGGCGGGCTCCTTCGTGGAGCCCAGGCCCTCAGCCAGGTCAGCAGCACCGACGGGGTCTTCCCTTGCATCGGCAGGTGCCCGGCATGCTAGGCTGGGATGCCCACTGGGTTGCTACTCAGCCAGGACCCGTCTCCAAAGCAACAGCTATGGGGTGGGCTTCCAGGAAGCAGACAACCCACGTGTTGGTGGGCGCCTGAAACAGGACTGACAGACAACCCCAAGTTACTTGTCTTAGTTTGGCCGCCACTCTGGTCAGCCGTGATGGAACTTGAACTGTTGACTGATTCGGTCAAAACTGCCATTGGCCGTTTCCAGCTGGCAGGTCTTTATTGCACAAACACAGCCCGGGTCTGTCTGAACCTCGAACCCAGTGTGAGTCATCAGATGGTCCTGGTTCCAGCAGGAGAGAAGTTGGGCTGCCAGACCCCCAGGAGATACGCCTCTAACGGGCCCGCAGCTGCCAGCCCGTGACCCCCTTAGAGCCCCATGAGGCGGGGGGAGCACTCCCCATCCTGCTGCTGCAGAGGCTGCCCAGCTCAGCTCAGGATGGGCCACCACTGCCTGCCCCCGAGTGCGCTCTCATCCTGCCCAGGGGACAGCTCTGTCCCACGGAGTCCTGCCGGCTCCAGGGCACAGCCCAGAGTGGGAGACAGGACCTGCACCCCAAAGCTCAGAGCAATCGGGGTGAGCACGAGAGGGCTGGGCACTTAGAAGATTCTGGAGCCCCGGAGGTGGATGCAGCAAGAAGGGCCTCCAGCTGGGAGAGACGAAGCCCCAGTGAAGGGACCTGCCTTTACTCCATGTGTGATGATGGGTGGGAGGCCTTCTGTGAGTGGGTGGGCAGGAAATGAGCGGGGTGGACTGGCAGGAAGTGTCTTCATCCCGTCCTGCTCACCCACATACTGTGGTCCCACGCGTGAGCGTAGTGTTCAGTGTTCAAATCCTGCTTACCCACATATTGTGGTCACACGCGTGAGCGTAGTGTTCAGCGTTCAAATCCTGCTCACCCACATACTGTTGTCACATGTGTGCGTGAGTGAACAGTGTTCAGTGTTGTGAGTGTTAAACCCGCTCCTCTCGTGAAGCCTCACGCTCCCTATCTGAGACCCTCCCTGTCTTCCATGCACACATATAGCAATTTCTCTAGGGCGTATGCCTACATCAGAATTTTCTGAACTATTTTGACCCAATAAAAACTGAATTATATTTTTCCACAAATTGCATTACTTCACACATTGTTTCACACAAAAGAAAACCTGACTGAAGGCTTACATGTGAATTAAAAAGCAAATTAACCTCTTCCCACTAAGAAAACAAACACCAAGGTCCCTTTTAGAGTTCAGTGCTACAAAAATCCCAGGAACTACTTCTCATCTTGCACAAACTCTCCCAGGAATAAAGACAGAACACTCCTCAGTTCACTTTATGAGGCTTGACTCTTCTAGAAACTAAATCAAGGGCGAAAAAGAAAAGAAAGGCCATTCACCAATATAAACCATGGCTTAGTTAAGTAGCAAAGGTGTTCAGGGTCTCATGTTCAGAGTTAGCTGCGACAAGCTGCCCGCCTCAGCCTGCAGATGCCCCGCAGGGAGGCTCCCCTCAGCGCCATCGCTGCACAGGCCGTTCTTGGAGGGGCAGAGGCCCTGTGCCATCGGAACTGCCCGCCTTCCTCCTGGGGCTGAGAGCGAACGTGCGTGCGTTCAACGCAGCGCCCAGGATGCAGGCTGCTGGCCTTGGACCGAGCCAGGGCTATCGGGATCTGAACGTGGAGACCCCAGTAACGGGGGCGCAGAGACGAAGTCAGCAGGACGCAGCCAGGGCGGCTCTTGGCTCAGCAGTCAGGCTGGATGACTGGGTCCGTGTGCCGTGCGCACAGCCTCAGGGCCTCATCCATGCCCGGGGGCAGGGGGCGGCTGCGTCAGGCCCCGGGGTGGCCTCCTCCCCACACCCACCCGGCCCCGCCATGGGTCTCACCGCTGCCCCTGGCGGAGGGCCAGGCCCGGCCCAGAGCGCAGCCCTGGTCCCTGGAGGGAAGACACGCACTAGTGTTCATCAATCAAGTACACAAACAGGTGTTGCCACCACTTTATTACTCAGAGTCTGCAAGCAATATGATACATGAAAGTCATTTTTACAACAATCGGGCTTGCTAGAAAATTGTCTTTTCTTCATGCAATGGGGGTTCTGCACCAGAGACACCTAGACCTGTTAAATGAAACGTATCCTTCGTGCAGGCGCTCCACACAAATGTCAAGACCTTTGAGGTCTCCACTCACACCCACCCCAAAGCAGCCCTGCCTCTTCTCTATTATGTGGGTTGTTAACGTTAAAAAACTAGAAAAATACAGTCGTCTCACTTTCTGTAGAGTCCTTTTCCTCTATTTTTACATGACCAAGACATTGGCTTGGTTATGAATTCAAAAGTGCTCCCAAAGTCCTTGATGAGGATTCGTAGAGAAACCTGAAACACAGAAAGAGAGAGTCAGCGATGGAAACGCGGCCTCACGTTCGCCAGGTGGGTGCGCGACAGTCTGCAGCACACAAAGGGGACGGGAGCGGCCAGGGCCCCGCAGCAGGCGGAGTAAGACCCGCCTCACAGACGCGGGGCGGCCAGGCGCCGGGACAGACGGAGCACCTCACAGGGCCCGTGCTCGCCCCAGGACAGACGGAGGACACAGCACCTCACAGGGTCCATACTCGCCCCAGGACAGACAGACAGACAGAGCACCCTCACAGGGCCCGCGCTTGCCCCAGGACAGACAGACAGAACACCTCACAGGGCCCATGCTCGCCCCAGGACAGACGGAAGACAGAGCACCTCACAGGGCCCACGCTCGCCCCAGGACAGACGGAGGACAGAGCACCTCACAGGGTCCATACTCGCCCCAGGACAGACAGACAGACAGAGCACCCTCACAGGGTCCGTGCTTGCCCCAGGACAGACAGACAGAACACCTCACAGGGCCCATGCTCGCCCCAGGACAGACGGACAGACAGAGCATCCTCACAGGGCCCGCACTCAACCCAGGACAGACAGACGGACAGAGCACCCTCACAGGGCCCGTGCTCAACCCAGGACAGACAAATGGACAGAGCACCCTCACAGGGCCCATACTCGCCCCAGGACAGACAGACGGACAGAGCACCCTCACAGGGCCCGTGCTCAACCCAGGACAGACAAACAGACAGAGCACCCTCACAGGGCCCATACTCGCCCCAGGACAGACAGAGCACCCTCACAGGGCCCGTGCTCAACCCAGGACAGACAGAGCACCCTCACAGGGCCCGTGCTCACCCCAGGACAGACGGACAGGCAGACAGAGCACCCTCACAGGGCCCGTGCTCGCCCCAGGATAGACGGAGCACCTCACAGCACCCGCGCTTGCCACAGGACAGATAGACAGAGCACCTCACAGGGCCCGTGCTCACTCCAGGACAGACGGACAGGCAGAACACCTCACAGGGCCCGTGCTCGCTGGTGCGCTGCCTCCGTCCGGCACAAGGCCGCGCCCTGGCCCCAGGAGGCCCCGCTCAGGGTGCTGACACGCTCAGGCGAGCGGTGC
>NW_011495061.1:817185-818174 GCF_000754665.1 Bison bison bison | reverse complement strand
CCGCTGAGCACCAGTGGACGAGGCCCACTTCCCCAACAGCGCATGACACGCACCATTTCCTCTATCGCCCGCGACCCGCACACCCCTCACCTCCCACCCCTGCACCCCCGTCCCCGGTGACGCTGGGGGCTCAGATGCGAGGCAGCTTGTCAGCCCCTCACCTTGCTTCTCCCTTCCCTGAGCTCCTTCAGAGGGTGTGGGCCAGCCAACCTCTGCTTCCCTGCTGAGACGAGGCACGGTCTGGGCCCCAAATGGCCTCAGCTTATTCCCTCTTCAGCCTGGAGCTGTCACAGGCACTCGGGCCTGCCCGAGTCTTGCCCCGAACAGTATCAAGACAGGCTCAGAGTAACTGGGCATTTTCTAGTAGCCACATTCAGAGAGATTAGGAGAAATCAGGTGAAATTCGAGAAATACAGGTGGCCCGTGAACAACACAGGGGTTTGGGATGCCAACCCTCTGCGAAGTGGAAAATCTGAATATAACTTAGCTCTCTGAGAACACGGCTCCCACATGCACAGATTCAGCCAGCCAGGGCAGGGTAGTCCCAGAGTAAAAGTTTACCCCTGGAGCTGCCTGCATACAAGTGGGCTCACACAGTGAGGACCTGTGCTGTCCAACAGCCAGCAGTGTATTTTACCTGACTCCATACACCGAAGGAAGTCGACCTGTAATCAACACAGCGTCGCCGACGCAGCTCAGGGCCCCTGCACACCAGCAGCGGAGCCTGTGCGTTTCCACAGCAGGGCCACATCTCGAGTAAGACTCACGTGTCCCAGTTTTCACAAGGGGCCACGTAGAGGCCAACATAAAAGTTTTTAAGACGTTTCTTTGTCTCAAAATTCAGGGATTTGGTTCAGACTCAGGTGTGACGTTGTGGCAGAGCGCCGCCCTCGCACATGGTCACTGCTGTGTGCCGTCACCACCCCCATCACCCAGCAAGTGGGCATGCCACCACTGGCGGTCCCACTCAGCCACTGGGCAGTGCGGCA
>NW_011495061.1:816610-817066 GCF_000754665.1 Bison bison bison | reverse complement strand
CAGCCACGGGGCGGGGCGGCAGCGGCTCTGCCCACAGCAATCACCTGCCAATGACCAATGGTGAGCCGTCCTGCTCAGCCACGGGTTGGCACCACGGTGATTCCCTTAAGGCACCACGTGTCCATGAGTGACTATTAGAGTCGATTCAACCAGCTGTCGATGGTGGCTGTTGGGTGGCAAGCGAGGCAAGAGGCGGGCCCCGGCCTTGTCCCTGGTGCCCCGGCTCACCCCACCTTGGACCAGCAGGTTATCTGGGGCTCCAGAGCCCTCGCCAAGGACCCCCGCCGGCCGTGGCCCAGACCTCAGGGCAGTGGTGAGCCTCGCCCCACGCCTGTGTCTGCACCCTCACAGCGGCAGTGGTCTGCATGGATGCAGTCTGCAGGAACTGCCCCCCATCGCCCCCCGTTTCAGCCACCTGAGGAGTCAAGTGTCAGTTGGGTCCCAAGTGCCTGGCTG
>NW_011495061.1:807651-816510 GCF_000754665.1 Bison bison bison | reverse complement strand
GGATGGCCCAGCCCTGACGGAGCCGCCAGCTGAGCCCTGCTCCTCAGCCAGGACTGTGCCCTCAGAGGGTGACATGTGTGTCCTGGGACCATGCCCTTTCTTGTCAGAACAGAGAAGAACATTCGTGAGGTGGAGATTTACAGGAACCTTGTTACCTGACCATGACCCGACCTCAAGGACAAAGGATCTGACACCAAGAAGGCTGCCACAACCAACCACAACCCCCCTCAGCTTGCCTAGAAAAGGGCTTTGCTGACAGGTTTTGGGGAGTCTGGTGTTTCTAAGGCACGAGCCACGCACCTCCTTGTGTGGCCCCGCAGTAATCCTTTCTCTGCCCTCCACGCTGACGCTTCGGTACGGCTCGGCCGCACTGTGCATGGGCACGTGGACTTGTGTTACGGTCATTTTTTTCTCCAGTCCCGTCTAAAGCTTAGTTACAGAAACAACAACAAAAAAGAACCTTTACAAGTACGTGTGTCTTTAGCCATGAAACTCTCTCCCCACGGTGGCTGCACAGCTGCCTCCCCTAGGACCCTCCTCTGCAGCGGTGTCTGTCCTGCTCCGGGTTGCCCTGCATGGAGGCCGTTTGGACCCCCGAGGAGCTGAGGCTCTGGTTCATCAGCTGTGTTTCCAATGAAGGGCTTTTAGTTTGGGCTGCAGCTGGTCTTTTCTTTAAAGACTCCTATCGGTGTCTGGCTGGCCCAGCCCTGCTGCCTCACCGATGGCTGCCTGCCTGTCTCTCTCACTCTCCGCCACTGCACACGTGCCGTCACGTGTGTCTGCACCCCGGGACGCCACGGGGTGTGGAGACAGCAGGCAGTGGGCAGCATGGAGCCCGCAGAAACCGCCAGCACAGCAGTGCACAGGCGTCTGCTCCCTCCCGCCTGGCTCTCCCAGCAGGTGAGGCTCTGAAAGTGCAACAGGACAGCACCCAACGGACCAGTCAACAAAACACTGACCCCCCTGCAGAGACGGCTGGTGTGTCTGCTTAGAAAGCACTCACTTCCCCATTAACGCCCCACTGCCTTAAGCTCTAACTGGACCAAAGGGCTCCTAGAGCCTTGAAGGCAAACCTGCCTTAACGTCTCTATGTTGACAAAAATAAATAATATTTAAAAATATAGTCTTAAATCTTAATTGCATATCTTCCATTACATTGATCTTTATGTTTTGGTTTTTAGGTTCTTCTTTTCCCTCAAACACTGGTTTTTCTACAGTGTGCTTCTTGAATATTTAAGAAGGAAGCCAGTATTTCAGCCTCTACCTATTTGCTTTTTTAGGACATTTCCGCCTTAAAGGGAAGAATTCTTTCTTGCCATCTGTGTATCAGCTCAGCAGAGAAAACTGCATGTAGTTCTAGAAACAATGAATAAACAAAACATGACATTTTGTTGTTTAGTCACTGACTCCAACTGACTCATGACTCTTGTCAAGGGCTCAGCCATTAGCCCTCTAAATATTACATGCCTGTTTTTAAATTCTATGAATATTCTTTTCTTTTCCATAGAGTAAGTTCTGAACTTCTAGGGCCTTTTTTCTGTCAACGTTAACTAATAACACAATCCAAGTACTAGCCTTGAATGCCTGTGCAAGTGCAAATGTCCCGCAGAGCCGTTCATACCATATTATTCAAAAAAACTGTCCTTACAGAAGGTATTTCTAACAAAGAAATCCTGTAAGAGGCTCACATTTCTGAGGTTATGACTATGTCCTATGACAATTACTTGTCATTATCTGGTTTGTAATTCTCACAGCCTTATTGAATATCTGCACTGCCCAGTTGTCGACAGCCATACCACCCGCAACGTGCCCGATCTTGTCTGATCTCGGAAGCTAAGCAGGGTCAGGCCTGGTTGGTACTTGGATAGGGGATCACCTGGGAATACCGGGTGCTGTAGGCTTTTTGCCTCTCTCTCCTGACTTCCCAGGCGGCTCAGTGGTAAAGAATCTGCCTGTCAATGCAAGAGACACAGGTTTGAACCCTGAGTCAGGAAGATCCCCTGGAGAAGGAAACGACAACCAATTCTTGCCTGGGAAATCCCATGGACAGAGGAGCCTGGTGGGCTACAGTCCATGGGGTCGTAAAGGAGTCAGACACGACTGAGCAAGTAAATGGTGACAGTGTTTTCAGAAACACACACACACTCTTCAGTTTCCTCCAAATCAGAAGCTCACATTCCTCTTCCCCACAGACGCAGAAATAAAACAGGTTCATAAAACCTAGAGTCTGCTGGTTTCTCCCTCAAAGATCCTTCTTAAACTGCACAGGAAACAGTCAACAGTCTCCAGAATAAAGCATGTAGCTCAACGCGTGTGCTTGGTGCAAGACCAAGGACACTCCAGCCCCCTCCTCCAGGGCCTGGCTGCCTGTCACCGAGGCATGGCACCAAGCAGGTCAGCAGGGCCACTGGAGGGCTCCCCACAAGGCCCTGCCTTCACCGGGAGGCCGGACCGCAGAGGTGGCACTGCAGCCCCGGCCCTCCGGGCCCTCCATGGTGCCTGCTGGCTGGGGTAGCGCGTGGGCGCAGTGAGGCTCGCTTGGCCCGGCAGCTCTCAGCACCGCTGTGTGCACGAGCCCCCTGAGCTCCCAGGGACCAGATGGGCAGCGTGCCCCCAGGAGGCCTCAGGGCTTCTCCCTCCCGGGAGTGAGGGTCAGCCTCGGGCTGCAAGTCCTCCCCAGTGGGAGCATAGCTCCTCCATGCTTCAGCGTTCACTATAACCCTCACCAGCTCCAACCCATCACACCAACACCCTGACAGGAACCCGACTTGGCGCTCAGGCTGTCCTGTCACTGTGGGGTTTCTACCTCCTTAAAACACCACTAGCACTCTGAACATGTTCACCAGACGAGGCTGGGGAGCCGTCTTAATAGCTAACAGAATGGATTCTATGGAGAAAAGCATGCTAGAGAAAAAGCATGAGAAATAGCTAGAGAAAAGCATGCTAGAGAAAAAGATGGACCTCTCGTACAAGTGAAAGGGTCAATTCATCAAGAAGATATAGTAGTTCTAAATTCACATGCTCCTAATATCAGGATAACAAAATATATAAAGTAAAACCCCTCTATCAAAAACAGACAGACAGATCCAGCAAGCAGAATATCAGTAAAGACAGAGATGAACTCACCACCACCAACAGGATATAACTGCCATTTAGACATGCCTTCACCCAACAACAGTAAAACATGCATTCTTCTCAAGCTCATATGGAACATTCACCAAGATAGGTCACGCATTAGGCCATGAAACACACCTTAATAAATTTAAAAGAATGGAAGTCCACACAGTGTCTTCTCTCAGATAACATGGAATTAAACTAGAGATCCATTACAGAAACATAACTGGAGAACTGAGAGATTAAATGATACACTTCTAAAGAGCACATGGGCAAAGAGGAAACTTCAAGAGAGATTTTAAAATATTTTTAACTAAGTGAAAATGTAACACAGAAATTTGTGCCATGCAGCAAAAGCAATGCTTAATGGGTAATAATAATTTAAGGCACCAACTGAATATATTAGAAAAGAAAGAACATCCAAAATCAGTAATTAGGCTTCTACCTTAGGAAGCCAGAAAAAAAAAAAAAAAGACTAAATTAAATCCAAAGCAGGCAAAAGACAAAAAATAATAAA
Source organism: Bison bison bison (assembly GCF_000754665.1). Taxonomy (NCBI): domain Eukaryota; kingdom Metazoa; phylum Chordata; class Mammalia; order Artiodactyla; family Bovidae; genus Bison; species Bison bison. The sequence continues at coordinate 812,879 of NW_011495061.1, read as the reverse complement.
AATTAGGACAGAAAGCAAAAAAATTTAAAAAAAGAACTCAATAGACGAAATCAAAGAAACTAAAATCTGGTTCTTCTGAAGATCAATAAAACCAATAAGCCTCTTTGTTGTTTAGTGGCTAGGTTGTGCCGACTCCTTTGTGACCCCGTGGTCTGAAGCCCACCAGGCTCCTCTGTCCATGGGATTTCCCAGGCAAGAATACTAGAGTGGGTTGCCATTCCCTTCAACAGGGGATCTTCCCCACGCAGGGAAGGAACCCAGGTCTCCTGCTTGGCAGGCAGATTCTCTACCACTGAGGCACTAGGAAAGCCCAACAAGCCTCTAGTCAGACTGGAAAAAAAAAGAGGATACAAATTACTAATATCAGAAATGAAAGAGGGGACATGACTACAGATCCCATGGACATTATAAAAGATAATTAAGGAATACTATGCCCACAAAGTTGACAACCTAGATGAGATGGACCAAATTCCTGAAAGACACAGTCTGCCAAAACTATTTCAAGACGAAATAGACAATCTGAACAGCAAGTGAAAGTCACTCAGTCGTGTCCAATTCTTTGCGACCCCGTGGACTGTACGGTCCATGGAATTCTCCAGGCCAGCATACTTGAGCGGGTAGACGTTCCCTTTTCCAGGGGATCTTCCCAGCCCAGGGATTGAACCCAGGTCTCCCACATTGCAGGCAGATTCTTTACCAGCTGAGCCATCAGGGAACCCCAAGAATACTGGAGTGGGTAGCCAATCCCTTCTCCAGTGGATCTTCTTGACCCAGGAATGGGACCAGGATCTCAAAAAATTGAATAAATGATTAATAACCTCCCAAAGCAACAGACCCAGATGGATTCACTGATGAATTAATTGTGCCAAATGTTTGAGGAAGAAGTTTACCAATTATTTACAGTCTCTTTCAGAAGAAAGAAGGGAAGGAATACTTTCTAACTCATTCTATGGGGCTAGCATTTCCCTAGTAGCAAAGCCAGACAAAAACATTACAAGGAAAGATAAATACAAAATGATCTCTCTCATGAGAGTCACTCAGTCATATCCGACTCTTTGCAACCCCACAAACTATACAGTCCATGGAATTCTCCAGGCCAGAATACTGGAGTAGGTAGCCTTTCCCTTCTCCAGGAGATCATCCCAACTCAAGGATCAAACCCAGGTCTCCCGCATTGCAGGTGGATTCTTTACCAAGTGACCCACAAGGGAAGCCCAAGAATACCAGAGTGGGTAGCCTATCCCTTCTCCAGTGGATCTTCCCCACCCAGAAATCAAACTGGGGCCTCCTGCATTGCAGGCAGATTCTTTACCAACTGAGCTATCAGGGAAATCCCACAGATGCAAAAACACTCAATAAAACATAAACTCAACAGTATATTAAAAAATTACATACCATGACCGACTGGGATTTATCCCAGGTATGCAAAGCTGGGTTAGTATCTGGAAATCAACTACTGTAACCTATCACATCAACAGGCTCAAAAAGAAAAATGATATGATCTGGTAAGTAGATGCAGAAAAGGTTTTTGACAAGACCCAACACCCACTATGATAAGAACTATTTGTAAATTGGGAGTAGTCGGGAACATCCTCAACTTGATAAAGAACGTCTACAGCTAACATTGTGCTTAATGGTGAGAAACAGGAAGCGTTCCCACTAAAATCTTCTATAAGACAAGTGGGTCCTTTCACCAGTCCCTTTCAGTATTGTACTGGAAGCCCTAGCTAATGCAGTAAGGTGAGAAAAGTAAAGACAGGTCTACAGATTGGCAAGAAGACAAGACTGTCTTTGTTAAAAGTCAGCAATTTAGGATTTTGAAAGCCTTTCTTCTAAGGAGAAAGTAGATCTGAAAAGTGGTTTATTTCCCAGGCTTATATAAAACTAATTACCTGGTTCAAAGCCCTGTAATACCTAACCATACAGTGTTCAGAAAATAGAAGGAAAGCACTGCTTCTATGGCTGGTCTGAGAGTCAGACACAATTCAGAAAAGAGTCTACAGGAAATTGCACAGCATGTCAAAAACTGTACATAGCAACAGAAATACTTGGGAAAAACAGAGCAATGAACACATTCTTAGTAGTCCATGTGGCAGCAACTGGCCACCCAGAAAGTGGAAAACAATGCATGTTTCTTCAGTCTCTGGAGCGATCTTCCCATTCCCATCATGTATACTTGTAAGCAGATAATTATATCCTATGAATATCCATGGTTTCAAAAATATAGCAAACCACCAAATATAACCTGCTTAGATTTAAAGTCATATAAAGTGAGTTGTACGCCCTCACTTTTCCAGGGCAGAATCTCACCAGTAACAGTTTTGGTTTTGTTTTTAAAGACAGAATGGGGAAGCAATTAAAACATGCCCAAGGGGTCTCGCCAATAGAAACATTTCTTTCCCTTCAATCCCCAGTTCTCTACCTGCTTGCAACTAGCAGAAATGGAAGCGAGATCTAATATATATTAAGGAACACCTAGGAGAGTTCAGATAATCACAGCTGGTGTGTAGCTACTGCTTTACCTTTCCAAGCTATCCTCCTCCAGAGTAATTTCCATGAATGTCTTTAGTTTTCTCTCAATACTAGCTGCAACATCCTTCACTTTTGAAGTCTTATGTTTACCTGTTAAAGACAGAAAAATTTTGAACACAACCAATCAAAAAGTACACGTACTTTTTCAATGCAGGTACAATTTTAGTTAAGACAAAGCCTCCTATCCTCACCTAAGTTAGTGCATCATTGACCTGTGGAACAGAAATAATTCCTTTAAAGGGATGCTAGAAGATCCAGTAAGGGATTACAAAAACACTTCTCACATCTGAGGTAGTTTTCAAAGGCATGATCCCATTCTGCTGCCCGTGCCATCAGACTTGATCATCACCATCTTCAACAGTAATGAAACTAACACATTTCAGAATCATCTCCTGCTTGGCTAACGTCTAAGTACTTATTAAGTACTAGGTGCTCATTCACTCCTCAATCTCCATTCACACATCCATGAGAAGAACGTCCTGCACCCACAGACTCTGCTCAGTCACCTCACACCCTCCGTGTGGAGAACGTCCCTCACCCGCAGACTCTGCTCAGTCACCTCACACCCTCTGTGTGGAGAACGTCCCTCACCCGCAGACTCTGCTCAGTCACCTCACACCCTCCATGTGGAGAACGTCCCTCAAGCACAGATTCTCCTGTCACCTCACACGCTCCACGTGGAGAACGTCCCTCACCCGCAGACTCTGCTCAGTCACCTCACACCCTCCGTGTGGAGAACGTCCCTCAAGCACAGATTCTCCTGTCACCTCACACCCTCCACGTGGAGAACGTCCCTCACCCGCAGACTCTGCTCAGTCACCTCACACCCTCCACGTAGAGAACGTCCCCCATGTGCAGACTCTGCTCAGTCACCTCACACCCTCTATGTGGAGAACATCCCTCACCTTGTCGATTGGCACCCAGTAGACATGCCCTCAGGCAAGTCTTTCCAGATTCCCGACTGGGGTCACACTAGCTACAAATTCCTGTCATGAATCTACAGCCATACTATGCATTCATGCTTATAGGAATAACTTGTTTTGCGAAGAGCCCCCTATGCATAATACCTAGAAAATAATTTCAACGTTACTAAAACTTGTCAAAAAATATAGAAACCCAACCGTAGTCACTTGCAGGGTTATTACTCTATTTTACACTTTGGTAAGTATCTCAGAGGTATCTCTGATCATTTTTCCAATAGTATTTCAACTGGCTAGGATACTCAGAGTACACACAGTTAAAGCGAAACACAGATACCTAAAATATTAATACCAAAACACACTATCATTGGCAAAAATGATTCTGACTTTTAAACATACACGGCAAAGGCAATAAATGACGTATCAACAGAAATTTGGTCTGAGGTACAGAGAAGGAGACATAATGGGTCCTGGGAAGAGTGGACAGGAGCTGCGTTAGGGAAGTACTGTGATTCATGCTGGTACAGGGCAGCTGCACAGCAGACGCCCAGGCAGACAGCACACGTGTGGGACATGGAAAGCTGGGAGAAAGCGCCTTGAGAGCCTGACTGGCAGGGTACTCGTTCCCAAACATTCTAAAGAGGATCTATGTAAGACACACTCAGCAGTATCCCAAACAATACAAGAGGAGAACTCAACCAACCTTTATTAATTACCAAAATAATGTGCACAACAGCTGTGAGACATACTATGCCTTCAATATCCTCAGAAATGACACATGCCTTCAATTCATCTAAAAATGACCTGCAAAAAAGTAAAAAACAATTGCAATTACTCTATAGTATATCTTAATACTTTATAGAGAAACAAATAATAGCCAAGATTCATCAGTTCAGTTCAGTTCAGTCGCTCAGTCGTGTCCGACTCTTTGCGACTCCATGAATCACAGCACGCCAGGCCTCCCTGTCCATCACCAACTCCCAGAGTTCACTCAAACTTATGTCCATCGAGTCAGTGATGCCATCCAGTCATCTCATCCTCTGTTGTCCCCTTCTCCTCCTGCCCTCAATCCCTCCCAGCATCAGAGTCTTTTCTAATGAATCAACTCTTCACATGAGGTGGCCAAAGTACTGGAGTTTCAGCTTTAGCATTCCTTCCAAAGAAATCCCAGGGCTGATCTCCTTCAGAATGGACTGGTTGGATCTCCTTGCAGTCCAAGGGATGCTCAAGAGTCTTCTCCAACACCACAGTTCAAAGGCATCAATTCTTCGGCGCTCAGCTGTCTTCACAGTCCAACTCTCACATCCATACATGACTACTGGAAAAACCCATAGCCTTGAGTAGATGGACCTCTGTCGGCAAAGTAATGTCTCTGCTTTTGAATATGCTATCTAGGTTGGTCATAACTTTCCTTCCAAGGAGTAAGGGTGTTTTAATTTCATGGCTGCAATCACCATCTGCAGTGATTTTGGAGCCCCCAAAAATAAAGTCTGACACTGTTTCCCCATCTATTTGCCATGAAATGATGGGACCAGATGCCATGATCTTTAGTTTTCTGAATCTTGAACTTTAAACTAACTTTTTCACTCTCCACTTTCACCTTCATCAAGAGGCTTTCTAGTTCTTCTTCATTTTCTGCCATAAGGGTGGTGTCATCTGCATATCTGAGGTTACTGATATTTCTCCCGGAAATCTTGATTCCAGCTGGTGTTCCTTCCAGTCCAGCGTTTCTCATGATGTACTCTGCATATAAGTTAAATAAGCAGGGTGACAATA
>NW_011495061.1:806414-806883 GCF_000754665.1 Bison bison bison | reverse complement strand
GTTCATAGTGATGCTTTCTAAGGCCCACTTGACTTCACATTCCAGGATGTCTGGCTCTAGGTCAGTGATCACACCATCATGATTATCTTGGTCATGAAGATCTTTTTTGTACAGTTCTTCTGTGTATTCTTGCCACCTCTTCTTAATATCTTCTGCTTCTGTTAGGTCCATACCATTTCTGTCTTTTATTGAGCCCATCTTTGCATGAAATGTTCCCTTGGTATCTCTAATTTTCTTGAAGAGATCTCTAGTCTTTCCCATTCTGTTATTGTCCTCTATTTCTTTGCATTGATCACTGAGGAAGGCTTTCTTATCTCTTCTTGCTATTCTTTGGAACTCTGCATTCAGATGCTTATCTCTTTCCTTTTCTCCTTTGCTTTTCACTTCTCTTCTTTTCACAGCTATTTGTAAGGCCTCCCCCAGACAGCCATTTTGCTTTTTTGCATTTCTTTTCCATGGGGATGGTCTT
>NW_011495061.1:798216-806314 GCF_000754665.1 Bison bison bison | reverse complement strand
ATCTTTTTTGGGTGTTAGTTCTTAAAGGTCTTGTAGGTCTTCATAGAACCGTTCAACTTCAGCTTCTTCAGCATTACTGGTTGGGGCATAGGCTTGGATTACTGTGATATTGAATGGTTTGCCTTGGAAACGAACAGAGATCATTCTGTCGTTTTTGAGATTGCATCCAAGTACTGCATTTCAGACTCTTTTGTTGGCTATGATGGCTACTCCATTTCTTCTGAGGGATTCCTGCCTGCAGTAGTAGATATAATGGTCATCTGAGTTAAATTCACCCATTCCAGTCCATTTCAGTTCGCTGATTCCTAGAATGTCGACGTTCACTCTTGCCGTCTCCTGTTTGACCACTTCCAATTTGCCTTGATTCATGGACCTGACATTCCAGTTTCCTATGCAGTATTCCTGTTTACAGCATCGGACCTTGCTTCTATCACCAGTCGCACCCACAACTGTGTATTGTTTTTGCTTTGGCTCCATGCCTTCATTCTTTCTGGAGTTATTTCTGCACTGATCTCCAGTAGCATATTGAGCACCTACCAACCGGGGAGTTCCTCTTTCAGTATCCTATCATTTTGCCTTTTCATACTGTTCATGGGGTTCTCAAGGCAAGAATACTGAAGTGGTTTGCCATTCCCTTCTCCAGTGGACCAGATTCTGTCAGATTCATCAAGCACCATGAATTCCAGTTTTCAGAGAATGGGAAATACCACGTATCAGTAACATGGGAAAGTGATTAAAGTCTTTCCACACTCTTCACTGTAAGCATGACAAATCACACAGGTGAGACACTAAAATCAGGTGCTGCTGCTAGAAAGAGAACAGCGATGCTCTGGCAAGTGAATGAAGCCCTCTGCATACTTATAATATCATAAGAAAGATTTAATGTGCTATTGAAAGATAATTCACAGCTGTTGAAATGATGCTTTTGAAGTCTGCAGCAAACATATCCACTACTGAAGGTCCACAGGTACCAGCTATCTGCAGGACTCGCCCTCGTGTGGCCCGTCAGTGCTGCATGTGCCACAAGACACCTGGCATCAGGTCAGGTGACACCACGTGGAGAGATGAGCACGTGCCCGGGAAAACTACACGGCGCTTAACCAAGCATCCCTGTCAGAAGCTGCAGCGCACAGTAACGCTGTAAATGTTTCCCTCTAAATGAACTGGAGTTACGATAAGCATAACCAGAGACTATGTGGATGAACGTTTCTTTCAGAAAGTTATAATTTCTCTTTGTAGAAGTATAATGCTAATATCTTGAGAGTAAAAGGAACAGAGCTAAAGTTACTGAGAGCTTACAGCCACAGGAGTAAGAAGACAGTAAAGAGAAAAGGATTACCTGACTAAATTTGGAGATTTTATTATTATTCCTATTAAACACCTTGAAAATGGTGGAAGGGCTGAAAGACCCTCTGGCGGGGTAAGCTCTTCCGTATCAGAAACCTAAAAAAAAAGTCAAGTTAGTAACATGAATCAAGACTGAGACTGGGCTAATCACTCATTTTATACTTCTCTGAACTTTCTTACAAACTTGAGAAAGGCTTTCCAGAAACTCAAAATAACTATTTTTGTTAACTTTTGCAATGGCTATCATAATCATGATTTGCAGTGGTGTCAATCAATTGGATAGAAGAAAAAAGACACATGTCACTTGACAAGCCCTCTGTCAAACACTCTTTGATTATCTTCTTTTGTCAACAATGTGTTTCTACAGTAAGCAAATTTAATTGTTATTCTTATTAGCCCAGATCAGGTTTTCTCAACTCAAACTTTTTCTATAAAGCAGTAAAACAGTAAATATTAAATAGTAAACATTTTAAACTTTTTGGCAAAATGATCTCAGCCGCAACTACTCAATTCTGCTGTCATAGCACAAAGCAGCCATAGGGAAAAAATGTAAACGAATGGGCCACAGTGCCACTGGTGGCCTCAGCTGTCAGCTGTGCCCCTCACAGGCCCGAGTAGCCTCCAGTTAGTAGGCTGTGTGTAGGCCAGGAAGCACGCTCCTAAACCAAAATGATCTCCCTTCAAGCTTTCAGGAGAGCCTGAAACTGTTAATGTCCTACAATTTTGTCAACTTCTTTTATATTTGTGATTTCATAATACAAAATTTGTACCAATTATATGTTTGCATTTATATATTTCGATGGTATTTCCTGTCAGATTTCTCCTTTCCATACTGAGAGAAAACACTGCTATTTACTGTCTTGCGGCATTGCTCATGCCCTCACACACTAGCATCAGGACTCCAGGCCATGACAGAGCACGCTTTATTGTGAGCTGAATTATCGTCCTGATTATGTCAGCCTTGAACCAAGCAGGCTAATCATATGAAACAGGCTCCTGCCAGGAACTGACCAGTCCTTTATGGACTAGGAGCAAACTATCTGTCTAAACTGATATTACAGATTCAAACTTCCTGTGCTTAAAAGAAAAAGTAAGGTTTATGTATCACACGGCAGTCAGAGATGTGAGCTGCTCCAGAAACAGCACCAGGGCACTCTCACACCCTGCTCACCGCTGAGCACGGCCATGAACACAAACCAGCCGTGGAACCGTGAGGTGCAGCCATGTAAGAAGCAGACCTCCCGCGGTACCTGAGCTCTGAAAAACACCTAGAGAAAGACAAAGACGTGCTGCCAGCAGAAAACAGCCTCTTCAGTAGCCAAAACGAGACACAGCAGCTTCAGGACAACACACCTTCCGGAGCCAGTGGCTTATCTCAACCACAGACGCAGCGATCAGGGTGGAGAACACGCCCCGGTGAACAGGCTTGTCCACATGCCAGGACTGCACGGTGCTGATGAATTCATGCAGAGGAGTCTGAACAGAGTAAAGGAGCTACAAGAAACACATCAGTCACCGTTAGTCCTTAACAGTCACCGTCAGGGATGCAGCCTCCTGGGGTCTCCGCGGGGCCGAGGCCCGTCCCACCTGACGACCCTGCTGCCCACGCCCTCCTCTCTGGTGCTGGAGACGACACACAGCCCGAAGGCCCTGGGCAGTAACTTGAACACACTCTACCCCAGAGCAGAGAAAAACTCCGAGAACAGGAGCATCAGCAACATTAATAAAGTTCTCAAAACGAAAGAGGAGAAATATCACTGACATTAAGGGAAGACACCCACTATGAGGCCATGTGTTCTGAACAAAGCTGCACAGCCAATAGTGAGAAAAAAAAATTCTGGCACAAATTACATGAACAGATCACAGACACCTGAACCAACTCATCAAAAACAGGACTTCTTCAAACTAACAGAAAATATGGCCAATGACCTTCAATTCCCTCTACAAGCTAAAGGCAGAATGAAATGGAAAGTTTCAATAACTCATAAACATCCTCCCACTGAAGCATTTTTTAAATCTGCGCTCCTAGCACCTGAGTACTCACAAGCTACTGCAAGTAGCTCTCTGCTTCTGTCCGGCCGAGCAAAAGAGCTCTTGGGCCAATGGCCCGCTGACCCGAACTGCCAATACGATCCCCAGACCAGCACTCAGAGGTGGGCTCCTGGCCCCCCAGCCTCCCCCCAAGAGCACACTTCCCCAGGGAGAGGGGGCAGCACCAGTGGAAAGGGGCACTGGGCAGCCGCCTACTGCTGCATGGCACCTCCCCGCAACGCCGACAGCACCCATGAGCTCCGGGGCCTGCAGGCCTGGCTCCACGCCCTGGGCCGCCAGCTGGGCGCTGCCTCTCTAGTTCTGAACCTGCCGGTGGAGAAGCCCACACCTGCAAACCCTCTTCTGGCTGCTTCTTGAAGCTCCACGCCATGCACTCCAGCATCTGCTGAAATACTTTCTGGACCATGTCAAACACCACGGCGACCTCTTCCTCCGAGTCTGTTTTCCACGTCAAGGAACTTCCAGTTATCTCTTTCAGAATGCCGAGAAGCAATGAAACATAAAAGAATCCCTTCACTGGAAACAAAGTTGGGAAAATCTGTTGTTTAATCATGCAATTTAGTTGAAATTATTACATTTTTCACTTAACACATATATCATGGTAACTTAGAGGAGTGTTTCTGGTGAGCCAGTACCAAGTTGAGCAGATTAATATAAAATCTGACATCCACACAACTGGCTCCTTTTATCAGACACAAAGCCACTGTCCTCACAAACAGCGTGGACGGACGCAGCTCGTGTGGACAGCGCGGCTCCCGCGGCCCCTGGTGCGGGGCGTGTCTGCTCCCCACGTGACGGCAACACTGCCGGCGAGTCTGAGAGGAAAGGCCTGAGAGCCTCATGACCAAAGACCTGTTTCTGTTTGCAACAAAACTCTAAAAGAATGAGCTCGTAGCAGATTCTCTCCCGGGAAGTGCTGATTATTAAAATATCTAAATACAAAGATCATTTCAGCTTGGTCCAAGGTAAGGTTAGAAGCTTAGGGCCTTATACTTGAGGGGAACAGACAATTCTATGTAATAAATCCGCCTACATCGGAGATATAAAAATTTCCAAGGAGCTAATTAGAATTTTAGAAGTGTTAAAAATAGATTCAATCCTTGTGTGCTGCTAAGTCACGTCAGTTGTGTCTGACTTTGTGACCCCCTGAAGTGCAGCCCACAGGCTTCTTTGTCCATGGGATTCTTTGGGCAAGAATCCTGGAGTGGGTCGCCATGGCCTCCTCCAGGGGGTCTTCCAAACCCGGGGTCGAGCCCCCATCCCTCGCGTCTCCGGCACTGGCAGGCGGGTTCTTTGCCACCAGTGCCACCTGGGAAGCCCAGATTCAATCCTTAGGGGAAATAATTACTAGATGACAAATTGAGTTACCCAAACGCAAATCCTTTTTAATGTTTCAACAATCAGGCTTAGATTTATTTATTCTAGAGTACTCGTTTGTTTGGCTGTGCTGCTCTTCGTTGTGGCATGTGGTATCTAGTTCCCTGACCAGGGACTGAACCTGGGCCCCCACACCGGCAGCAGGGAGTAGTCAGCCACTGGGCCACCGGGGAAGACCTAAGTTTAAGATGAAAGTGAGACTTATAATGAATTAAACAAAGCAAAAAGTCAGATCTTAAAACAAAAAAAATTCTTCTATTTAATATTTAGCCCCTGTGGGTATTTTAAACAAATAATGTATTAATCCTACTGAAGCCCCTTAGTTACAGATAAGGAAACATATAATCAGGACAGCAGAGCAAGGCAACTGGCACCCAGCTCGGGTGCAGGCCAGCCACCACCCCAGGGACAGCAGCACAGGGAGGAAGCTGCTGTGGGGTCTGAGGCCAAGCCATGTCTGAGGTCTGCACAATGATGCTCAAGACCACACAAGACCCCAGGAGACTAATGCAAACTTACTGTTGGATTTGCTCAATGGTCATACCATTTTCAGTCTCTTCTAGCAAGTATCTGAGTTAGAGCCATTTGAACCCCTCCTTCCCAAGCCTCTGCGGCTCTCAGAGGAGCACGCACAGCTCCAGCTGTGGAGCGTGCCTACGTGGCAGCGGGGAGGCCGCGGGGCGGGGCTCACGGCAGCAGGCTCTCAGCCAGAGCCTGGCCCGAGGCCAAGGGGACGGCCTGGGCCCCACACTCCTCCTGCCATTGGGCGAGGGGCTGCAAGAACCTGCCCGATCCTGGGGGGCTCCAGATAACCCTCAGCCCAGATGGCCTGAGGGCAGCCAACTTCCCAGGCACTCTCTCAGCACGTACCACCTGGCACCTCCCCCAAGGCAGGTGTAGACACAACGGTGTCAGTCACCAGGGCCACACTGTCACCCCATCCTCAGGGTGACAACAACCTCCCAGGGGTCCCAGGGTGGGGGGCCATTAAACAACTCCTGACTCACAGGCAGACAGCAAGCACTCTTTTGTGAGCTCTGCCCACGGACACCCGATGGGAGCAGCAGACAGGTGACCACGCAGCGCAGTCGTCCACAACCACACAGTCCCCAGAGGAGAAGCCTAAGACCCCGCCAGAAATGCTGCACTTGTCAGGCCAGTACCAAAAGTACCATGAACTTCCTGGCTGCCTCAGCCTGTTAATTCCTTTTTTGATGTAAACCAGTTTGTCATACCGGAGAAGGCAGTGGCAGCCCACTCCAGTACTCTTGCCTGGAAAATCCCATGGACAGAGGAGCCTGGTAGGCTGCAGTCCATGGGGTCACTAAGAGTCGGACACGACTGAGCGACTTCCCTTTCACTTTTCACTTTCATGCACTGGAGAAGGAAATGGCAACCCATTCCAGTGTTCTTGCCTGGAGAATCCGGGGACGGGGAGCCTGGTGGGCTGCCGTCTATGGGGTCGCACAGAGTCGGACACGACTGAGCGACTTCACTTTCACTTTTCACTCTCATGCATTGGAGAAGGAAATGGCAACCCACTCCAGTGTTCTTGCCTGGAGAATCCGGGGACGGGGAGCCTGGTGGGCTGCCGTCTGTGGGGTCACAGTGTTCTTGCCTGGAGAGTCCCGGGGATGGGGCGCCTGCTGGCTGCCGTGTGTGGGGCCGCGCGGAGTCGGACACGACTGAGTGACTTAGTAGTAGGAGTAGTTTGTTATATGTCTGTCACTCAAAAGGGAGAGCCCCGCAGAGGGAGGCACTGCTTCTTACTGTGAGTCGCTCTTAACTAGTCCTTTAACAAACTAGGTACCTGTTTGCATGATTCCAAGGCTCCACTGTAGAAGATGCGTCTGAAACTTGCAGTCGCCAAGGCCAACCATGATGACATCCTTACACACGGTCAGGTACGTCTGGAAGAGAGACAGACACGCTGCTGTGACCTCCTCACAGAGGCCAGAGGGGCCGCATGCAGCTGGCACAGCTCCTAATACCTAAGGGGCTGCCAGGTGAATCACAGAGAAGGTGTTCACAGAGTGGTTTCCATAAAGACACATCAATTCTCATTTTTCTTTCCATAGGAAATCTAGAAACACATGTTCTGTAATTCCAAAAACAGCACCTGTTACCTGTACTGTGTAAAATTGCATTAAAATTACACAGTTTGTGCTTTGCAAAAGATAAACTCTGGACACTCAGAGGCTAGCGTAGGTACTCAAGAAAGCAGCATTACTGACTGAAGTCACAGTTCAGATTGGAAATGAGACCCGGAAGCCCATCACAATGGAGCAGGGTTTCCATGTCCCAAGACTCCTAACCTGGATAATCTGCTGATAAACCACCCTGTGAAGCTTCAGGTATTCTTCGTCTTGATCGCGAATGAAAGATAAAACTTTGCTTTCTAACCAAGACCCGGTGTCTTCCAAAGTGGACAGGTACACTTTGCCTTCTGAGCAGAACTGCCCAAAAACAAGAGCAGACAGGTCAGCGTGGAACCCCGGGCCCACTCAGCCCACACCCCACCCCGAGCCACAGACACACCTTGTGCTGAAGATGGATGCTCAGCCGACAGTACAGGCTGAAGGCCCGCAGCGCGGTGCCCTCACTCAGGCGCGGAGGGCTGCCATCTGGCGTCTGCAGAATGGACTCCAGATTCCCCTGCAGAACAGGACTCCTCAGGCCGGGCTCTGGCCGAGCAGCCCGCACGGGAGGCGAGGACACCGTGGCCCGGAGTGCCGGGCAGGTACAGCACCACGGGGCACCCTGAGAAGCCCGCGCCTCCTCCCTCCGCCAGGCCTCCCGCAGAGTGGCAAAACCACAGCTCTTCACGGGCGCTTCCCCCGGGGCCCAGGACTGAGCTCTGCTGGCTCATGCCTCCCATACCCCCGCCCGCCCCACCCGCTGCTAGTGCGTGGGGGCCTCCGGCACGATAGAATCGGGCAGCAGCAGCCAGGGCGGGCCTGTAGAGACAGCCGCAGAGAAAGGGGATGAACCCACAGGACTGCACACAAAGAGCCCGGGGTGGCCCGCCCCAAACTCGGGGGGCTGGAGCCCCCACAGCCATGCGAGGAGGAGAGCGAGGGGCCTGGGTGGTGGGCAGCCTCCTGCCCACAGCCAGTTCCGGCAGGCAGGCTCACCCGCGGAGGCAGGCAGGACAGGACACTGAGCTCTGAAGAGACCTGGTAGAAAGAGCCGGGCCCAGAAATGTGCACCCGGTCCCCTCCCACCCCCGGGGGAAAAACGACACTACAACACGGAAAACTCGGCTCTGACTTCATCAGTCAACGTCCACGGAGCCTGTGTCTGTTCTACAAAACTACCTTGG
>NW_011495061.1:788692-798110 GCF_000754665.1 Bison bison bison | reverse complement strand
ACTACCTTGGATGTTTCAAGCGCTTTCAAAAGACAGTTCAGCTTCTTCTGGGGTGCAGAGAGGAGGCACTCGCGGTTCTTGGGGTGGGTCAGCAAATACTCCACGTAGACCAGCGCCAGCCCAGGTTTGACTGGACATGGGTCCTGGACCCGTACTTTCCGCTTGGAGGCTGAGTTACCCTGAGGAGCAGGGAGAGACCGGCAGGAGGAGAGCCGTGAGCCCTGGCACGCCACCCCCGGCGGAGCGCAGCAGGAAGACCCCTACCTTGCTCTGAGGCGGCTCCTCGGGCAGCCAGTCGCAGACGAGCTCCAGGACGTGCCCCACGTGGCCCCAGGAGCAGAGGCAGTCGAGCAGGATGCAGTAGGTCCTGTCGGCGGTCCCCTCCTCCTGGTTCCTCAGTGTGGAAATCACACCACAGCTGAAAGGGCCACACATACACAATCACGTCTGTATCTCGATAACAACTACTCATTTTCCTAAAAGGTGGGGAAAATGGAGAAGCTAAAAGCTGAGGGACACAAACCCTTCCTATCATGGGAGCATGCAGACACCCTCCACTGCAGGAAAAATGCACCGTTTTCCACAGTCACTGGCGGGGTAAGTTCCAGGACAAATGGTGACTCTGCAGGCAGAGTCGGGGACCCAAGCCCGCGCAGCCTGGACGTGAGGTGCCAGGCACCCGCAGGCACATACAGACCCTAGTTCTTTGCTTCTGTGCTGCCTCTGTCAGACTGTAAAGATGCTTCATTTTGGGGAAATAATTTGTTTAGCATCAAAACATTTATTTTTAAATACATATGAATAAAAATAAGTAACTTTACTGAGTTAATAATCAACACTCTAAAGCAACACTGCCCAATAAAATATAACATGAGCCACAAAAACAGGCCAGTGTATCATTTTAAAGGTTCTAGTAACCCTATCTAGAAAGGAAGACTGACTTCAGTAATACATCAGCCCAGCCCACCCGCAACACTAAGACGCAGTCACCGTAGAAATCCACGATGCAGCACGTCACAGCCCTCTTCCCACACCAGACCTGGAGTCTGCGCTCGCAGCTCATCCCCGCTCAACCCGCGTCCCAGGCGCTCAGAGCCACGTGTGGCTGCAGCTCCGCGGCGGCTCAACTCAGACCGCGCGTCCCCACCTGCATGTGGACGAGTCCCGGCGCTCAGCGCCCCGGGCCCTGGAAGCCGCTGCCCTGCCCTCCCGCCTGCAGGCCGCGCGGGCATCGCTGGGGAGACCAGAGGGCGGGGAGCAGGCACCTGAAGGTGGGCACGGCCGGGGCAGGCATCAGGGACGCCAGCACGCACAGAGGGGCCCTGCAGCGCTCGTCCTGGGGGCAGGAAAAGACAGAGATGGAGCGTGAGCGCTGTGGCCCACGGGCCCCGCCCTCAGGACCCACCTCAGGGCCGCTGGGAGGATCAGCACACCACAGGACCCGACCCCTGCGAGGCGCCAGGTGTGCTGGGTCTTCTCAGGCTTTCGCAGGACGCTTCCCTACTTTCTGTGATGTGTCGTTTGTGCAAATACTTATTAAACACCCACTGTGTACCAGGAGACCCTGGGGACACAGCAGTGGCCAGAACAGACGAAAGTCCTTGCTGTGAAGGCACTGACTTGTGAAAGAAAAAAAACAACAATCCTCTGTACCTGGTGTGTCCTCAGTATAAAACTCAAGAAAATGAAGCTAATCAGAAAAGTTCTTAAAGTAATCAGAACACCTTCGGAAGACAGAGCAGTGCAACGGAGCTACCTGGCCAAGCCCAGGTCCCAGCAGAGCCCACAACCCAGCCAGCACGGACCAGCAGGGAGAAGGGCTGCTCTCCGGGTGGGGCTGGCAGGGACCTGTGAGGACAGCACACGGGCCCCCGGCGGCACTTCGCACACGGCAGCCACCTCACCACAACCGTCCCTGTCGCCGTAATATGGCCGACAGGCCAGATGTCACCCAGATCACTAATAAGAAATACCCTCAGATGGTGACACAACCAGAGAAGATGGGTCCTAAAATGAAGAGAAACAACAATTTTCCTGAAATATAAACAGGAGCAAACTCACAGTTCTGTAAATAATCTGCATTCAGGCAGAGTGAACCCACCCTCACCCCCAACTCCCAATACACAAAACGTTTTCTTAATGTCACAACAGACAGTTGATCGCTACTCCCGATTCTGCTCTAAGCGTGGCTCACAGACCGTTTACCCACTGACAGGAAGACCACAGGGTTCTCGGATGGACTGAAGGCAGAAAGGCTCTCTGGTCAGGATCGCTCCGGATTAAAACACTTAATGAACCGCCTGCCTTTCCACAGACACTCCCAGGGCACACTGTTCTTCTGTCCTCTCATCCAGGACCCGACCTCCTCCGCGTTTTATCTACTTCTCAGCCTAGTGTGACTGTCTGAGCCTGTAAACGTCCCAGTGATGAGGCAGCCTTCACCCTTCACCTTCACAAACAGGTCACGTTGGCATTTCAGTGGCAGAATGGAGCGTGGAGACCTAACAGTTACAGAAATACAGCTCCAAAAGCTAAAAGGTCTAAGGTCACACAAGCAGTTGTAGAAGAACCAGAAGTAAACCTTCCCAAGAGAAGACTGATTCCTAAGACCTGTGACCGTTCTATATTTAAGCCACGCTTTCTTTGTAATTGGAAACAAACCTGACTTTTACATAGCAGTTTTATCTCCATTAGTTCTGAAGTACGGCCTTTGTTCAGAGAGGAGGTCTCCTTCACTTAAGCAGAAGATACACACACGGTGTGTCTGCCCCAGTAACACAGACACGACTCGAAGGCCTCAGAGACAGGCGCGCACCGGTGCCGCCCGAGGCCCCACGCCCGGGCGTGGTGCGTCCTGGATGTTCAGCCTCCTCTCTCTCAACTTCCAGCACATCAAACTAGATTCTAAAACCGGGTCGCAGGCCATTAGCAACGGAAGACCAGAGCCGCCTGGACACGCGCTGGGGCGGAGGCTGGAGGCTGCCCGGCCCCACCATGCAGGGCGAGCGCCGCGGGTCCCGGCGGCAGCTGGCTCAGCCCTGCGCAGGGGGGCTGCCCCACTGCTCCTGGCGGCCGTCTTACCGTGAACACTCGCATGTACTGCGGCAGCACCGAGGCAAACTTGTCGACAGTGTACACTCGGGCCTCCTTGTTATTCTCCAGGCTCCTGTGAATGCTCCTCCAGAGAATCACCACGATCTCCAGCAGCCCCGCCATAGACGCGGCATCGCTCACTGACAGCGTCTGGTCCAGAGCCTAAGACAAAAATCACTGACTGTGAAAGAACGAAGCACCGCGACCGTTAAGGGAACAGCACTGTCTTTAACAGCACGTCTCAGAATTCCAGCCCTAAGGCAGCAATGCAAAGGACAGGCAGGCAGAACCCCCAAGGGTGCGCTGTGGTGTCTGAGGGGTCCACCGTCCCCAACCCAGGGCTGCTCCAGCTTGGTTTCAAGTCGCAGGCCTACACGCGCCTTCCAAGCCCGGCTGGCAGGGGACAACAGCACCACTGTGTCCTGAGGGCTTCTGGGGACTCCTCCGTGTTTGTGGGGTGGAAGCCCACACCCCATCACCACCTCCAAGGGCAAAGGATGATTCGATTCAAGTGCTGGGATTTCTGTACTACTCAAATGGAATGGGAAAAGACACAGGGAGCAAATGAACTGAACTAAAGAGGGTGCCTTTTCACTACCATTCACAGGGTTCTCAAGGCAAGAATATTGCTACTCCCTTCTTCAGTGGACCATGCTTTGTCAGCCGTGAAATTAAAAGATGCTTGCTCCTTGGAAGAAAGGCTATGACAAACCTTGTCAGGATATTAAAAAGCAGAGACATTACTTTGCCAAAAAAGGTCCATCTAGTTAAAGCCACGGTTTTCCCACTAGTCATATACGGATGCGAGAGTTGGACTACAAAGAAGGCTGAGCACCGAAGAACTGACACTTTCAAACTGTGGTGTTGGAGAAGACTCTTGAGAGTCCCTTGGACTGCAAGGAGATCAAGTCAGTCAATCCTAAAGGAAACCAGTCCTGAATATTCACTGGAAGGACTGATGCTGAAGCTGAAGCTCCAATACTTTGGCCACCTGATATGAAGAACTGACTCACTGGAAAAGATCCTCCTGATGCTGGGAGAGATCGAAAGCAGGAAGAGAAGGGGGTGGAAGACGATGAGATGGTTGGATGGCATCACTGACTCAAATGAGTCTGAGTAAGCTCTGGGAGATGGTGAAGAACAGGGAAGCCTGGCGTGCTGCAGTCCGTGGTGTCACAAAGAGTCAGACATGACTGAGTGACTGAACAACAAAAGAGGGTGTACAGAAAACACAAGAACAGTTGCTATGCAAAGGTAGGTTTTTCAATAGGCTCTTAAAACTTGGAACGACTTATGGCTAAATTTAAAAACAGTAAAACTATTAAAGGGTTAGAAAATACTATGTGAATGACAAAAATAACAAAATTTCAACGTGGATTTTAGTTTTTACATTCTAACATTAGACATAGCAATCTTATCATTAAAGTCCCCAAGAAAGGCACCACTTTTCCTTTACAAAAATATGCTAAGTTCCAAAGATTTCATTAAAGCAGAGATTTTTAGTAGATAGCAATGGGAAAAAGTCAAAGAATAAACTCAGAAACTTTTGCTTTTAGCCATTGTATGTTCTTAGAATGACAACATCCAGATACCAATCTGTATTTCTTTTCTACTACCAGTTATAATCAGTTCAGTTCAGTTCCGTCGCTCAGTGGGGTCCAACTCTTTGCAACCCCATGGACTGCAGCATGCCAGGCCTCCCTGTCCATCACCAACTCCCGAAGCTTGCTCAAACTCATAGCCATCGAGTCCAACCATCCAACCATCTCATCCTCTGTTGTCCCCTTCTCCTCCTGCCTTCAATCTTTCCCAGCATCAGGGTCTTTTCCAATGAGTCAGTTCTTCACATTAGTGGTCAAAGGATTGGAGTTTCATCTTCAGCATCAGTCCTTCCAATGAATATTCAGGACTGATTTCCTTTAGGAGGGACTAGCTGGATCTCCTTACTCTCCAAGGGACTCTCAAAAGTTTTCTCCAACACCACAGTTCAAAAGCATTAGTTTTTCAGCACTTTATGGTATCTCAGCTTTCTTTATGGTCCAACTCTCACATCCATACATGACGACTGGAAAAACCATAGACAGCTTTAACTTAGATGGACCTTTGCTGGCAAAGTAATGTTTCTGCTTTTTAATATGATGTCTAGGTTGGTCTGACTCATTGGAAAAGACTCTGATGCTGGGAGGGATTGGGGGCAGGAGGAAAAGGGGACAACAGAGGATGAGATGGCTGGGTGGCATCACCAACTCGATGGACATGAGTTTGAGTGAACTCCAGGAGTTGGTGATGGACAGGGGAGGCCTGGCGTGCTGCCAATTCATGGGCTCGCAAAGAATCGGACACGACTGAGCGACTGGACTGAACTGAACTGAACTAGGTTGGTCATAGCTTTGCTTCCAAGAGCAAGCACCTTTTAATTTCATGACTGCAGTCACCATCTGCAGTGATTTTGTAGCCCAAGAAAATAAAGTCTGCCACTGTTTCCATTGTTTCACCATCTATTTGCCATGAAGTGATGGGACTGGACGCCATGATCTTAGTTTTCTGAATGTTGAGTTTTAAGCCAGCTTTTCACTCTCCTCTTTCACTTTCATCAAGAGGCTCTTTAGTTCTCCTTCGCTTTCTGCCATAGGGTGCTGTCATCTGTGTATTTGAGGTTATTGATATTTCTCTCAGCAACCTTGATTCCAGCTTGTGCTTCATCCAGCCCAGCATTTCACATGATATACTCTGTATATTAGTTAAATAAGCAGGGTGACAATATACAGCCTTGATGTACTCCTTTTCCCAATTTGGAAGCAGTCTGTTGTTTCGTGTTCGGTTCTAACTCTGCTTCTTGACCTGGATACAGATTTCTCAGGAGGCAGGTCAGGTGGTCTGGTATTCCCATCTCTTTAAAAATTTTCCACAGTTTGCTGTGATCCACAGAGTCAAAAGCTTTGGTGTAGTCAATAAAGCAGAAGTAGCTGTTTTTCTTGAACTCTCTTGCTTTTTCTATGACCCAACAATGTTGGTAATTTGATCTCTGGTTCCTCTGACTTTTCTAAATCCACCTTGAACATCTGGAAGTTCATGTACTGGTGAAGCCTCGCCTGGAGAATTTTGAGCATTACTTCGCTAGCGTGTGAGATGACTACAACTGTACGGTACTTTGAACATCCTTTGGCATTGCCTTTCTTTGGGATTGGAACGAAAACTGACCTTATCCAGCCCTGTGGCCACTGCTGAGTTTTTCAAATTTCCTGGCATTCTGAGTGCAGCACTTTCACAGCATCATCTTTTATGAACTGAAATAGCTCAACTGGAATTCCATCACCTCCAGTAGTTTTGTTCGAAGTGATGCTTCCTAAGGCCCACTTCCATTTCCAACATCCTATCTTTATGAAGCAGGGTTTTCCACAGTGACAGCAACCAAAATGGGATTATGGAGTAGACTGGACATTTTCAATCTACTGTACAATTGCACTCCTCTCACACGCTAGCAAAGTAATGCTCAAAACTTTCCAAGTGAGGCTTCAACAGTGCATGAACCAAGAAGGATGGCCCTCCTCAGTCTCTTTCAGAACCTCTGCTTATGTCTGAAACATGTCAAGAATCCCAGTGCTCACTCAGCCCTCACAGTTCATTTGCCTTTGAATACAGCCACTTTACCTTCCGACTGGAGCAAGCTGTCATCCTACCTGAAGCAACCGATTGAGTTCATGGAGCAGGCTGACTACGTCACACAAGGAAGCAAGTTTTGCAACCCATTCTGTGTCACTAAAATGTGCTGCCAGCCATGACTATTTTTCTAAAAGAAATCTCTGGAGCAGCTCTTGTAACTCAAAAACCCTAGCCAGCAATCTACCTTTCGAAAGCCATCTCACTTCTGTGTGTAAGAGAAGACATGTGCGCTCAGCATCCATTTCCTCACAAAGTTGTGCAGACAGCTGTGCATTCAAGGCATGGACTTAAATGTGGCTGGTAACTTTAATCACGCCCTGCAACGTGAAGCTCAGGTGCCACTTCTCAGCTGGCCAGCATTTCCCCACAAATGACACCGTGCACAGACACACTCAGAAGCGACCTCTCTGACCCGAGCAGTGAAACCAGAAGCCGCCCAGTCTTGGCAGCTGCTCCATCCGTGTACACGGCAACACGGTATATGCCGACACAAAATGCCCAGTTCAGTCTCCCTGGCACGCAGTCACGCAGACTTGAACAGTTCTGCAGCTGTGGTGCTGGCTGGCAACAAAAGTGCACACAGCCTCGTGCACATCCTCCTGAAAACGTTACCAACAGGCACTGCTGCCTCACTAACATCAGCAGGCTCATCAAGCCAGACTGCATCCACGGTGATTCAATCCTGTCTAACAGCTGTGCCTCACTATCCTCTGTTTCATCAATTCATCTAGTTACAGTGCTAGCCAAAAGAGGACCACGTGCCACCTTTTGAACTACAGCGTCTCCTAAAAGTTCACAACAAACGTCCTCAGCAGCAGGCAAGACCAACTCGTCCCCAACAGTAAACGGCACCTTCGGTTTAGCAGTGCAGTTAGCCAGGAGGAATGACACTCTCGGTGCAGACGCAGTTGATCAAGTGGTGGCCCTTCAGTACTTGCTCTGTTCTTTCACGTGCATGTTTTTTCCTTTTGAAAAACTGCACTGGCTTGTCTTTTAACGCAGGGTGCTTGGTCTCCACGTGGTGAAGCAGTTTTGATGGTTTCCTGGCTTCACTGGATAGCTGGTTGCCACATACTTTACAAAGCAGGCTTGGAGAATGTGAATCACCTGTTGCTGTGAACTCATAATTTAAGTGGGACTCGGTGTGTTCTTTTCAATGCACACTTCTTTTTGTCGGCAGTGTTAGAGTCTTCTGCTCTCTCACCATGGCGTCTCCCCCATTTTCACAGCAGCTCAGTGACATTTGGCTTTGTGATCATTTTGGCTAGGGTAAGCTTATGGGCTTACCAAAACTGGGCACAATAAGAAAGAGGCACGGACAGAAGTGGTAAATAAAACAATGAGCAGGCCACGCATGGACTAAAATACGTGTGGGATTTTGACTTAAAGCCTGCTACCAGATGCAGCTTAACTGTCACTTGCCACTCACTTGATAGGGTTTTGATATGGGGCTGCAAGCAGTTGCTCACTGCGGCCCTTGTGCAGTCAAACCCCTCACCTATTGACGCTCTGTATTTGCAGCTGTCCCCCAGCGTTAGCATCACTGCCTCAGCTCCAGCTCATCAGGCGTTAAGAGTCTCATGAGGGGTGAGCAATCTGGAGCCCTCGCAGGCACAGTTCACCATAGGGCTCACACTCCGAAGAGTCTAGTGCCACTGATGAGCAGCAGGAGTGGGCGCCCAGGTGGTACTGCCAGCGATGGGGAGCATCTGTGAACGCCCGCTGTGCAGCCTGGCTCCTTACAGCCACAGACAGGCCAGTCTGGCCCGGGGACCCTGCTTTAGAGGTCCATAAGCATGGCAGTTTGTTTATAGCTTAAGACCCTGTCTGTAAGTAACAAGCATCTAAGTCTTAAATGCTCCTTTTTTAATGATATAATTGATCACTTCAGATTCTGAATAAGTATCGGCTACATAGTCTCCTCGATAAATTATTTTAAACTATTCTCAATGAAGCTTGTATCCTGAAATTCAACCCGATGATGTTTCTAGTAGGATCTTAGAGCAGGAGCAGTGAACAAATCCTTAGGGCCCCACCACCATCTAGCTGTAAAACACGGTGATCAACAGGCCCATCCAGGTGTGCCACCCCCATCTCATTAAAACACAGACGCTTAAGGTAAAGAAAACTGGGGAAAGGGTGTCACCAATAATAATTCCTTTGTATTAGATCCTACTCAGACTCCACAGTGAACTACAAAGAATACACAGGAAGTTGCTCCAAAAAATTACTTATGATTCTCCAAAATAATTAGTTGGTGTATCAGAACTAAAGCAATAAATGAAAAATAAAAGACTGCCAAGGTAACAGCTCGTGGAAGCAGCGCCTCTGCCTTGCCACCCCGCCCGCTCTAAGCACTGCCCGCCCGGGCCCCACCCTCAGCAGGTGCCGGACTCACGCTCGCATTCTCCTTCCCTGGCTCCTCCGCGTCCTCCCTGCAGGCGCTCAGGGCCCTCCGGATGCAGGCGTTCAGGCAATGGCGGATCACGTGGATCAGCTTTGCTAAAGCGTGTAAGACAATCAAACGTGTTTCTTTAACAAAATTTTCTAACAGTGAAATTATAACCCCAAATAATTAAAGCGTTATGTTAAGGCACCTCATTAAAACTGCACTGGTGTGTGTACACTGCCTGTGGTCGTGTCCCAAGCTGTGCTGTGCACG
>NW_011495061.1:781427-788592 GCF_000754665.1 Bison bison bison | reverse complement strand
CAGGGGGTGCAGGGTGTGGGGGCGCAGCGCGGGGCGGGCCCAGGGCCGCGCGTACCTATGTTGGTGCACGCCGTGTGCTCGTGCGCGTGCTGGTAGAACCTGCGAGCGGCCGCGTGGTTCATCTGCAGCAGCGCCACGCAGCGCTCGCACCACACGGCCTCCGGCTGGTTCACCGGCAGGAAGGAGTTGAAGATGAGCCCCACCAGGCGCCGGCACACCGGCCGCGAGTCTGACTCCAGACGGGCCAGAATGTGCTCCATGGGGCATATTTTCCAAAACTGTGAACGTGGCACATGTGCAAAAGAAAACCATGAGAACATTTTAAGCAAAATTTCAAGATCACAATCAAAAAGGAGCTAATTTTTATATTCAAGAAAACTCATTTCAAATGACTCCACCAGGACGTGGGACTCTTCTGCAGAGAAATCAAGCCCATATTTGAAGGAGACTGACACGCATGGCAGCTAAGCAGGAGGCTGCCGGTGTTAATTACAATCCATCAGGGCAGCAAGTGGACTCCCAAATGAGTTATGATTATCAGCCTAATAATTTTAAAGTTTCCTGAAACAACACAACTTTTGGGCCATTAACGTGAAAAGTGGATTTAAACATGTGCAACAGGTTTGGCACAGAAAGCTAAAGCGAGCACCTGGTCTCCCGCCTCAGACACAGGCCTCCCTGGTGGGCACCCCTCCTGCCATCTCCCGAGTGCTGACTGGGTGGCCACGTGCCTCCTCTGCCACCCCCAGCTGCCACACACACGTGCACACAGAACTGCCTGCTGCCCTCAGCTCAGAAACGTCCAAGTTGTCCACCAACCACCCATAGAAAAGGGCCAAACTCCTCGACAAGCAGTTTAAAACAACGGGAAACACCGCAGAATAACAGACATTAAGACAGACTTCGATGGGAAGTGGTCATGGGGGGTCAGAGCCTGTCATCTGTGTAGCGGGAGCAGCACAGGGACACGGGCGTTTCTCAAGGACCTGACTCCCACAACAGTCCCCTTTCCAGGACTTTCGGTGGATCCTTCTCATCAGCATGTATCTTCACGTTGTTTCCAAGCCATAAACACAAAGGCCCCTCCCGGGGACCAGCTTCCATGAGCTGCCTGCCCAGTGCCTTCCACACTCCCACAACACCTCAGTGCGCCCTGCAGGTCCGAGGACCCTGCACTTTCAGACGCACACACTCCCCTGGCAGGAACGTCTGAGCATCAGCCCTACCACCACTGCCCACACGCCCCTGGGACACTTCCATAGACACGCCTGGTATTTCTGAAAGTTACTGCAGGAAAGACAGGACCCGCCCGACAGCCATACCATCAGCAGACTGTCAACCCAGAGCAGCTGGCACAGCACCAGATGTAAAGAGGGAAGCCAGGTGCTCGGGAGAGCAGGGCCCTTCAGCCTCAAGACCCCAGAGTTCATCCAAAGTTGCTGAAACCAACCAAGATACCCAGGAAACCCTGACCAAGGGACAGCACCAAAAAGAGAGGGTCTTCACACTGAAAGGGTTGGTTCCTGAGCACTCATGGAGACCAGACCACCTTGAATGGAAAGAAGTGATTGGCACCAACACCGAATGCCAAGGCTCCAGAGGTGGGCGATGCAGTGAACATTTCCTGCAAGTCTGCCTTTCCAGAAAAGCCCCACATTAACCTATTTTTCTTTTATTTACTTTTCCTGAAATAAAACAGAACAATTTGGATTAATTCAGGGTTCTTCACTTACCTGAGGTTTTATTTTTATCCAAACATATTACCCACAGGTGACATTAACAGCAGACAAGACCATAAACAAAACTGCTAACCGGTATTTCACTTCTAAAGTTAAAAATAATTGCATATTAAGAAATCCCAAATTGGTTTTTTAATAAAGATATCTCAATATTAGTATACTGTTAAAAAAAAAAATATTAGTATACTGTTGATTTGGCCTAAATCTCAGCTATACAGTATAAAAACTACAGAATTTCAAAACAAACAGTAAACAACTTGCAATCACCAGCACTGAGGATGGAAAGCATAAACAGAAGCTTAATTAACCAAGCGCTGACGGCCCCGGGCCTCAGGACCTGACTGTATAATCAGCGCAGATTATCCACCACCTTTCAGTGTCTGTGCCCAGAGCCTCTGCCTGGCCCTCCGGGGCAGCCCCTCCAGAGCTCACCGGGACTTGAGGGCAGGACGCCCCCCACTGTGCACAGAGGCCAGGACGGCACGCTGACAGCAGGGCCCTGCCCGTGCCACCCATGCGCGCGCGCTCCAACCTAGGGGCGAGCGACACCCACCTGCTCCTCCTAGCTGCCTCTCCACCGGCCTGTCCATCTGTGATCTTGATTTTCAGAGAACTGGCTTGTGTGCCCGTAACAAAACCTTCCGAGATCTTATAGCTAAATCACTCTCCACCTTGCTTGGGCAAGCTAAGCATTAAGATAGAAGAAGTGTCTCACTAAACGTTTCGCTTCCTCCTCTGCTCCTCCTCCTCCTCCTCCTCCAGATCCCAGACTCTCTGGTCACAGACATTGTCCAGGTCTTATCTGGCCCCTCCCCTGCTCTCCTGGGGAGACCCACAGGTCTCAGGACATCTGGTCTCTCTGCCGTCTCACCAGCCGTCCCCAGTGGTCCTTTGCAAACGGATGTGCACTTCAAACAAAACTACACAACTCCCGCTTCAGACTCATAACCACACTTTCAACAGGCCGTTACAACAATCCAGTCAACGCTGCAGCCAGTCTTTCTGTTGAACTGACAAGCTGATCCTAGACTCCATACAGAAATACAAAGGCCCAGACCACCAGGAACTCTGAAGGAAGAGCCGGAGGGCACACACACCAGGGTGTCCGCAGAGCTGCAGGGAGCTCGGGCTGTGGCCTGGCCAAGGATGGACAGGCACAGTCCGGAAGCAGACCACACACCAAGGCAGTGAGACCACGGAAGCCACGTAAAATATCCCTTTCTCATTAAAAAAATCCAGTTCAAAATTTGAAAAGCATAAACCAATGTGCATGCTCAGGAGGGGCAAGTCTTCCCCGCAGCCCGTCTCCAGACCTCTAGTACCCGCCCCGGCCACAGAAACTGCTGTCCACTTTCTGTTTGCCTCCAGGGATGTGCGAGGCGGCTCTGAGCGAACACACAGCTGTGTCCCCGTTCTCAGAGCTGGCGGCGCCCCACAGCCCACCTGCATTCCCTCTGTCTAACTTAGTGGTCTTTCCACGCAAGTGCGCCCCTCCCCATGGCCACGCGGCAGCATTTCACGGCATGAACACACGCCAGGGCTGGGCACTGATTCCACACGGACAAGAGTGTCAGCTTGTTCCCACCCCAAGCCTCGACAGAAGACCACTCTAAAGTAAACTTCAGAGGACTCTTGTGTAGGGAAACAAAACCCTGTTACCAATAATAATGCAGTTAGCAACCTCGTAAGTGACATTGGTAGCCAAAAGCTGAACAGAATTAGACTTAACACTCTCATGTCAGTGGTTTACACCAAAATGCACACAAATCAACAAACACCTCCTTGCTTCCTTCTGTAAGATGTTGGAGGATGAGGATCTTATATTCCATATGTTCAAGTAATATTTTAAGTGCTCACTGTGTGCCAAGCATTTAAATATTGCAACAACAACTTTCAGGTATATGGTAAAACTATAATTTAGGGTGGGACTGCTTACATTAGTGTCTTTAAACAGAAAGCACACGCTGACGAAACAATTACACTTTATGACACAACCGGTGAGGACGCAGGCCTCAGGCAGTTCACAGTGTGGTCACAGAAGCTCGTGGGGCTAGAACTGCTTTGTCCTTTTGTTGATGAAAATAAATAAACTTATTTATTTCACGTACTAAATAAGAAACCTCTAGTCACCTTACCTTAGCAGCCCTCACAGCCTTAACTTTCAGCAGCATATCAACAAAAGCCACCCTCACTTTCTCCGAATTGTCATGGAGACAGTATTTTAATGCTGGCAAAAGCTGTTCTAATAACGGGTGGCTTAATTTATTATCCAAAATTATCGGCAGACACTATGAGAAACAAGAAAGACAAACAGTTCAAAATTGGAACATAAACAAGGAAATGTTCAGGTAAGAAAAATTCAGTTCTATCTTTACTAAAATCATCAGTAAAATAAATATACCCACAGAAAATAATACTTTTGCCAACACAATTTCATAGAAAAGCAGTCACTGAATGCATTAATCTGGTTTCAGTGCTTGATAATCAATGCATCCACTGCTTCATTCAACCAAGACTGAAGCAGTTATGAAATAATCTTCAGAGCTTTCCGAGCTAAACGTTAAAGGGTTTTACTGGAATTGAAAGAAACAGGAGGCTCTGGTGGGGAGGTCCCAAAGCCAGAGTCCGAGTCCTTCCAGTCCTCCTCACAGCCTACTGCGCCCCTGTATGTCCTGACTCGATCCTGCACGGAAACAGGGTCACAGCACCCCCCACGTCTCAGACCCGTGCGCCCCCACGGCCGTCCCCGCACCTAGGTGGGCATCGGACAGAGCGGCCTGGGCTCAGACCAGACACGCAAGTCTGGAGAGCTGACGCGCTGCACCACGCTCTCTTTCCAGTTATTAGGAAAAAGATACGTATTTTTAAGAGACCTTATTTTTTTGTTTATTTTTTTGGCTGTTCGCACAGCGTGTGGGATCTTACTTCCCGGACCCGGGATGAAACCCGCACCCCCTGCAGTGAAAGCACCAAGTCTTAAGCACAGGACCTACCAAAGTGAAAGTGAAGTCACTCAGTCGTGTCCAACTCTGTGCGACCCCATGGACTGTAGCCTGCCAGGCTCCTCTGTCCATGGGATTTTCCAGGCAAGAGTACTGGAGTGGGTTGCTATTTCCTTCTCCAGGAGAACCTACCAAGGACATCGCTAAAAGACTATGTATTTTAAACATCACACTGAAATGATTACAGATGAGCTGATAAATGTCCTGGATTTGCTTCAAAGTAACTGTGTGTGAGAGATGAGAGAAGTAGCTATAACGCAACAAGTGTGGATGTGTCCTGGGAACTGCTGAAATGGGTGATGGACAAGGGATGTTCCTGTTGGTTCTTGTGCAAAGTACATACAGTACACAAAAAAGTTCATTCCGATACATAATAACAGTAAAGAATTTTAAATACATGCAGGTCCTGTTCTAAAACACTATGCCCCCTCCACTAACATACATGACAAACTAGTATTTCAAGTAGACTTTTTCTATTTTGGGTAACACTTTTATTCTGTTTTCTTCACAAGTGACTTTGGATATTCAACAAAAATGTGAATAATGCTATACTTATGGAGTAGGGCTGGGGTGATTTTTAAATTTTTCTTTCTCTATGCTGCTGCTGCTGAGCCGCTTCAGTCGTGTTCGACTCTGTGTGACCCCATAGACGGCAGCCCACTAGGCTCCTCTGTCCCTGGGATTCTCCAGGCAAGAACACTGGAGTGGGTGGCCATTTCCTTCTCCAATGCATGAAACTGAAAAGTGAAAACGAAGTCGCTCAGTCGTGCCCGACTCTTATCGACCCCATGGACTGCAGCCTAACAGGCTCCTCCGCCCATGGGATTTTCCAGGCAAGCGTACTGGAGTGAGGTGCCATTGCCTTCTCCTTCTTTCTCTATAATTTAGAACTATTCTACAATAAACAGGTATTCCTTATATAATTTAAAAGCTTACCTTAAAGACTGAACAGCGCACATCAGCGGAGCTCAAATCAAATGCTAACTCCTCGGTTACCTTCTTGAGGAGGTCAATAAGAATGGTCGGAGGCATCATCTCCCAGTACTTGGAGGTTATTTTACAAACACCGAGGATCCCTGCAGAACGGACCATCGGGTAAGGATCTTCTAAAAGGCTCTATAAGTACAAAAGAGAACAAGGCTGAATTATCTTAAATTAGTTCACTTTTTTCCACATTGGCTTTACTCGTGGGCACAACGGCAGTCACAACCCAATGGCCATTTCAAGTCCACAAATAAGCAAACCTGGGGACCTGGAGTCACACATCATTCCTGCACAGTCAAACACGCAGACCCGGGGACCTCCAGTCACGTGTCGTTCCCACACAATCACACACGCAGACCCGGGGACCTCCAGTCACGTGTCGTTCCCGCACAGTCACAGTCACACACATAGACCCGGGGACCTCCAGTCAAATGTTGTTCCTGCACAGTCACACATGCAGACCCGGGGACCTCCAGTCACGTGTTGTTCCCACACAGTCACAGTCACACACATAGACCCGGGGACCTCCAGTCACGTGTCGTTCCCGCACAGTCACACGTGCAGACCTGGTGACCTCCAGTCACGTGTCGTTCCCCACAGTCACACATGCAGACCCAGTGACCTCCAGTCACATGTCGTTCCCACACAGTCAGACACACAGACTCGGGGACCTCCAGTCAAATGTCGTTCCCACACAGTCACACACACACACCTGGGGACCTCCAGTCACATGTGCTTCCTGTAGTCGAGTGTTTACAGGAAACCATCTAGACAGGAGTACATCAAGGCTATATATTGTCACCCTGCTTATTTAACTTATATGCAGAGTACATCATGAGAAACGCTGGGCTGGATGAAGCATAAGCTGGAATCAGGATTGGCAGGAGAAATATCAATAAACTCAGATATATAAATGACACAACCATTATGGCCGAAAGTGAAAAGGAACAAAAGAGCCTCTTGATGAAGGTGAAAGTGAAACAGGAGAGTGAAAAAGCTGGCTCAAAACTCAACATCCAAAAACTAAGATCATGGTATCTGGTCCCATCACTTCACAGCGAATAGATGGGGAAACAATGGAAACAGTGACAGACTTTATTTTCTTGGGCTCCAAAATCATGGCAGATGGTGACTGCAGCCATGAAATTAAAAGATGCTTGCTCCTTGGAAGAAAAGCTATGACAAACCTAGACAGCATATTAAAAAGCAGAGACATTACTTTACCAACAAGGTTCCATCTAGTCAAAGTAATAGTTTTTCAAGTAGTCATGTATGGATGTGAGAGTTGGACCATAAAAAAAGCTGAGCGCCAAAGAATTGATGCTTTTGAACTGTGGTGTCGGAGGAGACTCTTGAGAGTCCCTTGGACTGCAAGGAGATCCAACCAGTCCATCCTAAAGGAAATCAGTCCTGAATATTCATTGGAAGGACTGATGCTGA
>NW_011495061.1:775156-781327 GCF_000754665.1 Bison bison bison | reverse complement strand
GTCCATCCTAAAGGAAATCAGTCCTGAATATCATTGGAAGGACTGATGCTGAAGCTGAAGCTCCAATACTGTGGCCACCTGATGCAAAGAACTGATTCACTGGAAAAGACCCTGATGCTGGGAAAGATTGAAGGCAGGAGGAGAAGGGGACAACAGAGGATGAGGTGGTTGGACAGCATCACCAACTTGATGGACGTGAGTTTGAGCAAGGGCCAGGATTTGGTGATGGACTGGGAAGCCTGGCGTGCTGCAGTCCATGGGGTGGCAGACAGTCGGACACAACCGAGTGACTGAACTGAACTGATCTAGACACTCATGGTTCCTTGCCTGCCGACCCTGCCTGTGACTGCTGACTGCAGGGTCTCCAACACCACCCTGCCACACAGAGGGACACACAGGGACTTTGGTTATTCCTTGAAACGGAGTGTTAGCCACGCTCATGAACTTCCAAAACGCCATAACACACTAAGCCCAGGATACAGCGAGCCCGCTGTGATCAACTGTCCAAGCAGTGGGCCAAGGGGCGGCCGACAACACAGGTGGGGACAGGAGGTTACACACCCCTGATCCACATACATGGATCTCCCTGAGCACCTAACAGAGGAGACGTGACCCTAACCTACTGCATGTTTAACCAACTTACAGGAAATTTAAAGGGCAGAGGAACATACGAATGACAAGTAGGACAGGTTCTATGGGAAACGAGAAAATCGCTGTGCTTCCTCAACAACAGAAGCCAGCATAAAAGAAGAAAAACAAAGAGAGAGGGAGACGGTGTGCCTGCTGGAGCAGGAGCTGGTTGCCCAAGAGATGAACACACAACGTAGGTCTCGCCCGGACACAGATTCAAACAAAACTGGAAAAAAAGGATCACTGAAACGTCACTGAAGAACAATGACTGAATATTTGATCAAATCAAAGAATCACGATTCATCTTACTTGAGTTGTGCCAATGGTAGGATTATGTTTAAAAAAGAGGGACCCTGTCTTTTAAGGACACCTACTGAAGTAAAGGGGCTTCCCAAGTAGCTCAGATGGTAAAGAATGTGCCTGCAGTGTAGGAGGCCTGGGTTCAATCCCTGAGTTAGGAAGATCCCCTGGAGAAGGGAATGGCTACCCACTCCAGTATTCTTGCCTGGAGAGTCCCATGGACAGAGGAGACTAGTGGGCTACAGTCCATGGGGTCGAGAGAGCTAATCTTAGGTAGGCTGATAAGGAATCCGGGGCCCTCAAGGAGGAAGGGGTCCAGGGCCCTCCAGGAGGAGAAAGGGGTCTGGGGCTCTCAAGGAGGAGAAAAGGACAAACTTTTGTCTTTGTGCTTTGTCTCTGTCACGTAAGACTGCTGCTGCTAAGTCGCTTCAGTCGTGTCCGACTCTGTGAGACGCCATAGATGGCAGCCCACCAGACTCCCCCATCCCTGGGATTCTCCAGGCAAGAACACTGGAGTGGGTTGCCATTTCCTTCTCCAAGGCATGAAAGTGAAAAGTGAAAGTGAAGTTGCTCAGTCGAGTCCGACTTAGCGACCCCATGGACTGCAGCCTACCAGGCTCCTCTGTCCATGGGATTTGCCAGGCAAGAGTACTGGAGTGGGTTGCCATCACCTTCTCCTAAGAGAAGACTAAAACTAACATCTCACTTTCTTTAGGACCAGAGCTAATGATCGCACAATAAAACAATTCATCTTAAGCTCTGTACTAAGGATTTAGTCAGTTCAGTCGTTCAGTTGTGTCTGACTCTTTGTGATCCCATGGACTGCAGCATACCAGGCTTCCCTGTCCTTCACTGTCTCCCAGAGCTTGCTCAAATTCATGTACATTGAGTCGGTGATGCCACCCAACCATCTCATCCTGTGTCGTCCCCTTCTCCTTCTGCCTTCAGTCTTTCCCAGCATCAGGGTCTTTTCCAATCAGTCAGTTCTTCACATCAGGTGGCCAAAGTATTGGAGTTTCAGCTTCAGCATCAGTCCTTCCAGTGAATATTCAGGACTGATCTCCTTTAGGATGGACTGCTTGGATCTCCTTGCAGTTCAAGGGACTCTCAAGAGTCTTCTCTAACACCACAGTTCAAAAGCATCAATTCTTCGGCTCTCAGCTTTCTTATAGTCCAACTCTCACATCCATGCATGACCACTGGAAAAAACATAGTTCTGACTAGACAGACTTTTGTTGGCAAAGTAATGTCTCTGCATACGCTGTCTAGGTTGGTCATAGCTTTTCTTCCAAGGAGCAAGTGTCTTTTACTTTCATATCTGCAGTGATTTTGGAGCCCAAGAAAATAAAGTCTGCCACTGTTTCCATTGTTTCCCCATCTATTTGCCATCAAGTGATGGGACCTTATACACTAAGGATTATATAACAACAATGTATCTTGCTTGAGGACATGCTTCTCCTTTTTAACAAAAACCTTCTGAATCTTGTTATCTTAAGACTTGTGGGAGTGGATCTGGTAAGAGCTTTCTATTGTCAATTCTAATCTTGTTCATTTAAGATGTAGTTATGGGAGTGGGTCTGGTTAGAGTATATGCGGCCTCTCTTAGACCAGCACAGGGTCGGGGGCACTTTGTCCCCTTCTGAGGTTTGTGTCAGAAGCGTTCTCTGCCCTTTTTCACTCTCAATTCTGCTACACAAACACTCTCGAGTGATCAAGTCTGCTCCCTGTTCACAAAGTTAAATCTTTGGAGATCACGAATCGACATCATTCACCAGAAGCTACTACAGTCGCAAACAGTTGGACATTACTGAGCAACAAACACATTCACTGAAGTAATTAAGAGTTGGAATACTTTGTGGCTTAGATCTGCTTAAAATCAGGGAGGAGGAGCCAAGTGGGCCGGGTCCGCACTGCCAGGACTGTCTGAGGGCGCAGGGATCCCCCACACAAGGCCCTCTACTGCTATGTGCGGAACTTTCCAATCCAGAGTTTAAAAGCAAAAATAGTCCTCACTCCATAATTAGACCAGAAGAAGGCTGAACTCAGATGAGTAAGCACTTCCTTCCTGCTCTCCTCCCGGGTGACGAGAGCAGGCGGTGCTGCAAACACCGGGGGGCTCCGCTCCTCCAGAGGGGGGAGTGGGCAGCACTGTGCCCACAGAGCTCAGACCAGCCGAGCGGGGGCCAGGCCTTGGCAGACACTGTCGGGGAGGGCTGGGGCGGGGACTGGCAGCGTGGGAGTGCACAAGCCACTGGGAAGAGCTGAGACAGATGCTGAGGGGCCAGGCACACCCAAGAGCAGGCAGAAGCCCTGCAAGCTGCACAGGCAGAGAGAGTGGAGCACACGCACAGGACACCTCCGTGCCTAACCCAGGGGCCGGCCCGCCTGCTGCTCACGCCCAGGCCGCGGGGAGTATGCCGGCGCCCAGCCCACCCACTGACGCAAAGCCATGACCAGCGCAGCAGGCAGGGAAGACGCCCACGGAGGACAGCGCCACACCGCCAGCAAAACCCCGAGCCGGCCGCCGCCTGCAGCCAACACTCTCTGCACAACAGGGATGGAAAGTGAAGACGACAGGTCACTTGAGAAAAACAAAAAGCAAGGAAGAGAGACAAAATAAAAAACAGAAAGGAACAGAAGGAACTCACAAGTTTTATAGCTTTTGTTTTGTATGGATTACTTACAACATTATTCTTCAACGTTAATTCCAGATGATCACCTTATGGCACACAGCCCACATCAGGGACTCGCCAACCACCAGGACAAGGCACTTCACGCGGTTTCCACACAGAGACCCACTGCCCTTCAGGGACCACAGGCACGCACGGGGCCTCCTCTGTCATCTTCATCAAGCCCTCCCTCACCTCCTGGATCCCCCAAACCCCCTACTCAGGCCCTGACCCAGAGGGTCATGAGCTCGCCACCAACCCACAGGCCAGAGAGGCCCATGCCTGTGTCTGTGTGGCCCACAGGGCATGAGAATGGTTTTTTGCTTCCAAGTAGTTGGAAAAAATGAATAATATTCTGAAACATGTAAATATCACATGGAATTCACAGATCCATATCTGTAGGTCAGTTTCACTGGAATAAACCACTGGGCTGCCTTCCTGCCGAGCAGCGGGGGAGTGGCTGGACCACGTGGCCACAGCCTAAAACCACTATTGTCTCGCCCTCCACAGAAACAACTCCTGCTCTTAACCACCTCTGTTACTAACTTAACCATGACACTGCACTGCTCCCTAAAAGGAGTTAGGAACAAATGGACATTGGAAAGAAGAAAAGAAAAAGATTATTAAGAAAATTTCCTTTGTCTAATATGCAACCAACACACTGAATTTCATGTTATAGCGGAAGAAAAAAAAATCAAAAGATAAAGAAAATCATCCTTAAAATTTCAGAAGCACCTCAATGCTAGAAAACATACAAAATATTTTGGCAGTCCTGGAATAAAATGATTTTGAATACAAAATTTCTACCTGGCTGAACTATAAACTGTCACAGAAAAATAAAGGACATTTTAGGCTTCAGTCAGAGGCACCTGCCTCCCCAAGGACATCCACAGCAAAGCAAGGCCCATGGCAACTCAGCTCTCACAGCTGCTGTACACAACCACCCCCCCAGATGCGCTCACTACACTCCCAAAAGGGATCTGAGGCCGTCACAGCATGCTCTGCTCACACAAAAGCCTCTCCCTATCCATTTTCATCCCAAACAAGATTCCGTTATTGGCAGTTTTAATTTTCAAAGGTCTTTAAAATATCTGTTTTAACAGTGACATCTCATTTCTATAAGACTGTTGACCAAGTTTTGCTACTTGAAAAACATAAACCTGTCTCCACTAAGAAAAAACCGGAGGACTTCCCTGGTAGCTCAGCTGGTAAAGAATCTGCGTGCAATGCAGGAGACCCCAATTTGATTCCTGGGTCAGGAAGATCCACTGAAGAAGGGATACGCTACCCACTCCAGCATTTGTGGGCTGCCATGAAGCCAGACCTGCCTTTGAGTGTTTGCGTGTTTCTTGCAGAGGCACGGGTCTGCAGTGGTCTGCTGAGGAGTCAGTGTCTCTGGCTGCAGCAGACCTGGACGGCGCAGCGTGTGGCACAAATCCACATGCAGGAGGTCGCCACTAGCCCCACCAGAGCCAGGGGGCGGGCGACCCACAGACTGGAGAACAATGGCATCAAAGAAGTCCTTGCACTGCTACAAAAGTCCCAGGGCCGCAACAGACTCCCCACCCTGGGGATCAGGCAAAGGGACGGACAACCCCCAGGGAATCTGACTTTGAGAGCCAGTGGGATTTGATTACAGAACTTCCGCAGGACTGGGGAACAGACTCTTGGAGGGCACAAACAAAACCCTGTGCACACAAGGACCCAGAGAAAGGAGCGGTGACCCCACAAGAGACGGAGCCAGACTTGGCTGTGAGTGTCCAGGAGTCTCCAGCGGAGGCGTGGGTCAACAGTGGCCTGCCATAGGGTCAGTTCAGTTGAGTCACTTAGTCGTGTCTGACTCCTGACTCTTTGCAACCCCATGGACTGCAGCACGCCAGGCTTCCCTGTCCATCACCAACTCCCAGAGCTTGCATTAACTCATGTCCATTGAGCCGGTAATGCCATCCATCTCATCTTCTGTCGTCCCCTTTTCCTCCCGCCTTCGATCTTTCCCAGGATCGGGGTCTTTTCCAATGAGTCAGTTCTGCCCATCAGGTGGCCATAGTCTTAGAGCTTCAGCTCCAGCAACAGTCCTTCCAACAAATATTCAGGACTGGTTTTCTTTAGGACTGGCTGGTTTGATCTCCTTGCAGTTCAAGGGACTCTCAAGAGTCTTTTCCAACACCACAGGGGCACTGAACACAACAGTCCTGGAAGCCCCAGGACATGCTGGCGTAAGTCCTCCTGAAGGAGGTCACCATTAAAATGGCTGTCTGGGGAGGCCTTACAAATAGCTGTGAAAAGAAGAGAAGTGAAAAGCAAAGGAGAAAAGGAAAGAGATAAGCATCTGAATGCAGAATTCCAAAGATTAGCAAGAAGAGATAAGAAAGCCTTCCTCAGCAATCAATGCAAAGAAATAGAGGAAAACAACAGAATGGGAAAGACTAGAGATCTTGTCAAGAAAATTAGAGATACCGAGGGAACATTTCATGCAAAGATGGGCTCGATAAAGGACAGATATGGTATGGACCTAACAGAAGCAGAAGATATTAAGAAGAGGTGGCAAGAATACACAGAAGAACTGTACAAA
>NW_011495061.1:768317-774852 GCF_000754665.1 Bison bison bison | reverse complement strand
GCAATATGTGAACTGTGAACTTCCAGATGTTCAAGCTGGTTTTAGAAAAGGCAGAGGAACCAGAGATCAAATTGCCAACATCCGTTGGATCATGGGAAAAGCAAGAGAGTTCCAGAAAAACATCTATTTCTGCTTTATTGACTATGCCAAAGCTTTTGACTGTGTGGATCACAATAAACTCTGGAAAATTCTGAAAGAGATGAGAATACCAGACCACCTGATCTGCCTCTTGAGAAATCTATATGCAGGTCAGGAAGCAACGGTTAGAACTGGACATGGAACAACAGACTGGTTCCAAATAGGAAAAGGAGTACGTCAAGGCTGTATGTTGTCACCCTGCTTATTTAACTTATATGCAGAGTACATCATGAGAAACGCTGGGCTGGAAGAAGCACAAGCTGGAATCAAGATTGCCGGGAGAAATATCAGTAACCTCAGATATGCAGATGACTCCAGCCTTGTGGCAGAAAGTGAAGAGGAACTAAAGAGCCTCTTGATGAAAGTGAAAGTGGAAAGTGAAAAAGTTGGCTTAAAGTACAACATTCAGAAAATGAAGATCATGGCATCTGGTCCCATCATTTCATGGCAAATAGATGGGGAAACGGTGGACACAGTGTCAGACTTCATTTCTTGGGCCTCCAAAATCACTGCAGGTGGTGATTGCAGCCATGAAATTAAAAGATGCTTACTCCTTGGAACAAAGTTATGACCAACCTAGATAGCATATTCAAAAGCAGAGACACTACTTTGCCAACAAAGGTCCGTCTAGTCGAGGCTATGGTTTTTCCAGTAGTCATGTATGGATGTGAGAGTTGGACTGTGAAGAAAGCTGAGCGTCAAAGAATTGATGCTTTTGAACTGTGGTGTTGGAGAAGACTCTTGAGCGTCCCTTGGACTGCAAGGAGATCCAACCAGTCCATCCTGAAGGAGATCAGTCCGGGGTGCTCTTTGGAAGGAATGCTGCTAAAGCTGAAACTCCAGTACTTTGGCCACCTCATGCGAAGAGCTGACTCATTGGAAAAGACTGATGCTGGGAGGGATTGGGGGCAGGAGGAGAAGGGGACGACAGAGGATGAGATGGCTGGATGGCATCACTGACTCGATGGACATGAGTCTGAGTGAACTCCGAGAGTTGGTGATGGACAGGGAGGCCTGGCGTGCTGCGATTCATGGGGTCACAAAGAGTCGGACACGACTGAGCGACTGAACTGAACTGAACTAACTGAACCATTACCCCTACCATATTTTGGCATCAGGACAAACTACAGGGAGGGAACACAGCCCCACCCATCAACTTACTGAGCATGGCCCTCCCATCAGAGTAAGACCCAATTGCGCACAGCCAGTCCCTCCCATCAGGAAGCTTTCACAAGCCTCTTACTCTTATCCATTAAAGGGCAGACAGAACGAAAAACACAATCACAGAAAACTAACCAAACTGATCACATGGACCACAGCCTTGTCTAACTCAATGAAACTATGAGCCATGCCAGGTAGGGCCACCCAAGATGGACAGCTTATGGTGGAGAGTTCTGACAAAACATGGTCCACTGGAGAAGAGAATGGCATACCACTTCAGCATTCCTGCCTTGAGAACTCCATGAACAGTATGAAAAGGCAAAAAGAGAGAACACTGAAAGATGAACTCCCCAGGTCGGTAGGTGCCCAATATGCTACTGGAGATCAGTGGAGAAATAACTCCAGAAAGAATGAAGGGATGGAGCCAAAGCAAAACCAACACCCAGTTGTGGATGTGACTGGTGATGGAATAAAGTTTGATGCTGTAAAGAGCAATATTGCATAGGAACCTGGAATGTCAGGTCCATGAATCAAGGCAAACTGGAAGTGGTCCAACAAGAGATGGCAAGAGTGAACGTCCACATTCTAGGAATCAGCGAACTGAGATGGACTGGAATGGGTGAATTTAACTCAGATGAGCATTACATCTACTACTGTGGGCAGGAATCCCTTAGAAGAAATGGAGTAGCCATCATGGTCGACAAAAGAGTCCGAAATGCAGTACTTGGGTGCAGACTCAAAATCGACAGAACGATCTCTGTTCATTTCCAAGGCAAAACATTCAATATCACAGTAATCCAAGTCCATCCCAACCACTAATGCTGAAGGAGCTGAAGTTGAATGGTTCTATGAAGACCTACAAGACCGTTTACAACTAACACCCAAAAAAGAGGTCCTTTTCATCACAGGTGACTGGAAGGCAAAAGTGGGAAGTCAAGAGACACCTGGAAGAACAGGCAGGTTTGGTGTTGGAGCACAGAATGAAGCCGGGCAAAGGCTAACAGAGTTTTGCCAAGAGAACGCACTGGTCATAGCGAACACTCTCTTCCAACAACATAAGAGATGACTCTACACATGGACATCACCAGATAGTCAATACCAAAATCACATTGATTATATTCTTTGCAGCGGAAGATGGAGAACTCTATACAGACAGCAAAAACAAGACCTGGAGCTGCCTGTGGCTCAGATCATGAACTCCTTATTGCAAATTCAGACTTAAATTGAAGAAAGTAGGGAAAAACCACTAGACCATTCAGGTATGACCTAAATCAAATCCCTTATGATTTTACAGTGGAAGTGACAAATAGATTCAAGGGATTCGATCTGATAGAGTGTCTGAAGAACTATGGACAGAGGTTCGCGACATTGTACAAAGGCTGTGATCAAAACCATCCCCAAGAAAAAGAAATGCAAAAAGGCAAAATGGTTATCTGAGGAGGCCTTGTAAATAGCTGAGAAAAGAAGAGAAGCAAAAGGCGAAGGAGCAGAGGAAACATATATCCATCTGAATGTAGAGTTCCAGAGTATAGCAAGGAGAGATAAGAAAGCCTTCCTAAGTGAACAATGCAAAGAAATAGAGGAAAACAATAGAATGGGAATGAATAGAGATCTCTTCAAGAAAATTAGAGATACGAAGGGAACACTTAATGCAAAGATGAGCACAATGAAGGACAGAAGATATTAAGAAGATGTTGCAAGAATACACAGAAGAACTCTATAAAAAAAGATCTTCATGACCCAGATAATCACAATGGTATGATCACTCACCTAGAACCAGACATCCTGAAGTGCAAAGTCAAGTGGGCCTTAGGAAGCATCACTACCAACAAAGCATGTGGAGGTGATGGAATTCCAGTTGAGCTCTTTCAAATCCTAAAAGATGATGCTGTGAAAGTGCTGCACTCAGTATGCCAGCAAATTTGAAAAACTCAGCAGTGGTCACAGGACTGGAAAATGATATTTTCATTCCAATCCCAAAGAAAGGCAATGCCAAAGAATGCTCAAACTGCCGTACAATTGCACTCCTGTCACACGCTGTAAAGTAATGCTCAAAATTCTCCAAGCCAGGCTTCAACAGTACATGAACCGAGAACTTCCAGATAGATGTTCAAGCTGGATTTAGAAAAGGCAGAGGAACAAGAGACCAAATTGCCAACATATGCTGGATCATAGAAAAGCAAGCAAATTCCAGAAAAACATCTACTTCTGCCTTACTGACGACACTAAAGCCTTTGACTCTGTGGATCAGAACAAACTGTTGAAAATTCTTCAGGAATGGGAATACCAGACCACCTTACCTGCCTCCTGAGAAATCTGTATGCAGGCAAAGAAGCAACAGTTAGAACCAGACATGGAATAACAGACTGGTTCCAAAGTGGGAAAGGAGCACTTCAAGGCTATATATTGTCTCCCTGTTTATTTAATTTACATGCAGAGTATGTCATGTGAAATGCCAGGCTGGTTGAAGCACAAGCTGGAATCTAGATTGCTGGGAGAAATATCAATAACCTCAGGTATGCAGATGATACTACCCTATGGCAGAAAGTGAAGAACTAAAGAGTCTCTTGATAAAAGTGAAAGAAGAGAGTGAAAAAGCTGGCTTAAAACTCAACATTCAAGAAATTAAGATCATGGCATTCAATCCCATCACTTAATGGCACATGGATGGGGAACAAGGGAAATAGTGACAGACTTTATTTTCTTGGGCTCCAACATCACTGCAGATGGAGACTGCAGCCAAGAAAGTCAAAAAAAGGTGCTTCCTCCTTGGAAGAAAAGCTATGATCAACCTAGACAGCATATTAAAAAACAGAGACATTACTTTGCTGATAAAGGCCCACGTAGTCAAAGCTATGGTTTTTCCAGTAGTCATGTATGGATGTAAGAGTTGGACCATAAAGAAAGCTGAGCACTGAAGAGCTGATGCTTTTGAACTGTGATGCTGGAGAAGACTCTTGAGCGTCCCTTGGACTGCAAGGAGATCCAACCAGTCCATCCTAAAGGAAATCAGTCCTGAACATTCATTGGAAAGACTGATTCTGAAGCTGAAGCTCCAATACTTTGGCCACCTCATGGGAAAAACTGACTTAATGGAAAAGAACCTGATGCTGGGAAAGATTGAAGGCAGGAGAAGGGGATGACAGAGGATGAGATGGCTGATGGTATCACTGACTCAATGGTGTTGACCACTGACCTCAGCCATCCACCCTGAGCAAGCTCTGGGACATGTTGACAGACAGGGTAGCCTGGTGTGCTGCAGTCCATGGGGTCGTAAAATTTGGACACAACTGAGTAACTGAACTGAACTGAAAGAAAAAAATGTAAAATCAGTGTTCTCCACAATCTAGGTTTTTTTTTTTAACTTAAAAGAGTTATTTAGAATTTAATACTTATAGTTCTGAAAAAAAATTTAATTGACTTGAAATTCGTTTAGTGTTTTTCCTTCCTTAAATTCAAACAAAATAGGAAATATTAATTTTTGTTTTTTAAATAGTTAATAAAGCAAATACAAAACTCACAATGATTAAGCTGAGTACAGACTGTCTGTAATACAGGGGCACCATGTTAAGGTCTGGGAGTTGGTGATGGACAGGAAAACCCAGCGTGCTGCAGTCCACGGGGTCAGAAAGAGTCAGATACTGCTGAGCAACTGAACTGAACTGATGTTAGAGCGGACTCTGTGGGACGGTTACATCACTTTACAGATTGTGATGTCGTTTTGGACAGTTATAACCACTGTCACCTTAGTGCTAGGGGCTGAACTAAATGCTTTATATACAGTTTTTCATTGGAAACTTATCACAATCTGATAAAATATTTTCTCCAGTTTTAAAGAAGAAACAGGAGTTGAAAGAGGTTAATTTGAGAAAAATCAGACATTAACTGGGAACTGGGATTCAAATTGCCTGACTCCACACTCTAAACCACCATGCAACCTGCCTCCCCATCCGTGGGCTGGGATGGTACCCTCCTCATCGCCGGTCAGGCCCATCGCCAGGGCCAAGCGCCTGCGGCAGATCCCACGTAAAGGGGGTCGTGCTAGACGTCCAGCACACCCTCCACCTCTGCATTCAAGGGCAGAGTCTTCAGCGCTTCAGGCAAAAACACAAGTGCTTCACCGACTGGACACCTGAGCTAAAAAGAGTGTAAGTTTTTCATGGTCTTATGGCTAAAACCTTCCAAAATCTAGTTGTGGTTTGCCCAGCAACATTTGTCCACAAAATTAACCACGAACCCCAAAGGGGCTTTTAAATAAACACACGTGTGGATGCGGCACACCTGGTGAAACACTGACGCCGGTTCACTTCAGGGGGTGCGTGTCTCTGCACGTGCGGGTGGCATCCGGGGGTGAGATGGGAATGCACAGGTGAGGAAATGTGAAGAGGTTAAGCAGGAGATACTAATTATACTACTATTTCAACTTTTTGCATGTCTGATATTTGTTCATAGTGGGCCAGAAAACACACAAACCAAAGGAAGTATTTTAGGACAGCCATGGGTAACCGTCACTGTCATGGCGTGTGTGCTATCCCTTCCTAAAATGTTATTCTACTAACTAGGACAATAAACAGTTTCTCTTAGCTTGTGTCAGGAGACCCTGCAAATGGGAGGGGCTGTAGAGAAATCAGCAGAGGCTCACACTGTCCTACCAGGTGAAAGATTGGAGATTATCACTTAGGAATAAATGTCACATCCTGATGTCCTAACGACTCACTAGGAAAATCAGTCATTGGGAAAAAACCACCGCAACAGGCATTACTGGCCTTAAAAGCTAACTAGTTGCGTGTGTGTTCACGACACTGCCCCACCTTACACAGGTGCTACCACCACGCCCGCCACACAGATAAAGACAGAAAAGTCAGTGCCCACCTTGCCCCAAGGCACACAGCTATCAGACAGAGGGACCAGCCCCGGGCTCTGTCCTGACCACTGTGACACAGCCTCTCTGCTGGGGGAACACATAAGGCACTTCAAACTACACACAATAAATGACGAGAGGGTCCAAAAGAGACCGAGAGGAAGAGGAAACAGACCCTGCGAGTCCTCGCTGCCACAGAAGGCACCGGGAGAGGCCGGGTTCCTGGAAGAACGTCAGGATCTGGAAAGATTGCCCTCTGGAGGCCGCCCGGGGCAGCCCCAGGGACATCCAGGCCCAGACCGCTGCAGGCTGGGAGCCCGGCCACATGAATACATACGTAGAGTTCTTCAAACTGTTTCTGAATTTCGCTGTCCA
>NW_011495061.1:759705-768217 GCF_000754665.1 Bison bison bison | reverse complement strand
CGCTGTCCATCTCAATGGCGTTAAACCCTGGATGCCGAATCGGAAACGCCTCAACGAACAGCAGTGCAGCATTGGACCGGACTTCCGAGTTTCTGGCCTGGAATGGTGAGAGGAGTTTCAGAATCAAAGAGCTGACAGGCAAAGGCGTCAGCGCAGAAGCCCTCAAGCAATGCTTCTAGTGTCTCAACACAGGCATGTTCCTATTTACATATTAAAGACAACCGTAACATTTAAACTAACCAAGCTTGTGAGACCTTCCTTAAATGAAGCCAAACTCCCAGCTCCATGTTGACAGAGACATTTCCCTACCTCAAAGTCCACTGTGTCAGGAAGAATCAGTCATGTCCTGCCCCCAGACCACAGTCACCTGCGTTAAAATGACCCGCATGCTCGTCTGACCCCTCCTCACGTGCTGTCACCGTGTCCCCAGTCACCGGCAGGAGGCCCGAAGGGCCAGGAAGGCTCAGCCCAGCTCTGCACACACCACCCCTGCCGAGCATGACGACCCTGCTTCCAGCTGTGCATCCAGCACTGACTCCATTCAGGTTCCCAGCTTAAGAAATGCTTTTAGTAAAAGCATAAAGTATTCATTCAGAATCTCACACATGCCCAGCCTCAAGTCTTACTTTTAGTGCCTGAATCAGAAGATGCTAAACCCCACAGCATACTCAGCATCCTAAACATGGACAGTTAAGA
Source organism: Bison bison bison (assembly GCF_000754665.1). Taxonomy (NCBI): domain Eukaryota; kingdom Metazoa; phylum Chordata; class Mammalia; order Artiodactyla; family Bovidae; genus Bison; species Bison bison. The sequence continues at coordinate 767,521 of NW_011495061.1, read as the reverse complement.
GGCATACCTTTAATCCTCTCCAAAGGATGGGCTTGTATAGCTTGTAAAGCATCTCTTCCACTCCCTGCCGAACTTCCTTTTGATGGTGAAAATAACTCAGCACCTATGAGCCAAGAAAAGAAGAAAAGAACAGTAATATTGGTGTTTTCAAAAGAGCACTTAAGATCCCACTTTGAGCAAACAGGGAGCACAGGCTGCCCCTGCATTCACAAGTCTTGGACGCACAGTTCTTTCTATCAGGAACCACGACAAGAAACCACACTGCCAGCTCGGAACACGGAGATCTCACAAAGGCACCGACGGCGGAAGAGAGACCTACAGCCTTGGGCTGTACAAAGGTTCGGGTTCCAACTTCTACTCTTCTACCAATAGCCCCAAAACCTCATAAAAAGACACACCTCTGATCTTCAGGGTCAAATGGAAAAGGAGCAGCCTGATTGTTCCTACAGCGCATTCTGCCTTCAAAGTGCACTGGCTACGACTGTCTTGTTCTGAGAACCTCTTTCAGGCATTCAGAATGGCGCGAAGAGTCAGCCCTTCACATCCATGGGCTCTGCATCTGCAGATTCCACCGAGCGTGGATAGAAAATATTTGAGGGGAAAAAATTCCAGAAAAGTTCAAAGCAAAGCTTGAAACTGTCACTTGCTGGCAACTGTTTATGTAGTAATCACATCAGATTCACAGCCTATTACAAGCACTTACACTGCACTGGGTATAAGTGATCCAGAGATGATGAAAAGTGTTCAGGAAGGCACTGGAGCCCGCAGACTCCAGGGGCGACTGTATCTCAAAGGGGTGTCACTGCCCAGTGATCCTTCCCAGGAGAAACCTGGATGTCAGGTCCCTCCCTGAAGTCACAGACAATCAGAAAACATACTGCTTTAACCAGCCAGGACCTTCCTGCGACTCTTCAGATTCTTGTCCCCAACAACAGTCAGTGTTGCCTTTTGTCCTTAATTCACAACTCTTGCAGCCAAAGTTATATTAGTGAAAAATAGAAATTTTTTATAAATTAGGTTATAAAACAATAGACTTTAAGTGAATGTCAACCAACTTTGCCCTAAAAGAACTACAAATCGCCAACTCAATAGACATGAGTTTGAGCAAACTCCGGGAGATAGTAAAGGACTGAGAAGCCTAGAAAGCTGGAGTCCATGGAGCTGCAGAGTCAGATGTGACTCAGTGACTGAGCAACAGCAGCAAAAGCACTGCAATCTGGGATTTCCTTCTTCTGGCTGTAAACTTTTCATTTAGGAGATTTCAGTCTGTCATTTGCTTTCTGTGAGCAATGTTAATTTGGTATTAATGGTACTTGCTTCACAGAGAGCTTTTAAACAACTATATGAGGTACAATTCATAAACCATGAGTCACTCATAAAGTGTGTAATCCAGTGGGGTTTAGGGTACTAGAGTTGTGCAACCATTACTACTGTCTAATTTTAGATCTTCATCTACAATAGGGATTTCTTACTTTCAAGTGACTTCTAAGGTATTTTCTGAAGCTTCTTTCAACATATCAATAAAATGACTTATCAAGTAAATTTGGTATTTATCAAAAAAAGGATTCAAGCAAGAAGCTATGATATGTTATAAGCAGTAAGAACAATGACTTGGAGTCCAAGAATACATTTCACTTGAGAAGTGAAATCTAATATTCTGCCTTTCATTCTGGCTGTGCATTTTGCCATAAATCTAACAAACAATGATACCTGTACTCATCTTCATTTCTTACTACCACAACAGAAAATCAGGTATGAAAAAGTCTTCAGTTATTTGGTAGCAGCAGTAAAGTAACCACATCACAAATATGTATGATTTAATAAAATACCACTCCTTACAGTTAGGCAGAATCTGAACATTAAATCATACATGTGAAGTAAATGATCCAAACTATCTACCACTTACGAAGTGCCAGGGACCGTGTGTGCTGGGTGGGGCGGGTGGTGGGGAAGGCACATGGATATATTTTCATCTCTGGGTCTTTATCTTTGGATAATACAAACTAAATCATCAATAATAAGAAATGTTTTTTAATATAGTTTACGCCTACAAATAATGACTCCACTACACAAACAGTAGCAGGCACCTCATCTTTATTCCCCTAGCTTCCTGACACACAGTTGCCCAAACCAGCAGCGAGCACAGGGGCCTCGCCCGGGGTAGACACAGCCCCACACAGCCGACCAGAGCCTCCAGGTCCTCCTGCAGGAGCCCTGCTTATCAGACTCCGTCAGAACAACAGCCACACCAACAGCAGAGACTTGATCAGTCAGATCATGTACAACATGAGGATAAAACCATACCCGAATTCTGAGACTACGTTTTAAAAACAAAATTGTATCAAGAGAAACTATCAAAACATTTATTCAATACGGTTTGCAGACTACAAAGTGGAAATGTAATATATGAAAGTCAACAATAAAAATAATCCCAAACAGTCTCTTCTTTGAAAGCAGCAGTAGTGGCAGTGAGAAAGTGATGGTTCTAGACATTGTTATGTCCAAGAACATAGTTAAAGGCTGTCTGAACACAGTTCCGATGTCTTAACAACAGATGTTTGCTTTCCTAATCAAAACTTTGGCATCAAGGTAGATCTCCCAGAATTCCAAATGTCAAGATTCTGAAAAATTCCTTTAACTGATGCCTGTGGAAGCTTAACAAAATTTCACAAAAACAACTCTCTAAAAACAAAAAATTTGAGAGACAATTTTCAAAAGTGCTGCAGGAGCGTGCTCACCTTGCGCACCCTGGGGTGCACTGGAGACCTCCGAGGAAGGTGGACGCCGTGGTGCATGAGGTCCTGGATGCAGTCGTTCTCGATGGCCTGGAACAGCCGGCGGGGAGCACGGGTGAGTGCGCCCCGCAGAGAGCAGGGCAGGCGCGGGAGGAGCCTCGGCACAAGGGGACAGTCTAACTGGCTCACCTTCCCGCTCACGAGGGGAAAGGGCTGGGTCCCGTCATCAGGGCTTCTCCACTTTGTCTACACTTCTTAGAACGCATATACCAGAGAGAACTTTTCTTTTATCTTATTTGAAGAAATACCACATTTGTACCAAATTGCATGGCACTCGAGCCTGGATCAAGCCAGACAGGGCCCAGAGACAAAGGTGGGCCTAGGAGCACCCCTCCTGACTCATCTGATAATCTCAGAAAACTGGATCTGTTCCAAGAGCTTACCTCACCCCCCGCCCAAGAACTCACACCGTACCGCTAAGGTGGGGGCCAGGATTCCAAACTGACAGAAACAGATGTCTGGGAGGCACCCCAGTGAGAGGCGGAACAGGCAGTCCCCAGGACTCCACGGCAGTAGGGAAGGATCGAGGGAGACTCGCCACTAACATCTACTCGTCTCCACTAAGTGAGGATGCCCCCTGAAGCCGCCCCTCGGCTCAACGAGACTCCCGTGGGGACCGGGCTGCCCGACCTGTGATCACACAGGAGGTCCACGGCACCACCAGCCAGGCATCTGGGCCATAGAAGTTGACCCTTGAGAGCTAACCACCAGAACACGGGCATTCTACAACTGACCAGGTTTGCTAACATGTCAATGGCAGAGATTTTTTCAAAGAGAAGAAGGCTTTAAATGACGTAACAAGCAAATGCCATTGGGAGACCTGTTGGATCCTGGCTTCAAAATGAAGACATTATTTAAACAAAGCAGAGATGTTTAAATATTAGTATGGGGCTTCCCTGGGGGCTCAGATGGTAAAGAATCTGCCCACAATGCAGAAGACCCGGGTTCACTCCCTGGGTCGGGAAGATCCCCTGGAGAAGGAAATGCCAACCCACTCCAGTACTCTTGCCTGGAGAATCCCATGGACAGAGGAGCCTGGTGGACTATTGGCCCATAGGGGTCACAAAGTAAGCATGGACCTTTTAGAGATGATGCATCCTGAAGTGCACAGGAGTAAGGTGCCGCATCTGGAGTTTGCTTTAAAAACTTGAAGGGACACAGGGAAGGGAGTGAAACTGAGAAGCACACACTTCTGATACTAATTTGGTGCAGACCTAAACAATTACCTTTAAATCACAAACTCCTATTTTTAAATCACTGCTAGAGAAAAGGGGAACAAATACTCCTTCCTGTGAAGTTTCATGGAGTATAGACCAATGCAAAAAATGCATAAGAACATCCTGGTTCTGCCACTTCCCCAAAAAACTATACACTGAGAAACTACTGTAGAAGTTGTCTACAGGGCAATGGGAAAGGTGAGTTCTTGTTTCCTAGAAGCAGACATCAGTGATAACTGACAGCGTGTGTAACTGAAGCACAAGCTGGGCAAGAGAGGAGAATGTACAGAAATAAACATGGGTGGTTAGCCTCCCCTCTGCCCCCGACACTGCTCCAGGGCCTGCTCTCCCAGGAGAAAAGACCGCTTGATGACTTAGAGTAAAAATTTTACTCTCAGAAGGAAAAAAACACATCTAAGAACCTAGTATGAGAAAAATGTAAGGGATATCAGACATTTTCTTTTGATTTTTTTCCAAAAGAGCCTATGAATGTTTAATTGTGAATTACACAGCCAGTATGTACGTGTTATAGTCATTAAAGGTTATAAGCCTGATTCAAACATCTTTAAATTCTCAAATTATGTTGCTGAAGAGATGGCCTGAGTCTCCCAAGGAGCACTGGCCAACAGAAACACAACAGCAACCACAAATGCAATTTTAAACTTTCCAGTGGTCACACTAAAAACAGGAAAAAAAAAAAAAGTAAATTTACTTTAATAATATATTTTGTTTTGCCCAATTATCCAACACACTATCATTTCAACATCAGTCAATATTCTTTTTAAAAATCCATGAGATACTTTATATTCTTCTTTTTCCAGACTGTCTTGCAAATCTGGTGAGTTCTTTACATTTACAGCCCATCTCAGCTTGGACTGGCCACGTTTCAAAGGCCCGGCAGATATACGTGGTCGGACACTGCAGGTCCAGAGCTGCCAAAATGCGCAAAAGCCTCGGTTCCACTCACACTGCACGTCGTGGTGAGGGAGGGACATCTGAGGCGGGCTCGGTGTGGACAGCCCCGCCCCCGCCGTGTGGACGCTCACTGTGAGCTTTGGCTTGACGGGCACAAACAAGGGTTCAAACAGCCCTACTGTGGCTGCGCTAACACTTCATAAAACGAAAAGGACATACCTCCAGTATTTTCCCTGAAGCCTTTTTCCAAGCTCTGAAATAAATTTCCGCAATGTGTACCATCAAAGATCTGGAAAAAAAATTTAATGCAAGTTTGAAGAATTATATTTTCACATGTATCATTTCAGGCAGTCTCCTCTCCCAGGGAAGAAGACACGGTTTTACACTAGTGCTCTGCGAAGTAGAGACAGGCTGTCTGCCTGGAGCAGGAAGCAGAAACCAGTCTGGAGAAGGACTGAAACGTCAGCTTCTTCCCTCTCAGTCGCTGCTTCCCCAGAACTTCACTACTTTCTGCGAAACTATGACACGTACGCCCAGAACCAAATTCTTAAGTAAAAAACTTTAAAGATAAATTTCTAATAAAAACTATAAATACAAAAAGTTTAAATATAAATACACTTTAACTTGGAGTCATTCTAGACTAATTAGCTCAGGTACAGGGAATCCTAAAATACCAGGGTTGACTTAGACTCATAATGAGGAAAATCTGCTGATTCAACCCAAATATTGTGCAAATGAGGGGAGAGGAGGCAGCATTCCAGTGAACAATCAGAGATCCAGCATCGAGTCCCAACTCAGTTCTCACACAGCCACCTGATGGGATAGAGGATTTGAAAATTCCAGAGCAGGTTAAGGACTTGACCTCGAATGCGGCAAATAGCTCCCAGTGCTGCCAGGGCCCAGAGGCTGGGGAATCAGTAGAGAGCCCCTCCTCAAGGGCTCCTCCACCACCCACACAGCTCCGCCCTAGGGAGATCGCAGTGTGCACACAGACCCAAAGGACCAGACGTGCTAGCCACATGAACTTTACTACGGCCGAGGCTGAGATCGAACCGGTGAATAATCTATGTAAACGACTACCACAAAGTAAAGTCTTAATTTCAATGTCACTACTGAAAAAGAATGGTTTCCTATAGCAAGGAAAATAACTATTCAGTAATACAACAGTACATAATAATAAGAAATAATTTCTAAAGCTTCTAATCATCATCATTGTCATGTCAGTCGCTCAGTCGTGTCTCACTCTGTGATCCCATAGACTATAGCCCAGCAGGCTCCTCTGTCCATGGGACTCTGCAGGCAAGAATACTGGAGTGGGTAGTCACTCCTTTCTCCAGGGGATCTTCCCGACCCAGGGATCAAACCCAGGTCTCCAGCACAGCAGGCGGATTCTTTACCAGCTGAGCTACCAGGGAAGCCCCTAAAAGTTGACCTGACCAAAGTCAGGTCCAATAGAAACTTTCAAAACCAGACTAAGCACAAAATATGAATTGTTTTTAATACTTACTTTGGTAATCCCTGTAACTGGTTTTTAATGGTCCCATGAATCATTTTAATGAAATTTATATTCCAATTGAAGAGAGAACTAAGAAATCTTCTTCCCTATGAATTAAAAATAGGATGTAACGTTAAAATTGCAACCAAATAAAAAGTCCCCAGTAACCAACAACAAACAGCTCTTTGAAAGTGCAGCAGCCAGTACTGAGGTGCTACTCCCGACGAAGGAGGCTCCCGTGCTCTAACGTGGAGCCTGCACGCCGGAGCAGCGGGGGTCCAAGCTGGGAGCACGGCAGGTGGGGGCCGCACACTGGTGCGAGCAGCAGGGCCATCAGGCTTTGACAGGCAGCTTTTTTAACAAGTATTTACTGGAAGTAAGTTGTCAGTAGAGTCCAGAAGAAGTTTATCATTTACCTAGAATGACTGGAAACTGACCTGAACAAATTAATAACTGATCAGGAAACTAGTTCAGCTATCTTAAATTCAAAAGAGAACACAAATTTTAAAAAGAGAGACTTTTAACACACACATATATATTTATGTCTAAGTGCTCATTTGCTATATCATGTCCAAGTCTTTGCAACTCCATAGACCATAGCCCACCAGGCTACTCTGTCCATGGGATTTCCCATGGGAAAATACTGGAATGGCTGCCATTTCCTCCTCCAAGGGATCTTTCCATCCCAGGGATCGAACCCACATCTCTTGCACTAGCAGGCAGACTCTTCACCACGTGAGCCATCTGGACCATTTACACCTGTATTTCACATATGTGTGCGCGTCTGTGTGAAACAGTGCAGTTTACCCACTGCTATATATCACTTCATGGGAAATAGATGGGGAAACAGTGGAAACAGCGTCAGACTTTATTTTTCGGGGCTCCAAAATCACTGCAGATGGTGATTGCAGCCATGAAATTAAAAGACGCTTACTCTTTGGAAGGAAAGTTATGACCAACCTAGATAGCATATTCAAAAGCAGAGACATAACTTTGCCAACAAAGGCTCGTCTAGTCAAGGCTATGGTTTTTCCAGTGGTCATGTATGGTTGTGAGAGTTAAGACTGTGAAGAAGGCTGAGTGCCAAAGAATTGATGCTTTTGAACTGTGCTGTTGGAGAAGACTCTTGAGAGTCCCTTGGACTGCAAGGAGATCCAACCAGTCCATTCTGAAGGAGATCAGCCCTGGGATTTCTTTGGAAGGAATGCTGCTAAAGCTGAAACTCCAGTATTTTAGCCACCTCATGCGAAGAGCTGACTCATTGGAAAAGACTCTGATGCTGGGAGGGATTGGGGGCAGGCGGAGAAGGGGATGACAGAGGATGAGATGGCTGGATGGCATCACTGACTTGATGGACGTGAGTCTGAGTGAACTCTGGGAGTTGGTGATGGACA
>NW_011495061.1:747635-759605 GCF_000754665.1 Bison bison bison | reverse complement strand
GAGTGAACTCTGGGAGTTGGTGATGGACAGGGAGGCCTGGTGTGCTGTGGTTTATGGGGTCGCAAAGGGCTGGACACGACTGAGTGACTGATCTGATCTGATGTATAATTCCATGGACAGAGGAGCCCAGTGGGCTACAGTCCATGGGGTTGCAAAGAGTTGGACACAACTGAGCGACTAACACACACACATGTGTAAGTCAATATAAAGTGTGTCTGAATCCACTCTATACTTTACTCTCCCAAACTTCACAACTACCCTGGATGCCCAGGGCAGAGGCCCAGCGTCTCTCCAACAATGACGACATTAGAGCAGCAGCAGCAGTCAGAGTATCTCCTGTCACGTGGGCACCGAGGGCCCTGTGAAAGGCTGAGTGTGCCCCGAGGGCACCCTGGGAGACGGTGGGTGCTGTCCCTACAGCACAGAAGGAACACTGGGACTGAGCGGTGTTTGATCGAGGCGACCTACCACCTGTTCAGTGGGCACCAGGGGTCTGAACACGGCCTTTCTGACCCCCAGGGCTGAAGGTTTCGGCCAGTATGGGCCGCAATCAGGTCCAGCCCTTCTGTGTCACCAGTGAGAGGGTGCGTGGGAAGAAGGCACACTGGGGTCAAACCCTGCCCTGCCCTGCCCCGCCGTGAGTGTGAGGCCTGAGCAAGTTCCTCAGGGCCCTCCCCCTCTGGGAGGTCCTCCCCACCTCCTTTGGGGATGGGTGACGGCTGCCCCCTTTTGCCTCAAATCGTGTCTGCCAGGCCACAAGCAGTCAGAGTCAGGGCTATATTCTATATTAAAAACAACATGCTTTGCATCCCAACATGGAAATACAGTCAATCTAAAAAGACTACCAGTCAATCTTAAAGGAATAACCCTGAATATTCATTGGAAGGACTGATGCTGAAGCTCCAATACTTTGGCCACCTGATGTGAACAGCTCACTCACGGGAAAAGACCCTGATGCTGGGAAAGATTGAGGGCAGGAGGAGAAGGGGGTGACAGAGGATGAGATAAGATGGGTAGATGGTATCACTGACTCAATGGACATAAGTCTGAGCAAACTCTGGAAGACAATGAAGGACACGGAAGCCTGGTGTGCTGTAGTCCATGGGGTCGCAAGGGGTCAGACATGACTGAGTGACGAAACAATGAACAAAAAGACTAGAGGGGCTTCCCTGGGGGCTCAGTTGTAACGAATCCGACTGCCAGGGCAGGAGACACAAGCTTGATCCCCGGTCCAGGAAGACCCCATGCCACGAGGCAGCCAAGCCCATGCACCACAAGTGCTGAGCCTGTGCTCTGGAGCCACGCTCTGCAGTGAGAGACGCCAGCGCAGCAACGGCCCTGCAAGTGACACTGGACAGCTGCCCCGCCGCTGCGGCCGCAGAGAGCCGAGCAGCGAGAGGGGCCCAGGGGGCCACAACAGACAGACAATACCGTTTTTAAATCTAAAACGCTGCCCAAATTACAACAAATTATCAACAGGCTCATGTTCCCAGCGCTTCTTAAAAAAATAAATAAAATAAAACAAGTACAGAAAACTCTAAAGATAACAGATGAGCATGTCCAAGAGAGCTAGGCAAGCCACTCTGTGATTTTAATTCTCTAATAGCCACATTAATAAAAGCAAAAAAGATCAAATTAACTTTATTAATGTATTTATGTAATCTAATATATCCAAAGTGTCATTTAAATATGTAATAAATACACAAAAATTATTAATGTGATATTTAACATTCTTTTTCCATATCAAGTTTCAAATCCCCACATATTTTACATTTAAGGCCACAGCTGGATTGGTCATATTTCATGTGCTCAGTAGCCAAGTGTGGGAGTGACCACTGGTGGACAGTGGAGCACTGGGCCAGGAACCTCGCTTTGGATTTACTGGATAGGTATGAAAGAAAACAAGAATCTTACGATAATAGCTTTGAGTTATATGCCAATTAACCTGGAATTAGGGCAGAGGGTCAGATCTGATCCATGGGGAAGTGCCTTCTCAACCTTATTTTTAGTCATTTTTAATTTAAAACGCAATCATGGTTCCCCCAGGATTCACACAGCCACCTGTTCCCATCTCCTTTAATGATGAAATACGCAATGACTTGTAAAATGTTTGCTTAACACTGTCACGCAGTAAATATGAATTGCAACAAATATAATAGTTTTTGACAGTTAAGCTGGCTCTTTTATTAAAACACTGAGCATGATGCAAACAGCAAACTCACGAACTCAGGAAAAACTTCCATCAAAAAGCAGTTCACAGGACTTTCCTGGTGCTCCAGTGGTCAAGAATCCGCCTGCCAACGCAGGGAACATGGATGTGCTCCCTGGTCCAGGAAAACCCCACATGCTTAGACCACGCGTCACAATAAGAGAAGCTCTGAGAAGCCCACACATTGCAACGAAGAACAGCCCCTGCATGCAGCAAAGACGACTCAGCGCAGTCAGAAACAAATTAGTTTTTTAAAAAGCAGTTCACAAACACACCAAGATGAAAAACCACTTGCCTCTTCTTTTTTGATGTAATTGACATTTATGAAGCACTCAAGCAGCATGTCTTTAATTTCTCTACTTTCTTCCAAATGATAATCAAAGCAATATAAAGCCTGATGGATACGCCACAGCCGACATATGTCTGCACCCTGGGGATGACAGGAAAAGAAAATCAACTAATTTTTCTTTTTTAATAATGGGTAAGGCCACATTTCAAATTAACTATGAGACTATTTTATGTCATCAAAAAGAAAAAATGACAAGAGAAAACATTTTAAAATTTGCAAACAAAGCTCCAGAGAACATTTTCCTAAAACTCAGGCAAAAGCAAGCAGAGATGCTGCCAGCCAGCACTGCACACCGTTTTATGTACCAACGAGGAGGCGAGCCTGCGCTGAGTGTGCGGGGCCTGAGCCACGCCAGGCTAGGAGCGACTGCCGCAGGACTGCGCCGCCAGGAAACAGACCTGAACGTTCTTAACTGGAAATGTAATCAGCCCGTGTGGCTGGTGGCTACTGTGGTAAACGGCACAGGTACAGACGTTTGATTTTAAAGGTGAACAAGAATGGCAGGGAAAATGGATTTTAAAAAGGCAAACCAAGGATGGCTTATGGATAAATTCTGACACAAACAACGAGTTTTCAATCACTCCCATGGTCAGAGCGCGAGCTGAGGATGCAGTCAAAAAGATTCTTTTCTGTCGTGAAATTGACTGCTCCTTGGAGGCCACCCTGGGACAGTCTGTCCCACAGGAGGTAAGAAAAGGATCAGCTGCAAGGTACATAGAAACCTGCTGGCAATGTGTACCAAGAGCTCCAAGTTCAAACCCGCTGACCTACAAATTTCACTTGGAGGAATCTGTGACAAGTGAGCAAAGATGTAGAAGGAGGGCAAAGAGAAACCCCCAAAGATCCCTCAATGACAAGGGTCGCCTTGGCAGTGGAATTACTGATGATTTTTGTTTTTTTTTCATTTTCTCTCTTCTTCATTTGCCCAGGTTTCCAAGATGAACACAAGTATCTGCTGTTGTTTGATCAGGGGAGAAAACCGCTCTTTTTCTGGATCTCTGAGTTGCATGCCAAAGACTGAAGGATGCGTTATATCCTGTTCTCACCATGCTTCCTGTGGGCCTGCCAAAGCTTCTACAGGCCTGGGCTGCAGTCTACAGCCCCGCCCCGGCCGCCCTCCTGCCCACTCACTCAGGTCAGCAGGCTCTCCCTGACACCCTCCCCCCTGCCGCCCTCAGTTCTCCCTGGACCAGTTCCCATCGAGGGGACAGCCTTCCATAGGCCACACACTGAGGAAGACGGGGAGATAGTCTATGCACAATGCATGCACGTGGAGCTCTGCCCATCCTTGACCGCCCACCTCTGAGCATCACCCAGTGAAAAACCCCGCCCGGGAGCCACTGGGCCAGGCCTCGCACAAGCAGACGTAACTCCTAACTGGTGTAAACACATGCACTTCTCAGCAAAACACAGCGTGTGCTTTAGAAAGGGAACGCACTGTCTTCGTCCTGAGACTCCTCCTCAGCAGCATGATGAAGGCGGTCTTGCCCATGTTCTCCTTGGCGGGCAGGCCTCTCTCCCACCACTTCACGCACAGGTCCTGGATGGAGCCCTGCAGCGCTCGCTCACCCTCTGGCAGCGCGTACAAAATTCCTGCAACAGAGTAGGCGCTGCACAGTGAGTGCATGTAGTGAACCGGGGCTCGTCCAGATTCAACCCAGAAGAGCATGTGACTCACAAGTGTGCCCAGCAGACATTAGTTTAACTCACCAAGACTTCTACACATTATTTATAGCATACAAACAATGCTAACTAAAAAACTGTTCCACCACTGTTGTAAAAGCAGACCCAACAGAACAGGAAATTTTAGAAGACCAAGAGGTCCTATTGCCCAAACTCCTAACGACGAGAGGCTCCAAACCCGAGTGCAGGGACACCCATGGCAACACTCAACAGCTGAGCCAGGGCAGGCCGAGTGACCAGTTACCCCACAGCTACCCCTCAGCTTGTTGGCCTCAAGTTCTGGCTCACTGGTGAAAAATAGTAAAAGCAACTATTATAATGAATAGAAAAGCTGTAGTGCTGTTAATAACAAAAGAGCTCAAGAACTAAATTAAAATGCTGACAGTGTGCTCGTAACTGGAATCCAGACATCTGAAAGCCATTCCTTTAAAGTAAAATTCCTGAATTAACGGGGAATTTTATAAACCATGTTTGGAGACTGAGGATGAACTGTGGTAACACCCACAAGCATCTGGGAGCTCCTTTCATACTGACCGGGGTAATCTTAGTAAGACACATTAATTCCACACAAGAATTCTGAATAAAAGAGCATACTAAACAGATGCATAAGCCAAGTGGCTCTGGTTTATGTGTGAAATGAAAATGCCAGTAAGAATTGATGACAAAATCTGATTAGGGAACTAATCAGATTCACACAGTGGGAGGTGAGGGTACCTGTGAGATTTTTCTTCAAAAAAAAAAAAAAAACAAAGCTATCTTTGCATCTTTTATAGCTATAATTTCATTCAAATATTATATGATCAGATCATCTCATAAATTCATACTAGTGTTCCTACTAAATTAATAACTATCACTTCACAGTTTAGTTAAAATTTAGAGTACCAACTTAGGAATATTCGAGTAGGAGGAGTCAACAACTGTTTCCCAGGTCATATTCATGACGCAATTAAAGAAAAAGAGGCAGTGCCACAGGTACTGGGCTCCCCTGAGCTGCTGGGCAGTGAATCCCCAGCCAAGGAGCTTGCAACGGCTGGTTCCCCTTATCGGCTCTTATTGGTCCTGAAGGTTCAAATATAGCCTGTCGTCCAGTAATGCACATGTTCACCATCTGAAACACTTATATGTGGCTCAAATGAAATAATTACTCAGGACAGCCCCTAAAGGAATGCTCCTTTGCTCGTTTTTTCCAGCTGAAGTACAAGAGCCCTGTTTCTCCACTGCTGGGGGCTTCCTTTTACTGGTATCACAGACACAGCATTCATTCACACCCCACGTTACTGCAAAGTCAACTTACCATTTAATATAACAGCACACTCCAGTAAGGGTTCACAGTTCTCTCTTTCATTTATGACTGACACAGAAGCAAGAATCACAGATGTAACTGCATGGATTATTTCTATGTTTCTATGCTATAAGTAAAAAAAAAAAAAAATCAAAGCACAAGTAAGTTAAAATCAACTTAAAATTTAATTTTAAATGTAAAACTTACTAAATTTATGAAAATAAAGCCACACTTGACACTTATTCTAAAAAGTGAGTTAGGGACTTCCCTGGTGGTCCAGTGGCTAAGACTCCCGGCTCCCAATGTAGGGGGCCCAGGTTCAATCCCTGGTCAGGGACCATATCCCATATACTGCAACTAAGTTTATAAATAAGTATTAAAAAATAAAATAAAATAAAAAGTGAGTTAAAGCTGGACACAGATCAGCAGTTTGAAAAGAGCAGCCCTGAATCCTGGGTAAATAACGGTAGGCTCAAAAAGGTGTAACCACATTAAATAGACTTCTGGTACCCGCGTCTTCTAACTTTAATTTTAACAATGTAAAATTCAATTATATACAATAAATAATTACTTTTTTAACAAGAAAAAGAAAATTTATCTTTGAAGGATGAGGGTTACCATTTTTGAATCCTGCTCCGCTCTCACACTGTCCTCACTGGGGGCTTCTGCTGTCTGCCACCCCTCCACCGGGCTCTCCAACAACATGTCTACTAGCAAATTCTTGAGCCTTTGCCACAGTTCTTCTTTCTGCTTCCTTGATAATTCATCTATCAACTCATTTAGGTTGAACGGGTCACAAGTATCATTCTGCAAAATAAATAGCAACTGTTACATTTCAAATACAAGAAAACAGTTCTATCTTCTTTATAATGGCATCAAAAGAAGTTTATGTGCTAATAACTAAGTTTGAAATTTGAGAGTCAGGCTGTAGTGTCTGAAATCCAGTCCTAAAAGGGCAACAGGAGTGATCAGACAGAAAGCAGCAGATGCCTCCATGCCTAGTCAGTCCTGGTATACTCCTCTTCACCCCCTTAGCAAAACTGCCCCTGACATCAATCCACCCAGACGTCCTCCGTCTCCAGGCCTGAAATCTGGTTACAAGTGGACACCAGGGCCATGCAAAGGACTGCAAGCAGGTTTTCTGGTCTCTAACCAGTCTTGGGCCCTGACTTTGTCCCTGTATCCAATCTGGTACAACCTGAGCACCACAACAGCCAAAGTAAGGGATTATAACTCCTTGAATAAAATAAAAACCAATGAGGCCATATTGATAATAAATAGTAGCCAATAATTGGGCTTCCCCAATGGCTCAGCAGTAAAGAATCCGCCTACAGTGCAGGAGATGCAGGCGACGTAGGTTCGATCCCTGGGTCAGGAAGATTTCCTGGAGGAGGGCATTACAACCCACTCCAGTATTCTCACCTGGAGAATCCCATGGACAGCGGAGATTGGCGGGCTGTAGTCCACAGCATCACAAAAAGTCAGACACAACTGAAGTGACTGAGCATGCACACACAGCCAATAACTTATCAATAATTAACTAATGGCATTGGCATGCTATTAATAGCAATAAATAAATACAGCAGCAATTTGGGATTGGAAAATCACAATTTTGTAGTGATCATTGTAATAATTGATTCAGGCAAGAAACCCCAACTATCAATATATTTTAAAGGTATTGTGAAATACACATATGGAAAAGTGTACTAAGTGTGACTGTAGGTAAATAAATAAAGCCTCGTGTCTCCACCACCCCTCCAGGGCTGCCGCCCTCCCCTCCCCAGTTTTTTTAGCATTTATGGTAATTACTGCCTTGCTTTTCTTGATAACTTCACCACCATTTGCATCCCTAAACCATGTCCTGTAAATAGGTCTATTTTCCACTTGGTAGAGAACTGGGTCACAAGGTCTCTGTTCTTTCATATCTTGCTTCTCTTGCTCAACATTATTTAGTGACGCTCATCCATACACTGTATGTCATTACAGTTCATTTAGTTTCATTTCATTTCCATTATAGTTTTGCTTTTACTTTTGTAGAGTTTTCCATTGCATAAACATAACAAAATATATTTATCCATTCTTCTGTTGATCACTATTTAGTTGTTTCTGGGTTTGGGGTATTTCAGAAAAACACTGCAAAGAACATTGTTTTACATGGCTCTTATTTAAGGACTAAATAAAAAATGGATTGTCAATTGAAGAGTCTGTATACATTCAACACTATCAGTTGAATATATATTTATTACTCTAAATGTTGTAGCAGTTTCCATATCCCCAGCAGTGATGAAATTTTCAAATATTCCACATCTCCCCAACAAGTAGTATTTTCAGTCTGGTGGGAGACAGTGGTATTTTATCTTTTCGTTTTCTTCCAAAGGGCAGAAGTTGGATGAGGAGAAAAGAATTTACCTAGTCTCAATTTACTTCCCCACAGCATGCGTGCGTGGTCAGTCGCTTAGTGTTTGGGACTCCATAGACAGCAGCCCACCAGGCTCCTCTGTCCATGGGATTTCCCAGGCAAGAATGCTGGAGTGGGTTGTCATTTCCTCCTCCAGGGGATCTTCCCGACCCAGGGATCAAGCCCATGTCTCCTGTGTCTCCTGCACTGGCAGGTGGATTTTTTTACCACTGTGCCACCTGGGAAGCCCATTTCCCCACAGATCACTTGTTAATTACAAAAGTGGGAATACTAACGCACCAGCAATGACACAAATCGACACCATGTGCCTCACCAAGGAGGCCGTGACACCACTTACACACGCAGCCCCTCCATATGCATAAACGAGCAAACGAGGGCAGGGGAAAGGCAGCCTCAGAGCAGCTGCCTGCACGCTTCCAGACTGCCAGTCACGGGGGGCGTGCCGTGGCACTCTGGAGTAAAGAGGCTAGCAGGGCAGGACAGCGGAGCAAAGCACCTCTCCATCCCAGTCCCAGCAGCCTCCTCTCCGCGGGACCCATCGGAGTGGTCCAGGGCTCTTCGTCTTTCCCACTACTTTTGTCCGGAATTCTCTCCCGCAATCTCCATCCAATTCTTAGCTGTCACTACTTTGACTTTCACTGCATGATCAGAACAAGTGAGGTATGTGTCATGTGCCCCAAGGTCACAGATTTTAGAGTCAGGGCCCTAAAGCTGGGGTCCTCCAGAGTCGGTCCTAGGCCCTGCTCCTACTACACTGCGTAGATGACCCAACGCATCCCACAGGAGCTGACGCCCCCGAGCCTGCCTCCGGCCGAGCTGCTCCTGGCTCCAGGCCTGCCTCTCCACATCCACCTGCACGCTTCTCACACATGCGTCCCAGAGCCGCTCAGCACATCCCACGTGAGCCATCTCCTCCCTCAAGCCTGCCCTCTTCCCACTTAGGACCTCGCTGAATGAATGAGGTCCTTTTCTTTGTGTTCAAAGGAATATTCCCAAAAGGTGAGTCTTCTCTTTCTGTCTTTCTCTCTCTTTCACCCTTTTGCACACAGGTCACTCTCTGCTTAAAAGTCCCTGTTCCTCTCAGGACAGTCTCAATTCCTCAGAATGGTCAAGGTCTCATTCCCGATGTCACCTCTTTCCCTCTTCCTCAGCTGGTGTTTTTACACTAAACATCTCTAAGTTCAAACACAAGGTACTTCTCCAGTCTTCAGAGTTAACCCTGTTGGTTAGCGCAGTCCTTCTCCATACCCCTCTGACTGGTTAACTTATTTCACTTTTTAGATCTTTGGTTCCACAGCCTTTTTATCAGGATGGGAAACATTCCATGTCTAAATCTGGGTCCCTCCACACCTCTGCCCCAGTTTACCCCTTACCCTGGTGTGTTTACACACCTGGATTCACCACAACACAGTAAATAACCTAAGGACAAAAAAGGATGTCTTCCTCACAATGCCACGCACAGAACAAGAGATCAATAAACGTTTAAGTAGGTGATTCGAAACATCTTGTGTTACGCCACTTAGCATGCTCACAACAACCGTCTTAAAGCAAATGGGAAACACTCCCATCGGCAGATCTAATTGTGTTTAGTTCTGCCTTACTTCTTTAAATACACCTTGGTCTGTACGGATTCACTGAAATGATTATATTTCACTTGTGGATATAATGATTTTAGCAAAACGTCTATATATTAACAGTCAAAATCACAATAAAGCTAAATATAAAACTTACATCAAGTTGAATGAATTGCAAAAATTTTCCAATTAGCTCCTTAGACACTGCTTGTATGAATGTCTCACGTTTTTCCATAGCAGATCAAACTGTTTTTCATATGGCATTTATTCTGCAACACTAGTAAAAAAAACACAATCATAGTTAGTATCCAAAACTGCAAGGAAATCCCTACACTACCTGTGATAGACAGTTTCTAACAATATTCTGACCTAAACAAGCTATAACATCTAAAAAAAAACTTTGTTACCAAGGAGGAAAGGGATTGACATATACACTCTACTGTATATAAAGAGGTAACTAGTAAGAGCCTCGGAGAAGGCAATGGCACCCCACTCCAGTACTCTTGCCTGGAAAATCCCATGGACGGAGGAGCCTGGTGGGCTGCAGTCCATGGGGTCGCTAGGAGTCGGACACGACTGAGCGACTTCACTTTCACTTTTCACTTTCCTGCATTGGAGAAGGAAATGGCAACCCACTCCAGTGTTCTTGCCTGGAGAATCCCAGGGACGGGGGAGCCTGGTGGGCTGCCGTCTATGGGGTCACACAGAGTCGGACACGACTGAAGCGACTTGGCAGCAGCAGCAGTAAGAGCCTGATTACAGCACTGGGGGCTCTACTCAACACTCTGTAATGACATATATGGGAAAGAAAGAATCTAAAAGAGAGTGGGTAAGTGTACAATTGATTCTGTGCAGCAGAAACTAACACAACATCGTGAATCAACTATATCGCTAAAAAATAATTAAAAATAAATAAAAATAACTTCCTTCTTTTCTTCACTGAGAACAGTATCAACATAACATCATGTTTTTATCGATTGTTAATGAAGTTACCAACTAAGGACAGAGAAATCCAACAGCTCTAGGAGGCTCACCTCTCTCCCTTTCTAGGACCTTCACAAGATGCTCCTTCAGGTCTGAGGCAGCTCAGCAAAGAACAGACTGGGCCGAGCTGCTAACACCTGAAGACTCTCCTTCCTCAAGGGCATTCCTGCACCAGGAAAACCCTTCCGGTGGCCTTGCCAGGCAATGTGTGGCCTCGGGGCCGCCTGGGAGCTTGTTAGTGCGTGCATCAGGTGCACTCCTCCCTGGCCCCGTGGGACAGAGCTCAGGAATTGTGTCTCCCGGAAAAAATCCTATTTTCCATTTACACCGCCTAGTGCTTGCAGTGCCTGATTCGAAAGAGATCATGAAGCAACTGCAAAGAACATAGGTGTAGCAGGACACTTACCTTAAAAATAAATGAAAACCTCCTGCAGTCACAAGCAGAGCAACATGGAAAATTACTGGTACCAATGGCAACAATTACCAGGACAGAGTCATCTTAAATGCAGAACCCCAAGATCTTAGCATTTAAATCAAACAACAAGAACAGAAATAACTTCTCCACATAAGTAACACTAAAGTATGGCCGCCTCAGCCCTCAACTCAGATGGCTGAGAGACAGGCATGACCTCTGACCCGCCAAGCAGGCAGGAGGGTCACCAGCAATAAGCCTGATGCATGATTATGGCTAGTTTGAGTTCAAGAGTTTAGATGAACAGTATTCCAAAAAAGGTGCAGCCAACCACACAGAACCTTTTACCTTAAAATGGGGACCTTGCTTGTTTGTGATTCTGGTAGCTTTTCTGGTTTGCTCTATTTCCAAGTGTAATTCCCACAGTAATCCAATAGACGACCAGATTCACTGCCATAGCCCCCATTTTCTCTCTGGTGATTGTAGTTCTTTAAGGATAATTAATTTTCCAACTTCACTAAATCTCTCTAGTGAAGTGACCACTTCACTAGAGTGACCACTACTGTGTGCATAAGGCCCCGCCCCTCCAAGCAGAGCTACCTTCTAGGAGAGATCACCTCGCCAGGCAACTGCCATCCCAATGGCAGGGTGCTCTGTACTAAGATGAGTATTTAAAAGAGACTTTTGTCACGTTGTCACCGCAGAAAACCCCTGTCACCTGGAGCCAACCATTCATCTCAGAACTAGGAGAGACACCTGAGGACAGTTTTCCCAGGGCACAAGCGCTCAGAGAACTGATCTCTGAGATCAGTCTCTGGTCCAGGGCTCAGGGGACCCTGCCCGGTGTCAGTCCCCGGTCCGGGCTCAGGGAATCCTGCCCGGTGTCAGTCCCCGGTCCTGGGCTCAGGGAACCCTGCCCGGGATCAGCCCCCGGTCCGGGCTCAGGGGATCCTGCCCGGTGTCAGTCCCCGGTCCGGGGCTCAGGGGACCCTGCCCGGTGTCAGTCCCCGGTCCTGGGCTCAGGGAACCCTGCCCGGGATCAGCCCCCGGTCCGGGCT
>NW_011495061.1:742502-746975 GCF_000754665.1 Bison bison bison | reverse complement strand
GAGCAGCTGCGCGGGCCGCGCCTCTCCACGCGAGCTCGGATCGTGACGTTTTTTAGCTTGACATCAAAATTTGTCGTGGCTTAAGTGATTGAAACAGATACAACCTCTGACATAATTATAAAGACTGACTCAGAATAAAACTGTGACATCACCCTTTATATGCATCCAGTGACGTCTGAACACTAGCAGCTGAACTCCGGTCTGGGTGAACTCTACGTTTCCCACATAATTGTGTCCTTAATGCAGTATCTGTTTCTGCCATGCAATTTCTATGGACCATGTGCCCAGCAAAATATATTTATAAATAAATGTAGACACATATACTTACTATCTTGTCATCAAAATTCTCTAGATTTACAAACATATTAATTGGGATACAAATATATCAGAATGAAAGTGAAAGTGTTAGTGGTTCAGTCGTGTCCGACTCTCTGTGACCCCATGGACTGTAGCCCGCCAGGCTCCTCTGTCCGTGGGATTCTTCAGGCAAGAATACTGCAGTGGGTAGCCAATCCCTTCTCCAGGGTGTCTTCCCTACCCACGGATGGAACCTGGGTCTCCTTAATTGTAGGCAGATTCTTTATCATCTGAGCCACCAGGGAAGCGTACAAATATATCAAAGTCATATATAAATTGATTGTAAATGTCGTAAATATTACATATAAAATTAAACTTGTTGAAACACACTTCTTAATACTATGTTTAAGACTGTTTTCTAATAAGTTGTATATTCTGATTTATGTTTATTGCTGTAAATACTGAGAAAACTTTACACTAAAAAAAAAAGCAGACAAATGAAAAAACAATTGATAGCAATGTTCAGTTCAGTTCAGTCGCTCAGTCGTGTCCGACTCTTTGCGACCCCATGAATTGCAGCAGGCCAGGCCTTCCTGTCCATCACCAACTCCCGGAGTCCACTCAAACTCACGTCCATCGAGTTGGTGATGCCATCCAGCCATCTCATCCTCTGTCGTCTCCTTCTCCTCCTGCCCCCAATCCCTCCCAGCATCAGAGTCTTTTCCTAGCTAAATACAATAGCATTTAACTAAAATATGTTCATACTAGCAATGAACATATTTTACTTAAATGCCAAAAATCAGATATTGATCTATCACCAATTTCTTTTAATTTAACTTGTATCAGCTAACAATTTGATTGGACTTTCCTTCAATTTTCGTTGGAACCAAAGACTTGGAAACCATCTGAATTTCAAAAGAATTTGAACCCAGTTACTTGAAATAATTTTTCTCAGTTTCCGAAAAACCTTAACCCAGATACATTGAATTACTATTAATTATATCAGCTACTATTTGAAGGCACTTTTGCCAATACAGGTTTTTTAGATAAAAAAAATACAGGTTTTTTTTTTGCTCGCTTTATATGTTTTTCTCACACCTTGGGGATCTGCAGATTTCACTCATCCATTCCTCAGCCAGATCAGATTGAACCGTCTAAGGAACTGTTCACAAACTGCTGAGGAACAAAGAATGTATCTCTAAGATTCTGGCCGTGGGCCCACTGAGATCACCAGGACAAAGGAACAAAGTCCCCCTGGACTCACCCCAGGCGTGTCCTCCACCTGGAATCAAGACCTGGAGGAGGACCATCCCCAGAGCTCCAGCATGAGCCCACCCTTTGTGTCCTGAGGCTTTGGGTGTTGCTTTGAGGGCTCATCTGTGGTGTAGGTGCTCTGAGCCTCCTGCGCCCCTGCCCAGTTCCAGTAGTCACCACACAAAGCGGCACCCCAAACCCCAGGCCCTGTCCCGCGAGGCCCTGGATAGCCCTTCTCGCACCCACCCCAACGTCTGAAGTCCTTTCACTGTGCCCGTGAGGACAGGCCTGCAGCTGCCACTCCTCAGGCTGAACCGTCCGGAGCGGACCCTGGACTAACTGGCCATCTGGGGAGGTAGCGGGTGGTCCTGGTCTGACAAGAAGCTTGTGACAGCGAGGCCAGAGGAGCTCACTGGAGGCCCGGGGCATCCGGGCGGTCCCCAGGGGTCTGCGCGGCCCCGCCCACTTCTCCTCGGGAGCAGCCCCAGCCCCCGCCTTCCGCTCAGGCCCCGCCCCTGAAGTCCCCGGACGCCACGCCCCGTCACCCTGCTCCTCACCCGCCGGGCGGCCACGCCCACCTCCTACCACAGTAACCTTGGGGCTGTGGGCGCTCCCGGTGGCCCCGCTCCCCCGCCTGCCCCCACACCCCACCATACCCCACCACTCCCCCACACCCCCACAAACACCCGACGCCCACACACGC
Organism: Bison bison bison; assembly: GCF_000754665.1. Lineage (NCBI taxonomy): Eukaryota > Metazoa > Chordata > Mammalia > Artiodactyla > Bovidae > Bison > Bison bison. Next base: position 744,721 of record NW_011495061.1, on the reverse strand, counting down.
CACACAGCCCCACCAGCCTCCACACTGTCCCACACCCCACCCACGCCCACCATCCCCACTCCCACACAACACCCACACAACCCCACACACCACACCCCCACACACACCTCACACCACACACACCCACACGTCCACACAACACCCGCACACACACAACCCCCACACCCACACACCCCACGCACACACAGACCTCACACCCCTCACCCCACGCACACCCCACCCACACCCACACCCGCACACACACAACCCCCCACACACCCGGCACCCACAAACCTGACACCCACACACACCTCATACTCCACACCTATACACCCCACACTCCCCCACACCCGCACATACACAACCCCACACACCTCACATCCCACACCACACACACCCCACATTCCCCTACACATCCACACAACACACACAGATAACCCCCCACGCCCACACACCTCACATCCTTCACCCCACACACAACACCGCACACACACAACCCCCACATACCCGACACCCACACACCCCACACTCCCCCACACACCTCACACCCACACACCCCCACACAATACCCGCACACACATCACACACTCCCCCACACACACACCCACATACTCCACATCCCCACACCCCCAAACACCAACATACACCCTACATACCCCACATCCACACACCTCACACCCCACACACCTCACACACCCCCCACACCCACCCAGACACCCCACACCTACACACCCCTCATGTCACACGCACCTCCACACACACACACACCCCCCACACACATACCCTACACACCCCTCACATCCCCACACACCCCCACACAGCCCCTATACCCCACACACACCCACACACCTCACACCCCTCCACACACACCCACATACCCACCCCCACCCCCTAAACCCACACATCCCCACACACACCCACACACCCTACACACCCCCACACACACAACACATACACACACACGTACACAACCCACACAAACCCACACCTCACACACACACGCACACCCCATATCCCCCAAACCCCACACACCCCCACACACCACACACCCACACACAGCACACACACCCCTACACACTCCACATCCCCACACCTAGATACCCAACCCCACACACATACCCACACACACCCACAAGTCCCACACACCCCATACCTGCCTCGCTGCCCCACGCGGAACCCTGCTCCACTTCCTCCCTCTTTCCATCCCAGTCCACTCTCCAGGTTGGGGGTGTTCAGTCCCTGGGGCAGAAAGTGATCAAAGCAGGTGGTTCTGGAGCCATACAGGGCTGGGAGGAGGCCCTGCAGAAACCTGTCCTTCTTTTTGTGGTTTGATACTCTACCTTCTCTGTAGTAAAAGTCTGAACTTGGGAAACGTGCATGGAGTGGATTCAACAACAATGAAAGGTAAAGCAGAAGTCACTGGAAGCTCAAGGGCCACCTTTGCTCTGCCTGGAGACTTCACCCAAGACTGGAGGATCTCAGGGCAACACCCAGGAGGGGGGTGTGAAGACAGGGGCCCCTCTGCAGGTGCCACCACTCCTAGACATAAGACTCTTCCACATGGTCCCCAAAGGAATCTGCACACACATCTGCCTCTCAAGATGGCAGAAATAGAAGGATGCGGGCTCATCTTCTCCTGTGAGAACTCCAAACTTGAAACTAACCGCTGAACAACCATTGACAGGAGAATATTGGATCCCACCAAAAAAAGATACCCCTGTCAAGGGCAAAGGAGAAGCCCCAATAAGACAGTAAGAGGAGCAAAATCATGTTTAGAAACAAACCTCAGATAAATATCAATAACCTCAGAGAGGTAGATGACATCACCCACGCATGTGGCAGAAAGCGAAGAGGAACTGAAGAGCCTCTTGAGTAAAGTGATGGAGGAGAGTGAAAAAGTTGGCTTAAAACTCAGCATTCAAAAAACTAAGATCATGGCATCCGGTCCCATCACTTCATGGTAAATAAATGGGGAAACAATGGAAACAGTGACAGACTTTATATCCTTGGGGCTCCAAAATCACTGCAGATGGTGACTGCAACCATGAAATTAAAAGACGCTTGCTCTTTGGAAGAAAAGCTATGACCAACCTAGACAGCATATTAAAAAGCAGAGACATTACTTTGCTGACAAAGGTCCATCTAGTCAAACCTATGGTTTTTCCAGTAGTCATGTATGGATGTGAGAGTTGAACTATAAAGAAAGCTGAGTGCCAAAGAATTGATGCTTTTTAACTGTG
>NW_011495061.1:740953-742402 GCF_000754665.1 Bison bison bison | reverse complement strand
TTCTCAGTGATCAGTGCAAAGAAATAGAGGAAAACAGTAGAATGGGAAAGATTAGAGATCTTTTCAAGAAAATTAGAGATACCAAGGGAACATTTCATGCAAAGATGGACATAATAAAGGACAGAAATGGTATGGACCCAACAGAAGCAGAAGTTAAGAAGAGGTGGCAAGAATACACAGAAGAACTATACAAAAAAAGATCTTCATGACCCAGATAATCATGATGGTGTGATCATTCACCTAGAGCCAGACATCCTGGAGTGCAAAGTCAAGAGGGTCTTAGGAAGCATCACTACAAACAAAGCTAGTGGAGGTGGTAAAATTCCAGCTAAGCTATTTCAAGTCCTAAAAGATGATGCTGGGAAAGTGCTGCACTTAATATGCCAGCAAATTTGAAAAACTCAGCAGTGGCCATAGGACTGGAAAAGGTCAGTTTTCATTCCAATCCCAAAGAAAGGCAATGCCAAAGAATGCTCAAACTGCCGTACAATTGCACTCTTGTCACGCTGTAAAGTAATGCTCAAAATTCTCCAAGCTAGGCTTCAACAGTACATGAACTGAGAACTTTCAAGCTGGATTTACAAAAGGCAGAGGAACAAGAGACCAAATTGCCACATATGCTGGATCATAGAAAAGCAAGCGAATTCCAGAAAAACATCTACTTCTGCCTCATTGACTACACTAAAGCCTTTGACTGTGTGGATCACAACAAACTGTGGAGAATTCTTCAAGAGATGGGAATACCAGACCACTGACCTGCCTCCTTGGAAGGAAAGTTATGACCAACCTAGATAGCATATTCAAAAGCAGAGACATTACTTTGTCGACTTAAAAAGCAAAGACATTACTTTGCCAGCAAAGGTCCGTCTAGTCAAGGCTATGGTTTTTCCAGTAGTCATGTATGGATGTGAGAGTTGAACTATAAAGAAAGCTGAGTGCCAAAGAATTGATGCTTTTTAACTGTGGTGTTAGAGAAGACTCTTGAGAGTTTCTTGGACTCTAAGGGGATCCAACCAGTCCATCCTAAAGGAAATTGGTCCAGAATGTTCACTGGAAGGACTGATGCTGAAGCTGAAACTCCTATACTTTGGGCACCTGAAGGTAGAGTTCCAGAGAATAGCAAAGAGAGATAAGAGAGCCTTTCTCAGTGATCAGTGCAAAGAAATAGAGGAAAACAGTAGAATGGGAAAGATTAGAGATCTTTTCAAGAAAATTAGAGATACCAAGGGAGCATTTCATGCAAAGATGGACATAATAAAGGACAGAAATGGTATGGACCCAACAGAAGCAGAAGTTAAGAAGAGGTGGCAAGAATACACAGAAGAACTATACAAAAAAAGATCTTCATGACCCAGATAATCATGATGGTGTGATCATTCACCTAGAGCCAGACATCCTGGAGTGCAAAGTCAAGAGGGTCTTAGGAAGCATCACTACAAACAAAGCTAG
>NW_011495061.1:737539-740230 GCF_000754665.1 Bison bison bison | reverse complement strand
AACCTCAGATATGCAGATGACACCACCCTTATGGCAGAAAGTGAAGAGGAACTAAAGAGCCTCTTGAAAGTGAAAGAGGAGAGTGAAAAAGCTGGCTTAAAACTCAACGTTCAGAAAACTAAGATCATGGTGTCTGATCTCATCACGTCAAGGCAAATAGATGGGGAAACAATGGAAACAGTGACAGACTTTATTTTCTTGGGCTCCAAAATCAATGCAGATGGTGACTGCAGCCATGAAATTAAGACGCTTACTCCTTGGAAGAAAAGCTATGACCAACCTAGACAGCATATTGAAAAGCAGAGACATTAGTTGCCGACAAATGTCTGTGTAGTCAAAGCTATGGTTTTTCCAGTAGTCATGTATGGATGTTGAGAGTTGGACCATAAAGAAAGCTGAGCACCGAAGAGTTGATACTTTTCAGCTGTGGTGTTGAAGAAAATTCTTGAGAGTCCCTTGGACTGCAAAGAGATCTTTTCTTATTAAAGAAAATCAGTCCTGAATATTTATTGGAAGAAATGATGCTGAAGCTGAAGGTCCAATACTTTGGCCACTTGATGGGAAGAACTGACACGTTAGAAAACACCCTGATGCTGGGAAAGATTGAAGGCAGGAGGAGAAGGGGATGACAGAGGATGAGATGGTTGGATGGCATCATCAACTCGATGGACATGAGTTTGAGCAAGGTCCAGGAGGTGGTGGTGGATAGGGTAGCCTGGCATGTTGCAGTCCATGGGGTAGAAAAGAGTCGGACACGACTGAGTAATTGAACTGAACTGAACCTTCTACAATGACCTTGGAACAAGATGGGAAAGGGGAGCGATCTGCCTTCATCTTCCTCAGGGCTCCTGGAGCCGAGGCAGCTCCTCCCAGGGAGCCCCGCTGAGCTAGGTGGGGTCTCTTGGGTAGGCAACTCCGAGGAGTATGTGGTATATGCCCAGAGCAAGTCACCTTTAGCCATGCTGCAGATTAGAATTCCCTGAGCTGCTAATGAGAACACGAACCTATACCTGGGCAGACCAATGAACTCAGACAATGGGAGGGAGGCCCAGTGAGCACTCGTGTGTTTAACTAGTATCAGAATCCCCAGGTGATCCTAATGGGCAGAAGTTGCTGGCAGAAAAGATGGAAAAGTGAAAGTGACGTCGCTCAGTCGTGTCTGACTTTTTGTGACCCCATGGACTATGGCCTACCAGGTTCCTCCGTCCATGGGATTATCCAGGCAAGAGTACCAGAGTCGGTTGCCATTTCCTTCTCCAGGAGATCTTCCCAACGGAGGGATTGAACTCGGGTCTCCCACATTGCAGGCAGACACTTTACCATCTGAGCCACCAGGGAAGTCAGAAAAAATGGGGAAAGAGGAAATTTGAGTGGCACAAGCGTAGAACCTGTAGTGCTGAGCCCACCGTAATCGAGCATCACCTGGGGGATGCTGCCCCCGTCTGAATCCTTCCAAGCCAGACTTCCAACCCCTGTCATGATCACCGTCCTCTCAAACAGCACCAGCACGATGAAACTGGACACAACCCAACGTCCACCAACAGACAAGTGGGCAAACAAGGTGGGCCCACCCACACGGTGGCATACTCTTCAGCCTTAGAGGGAACAGGGCTCTAACTCAGGCTGTAATGTCGATGAGCCCGAAGACACGATGCCCAGTGAGAGAAGCAGACACAAAAGAGACACCGTGTGTGATTCCACTAATAGGAAATGTCCGCAACAGGCAGATCCACAGGCAAAGGTAGCTTAGGAGATGGCAGAGGCTGACAATGACTGCTAATGGGTGCAGGGTGCCTTTCGTGTGATGAAAACCATCTGGAATTGACTGTAATGTGTTCACAGCCTTGTGAACATACTAAAAACCACTGAATTGTATACTTTAAAAGGCTAAATTTTATAGCATATGGATTATATGTTAATAAAGCTGTTATAAACAAATCTCAGCAGGCTGAGTACCAACACAGACGTACCTAGCTAGGGATTTGAAATCGAGTTAGTGGAGTGGGAAAGCAGAGCTGGTGTGGAAACCTCTACCGGGCCCACACTCCTGGGCAGTGCTCACAGGCAGTGGGATGTGCAGGAAGCTTTCAGAAGGCGGCCGTACTCAGCAACAGGAGCTCTCACCTCAAGACACACGAGGATCACCCGGGAGTCTTTATGGCCCAGCTTGGGCCTCCTCAGACCGACCTGGTCAGGCTCTCTGGAGGTGGGAATGGGTCTCTTGGGGGCCCTGTGTGCGCATGGTCCCAGGGGAGCCTGTTGGGAAGACAGGAATGGGAGCTGGCACAGCACCGCTGTGGATCTGTCTGTTCTGAACCTTTCAATGCAATGCAGCCTTTGTGTCTGCTCCTCACATGGAGCAGCAGACAGAGCAGGTGGCGGTTCCCAGGATAGGAAAGGGGCCCCTGTGCACAGCTGTCCCTGCAGGGACTCCTTCCTGCTGTCATTCACACAGGGCCAGCAATGTCTATGAGATATGTGGTCTGGACCTCCTAGTGAGGAGCAGAGCCCTAACACTGTTCTGTGTGCAGGTAAGTGAGGCTTGCCTTTCACAGTCTTTTCCAGGAACATACATGTTGAGTACCTACAGCACACAGTCTTGTCTTGTCCAAATTAACATCAACTGTCTATCATGTTAAATCACTTTACACCATCAACTTTATCTTACGTGTGGTGGGTATTTTCCTAGAA
>NW_011495061.1:736134-737439 GCF_000754665.1 Bison bison bison | reverse complement strand
AGGGATGGGGGAGCCTGGTGGGCTGCCGTCTCTGGGGTCGCACAGAGTCGGACACGACTGAAGTGACTTAGCAGCAGCAGCTCCTTCCTGAACCTTCGAAAGCCGCAAGGTATCGCCCTGACCACAGCGCCACCTGGTGGGACCACGGCTCCTGACGGTGAGGAGGTGTCCGTCATCAGCAGCCCGACTGTCTCAGGATGACACAGACGTGAGGACTCTGGGTCAGGGTGACGTGAGTGCTCACTTCAGTGCTCTGCTCACTTCTCCTGGGCCCCAGCAGCTGCAGGAGACAGGATATAAATGGAGAAAACAAAAACTGCATCGCTGCACCCGTGGAGCAAAATTGGAACAGGAATGCAGAATGAGGTCCTGGGGCCACGGCTTGCAAGCAGCGGACAGGCAGCTACAGCTGGAGTGTGGGGCCTCCCTTTTCATATGCTGTCTAGGTTGGTCACAGCTTTCCTTCCAAGGAGCGAGCGTCTTAATTTCACGGCTGCAGTCACCGTCCGCAGCCATTTTGGAGGCCAAGAAAATAAACCCGTCACTCTTTGCACTTTCTTCCCCTTCTGTCTGCCATCAAGTGGGCTGGGCGTGCCCCATGGAGGACCAGTGCCAGGTCTGGGCACTCTGCTTGCAGCCAAGTGCCAGGCAGACCCACCTGCCCAGCAAAAGAAGCTGAAAGGTTCAAAAACTGGTGCTTCTGGCGCAGCAGCCCCAGACCCAGACCCTGACCAGTAGCCACATCAAGGCCCCTCTCACTTGGTCGCAGGAGCTGCTATCCCAAGATCCCAGCTCTCAAGGAGTGGGTCTCGGAATCTCCTTTAAGATCTGCTCTGGACCAAGGGCCAGGAGGCAAAGACAAGGATGGGGGACGAGCTCGACGCCCCCTGAAGCATCAACGTTGTGGAGACATCTATGTTGCAGTTGTTCAGTCACCAAGCCATGTCCGTTTGTGACCCATGGACTGCAGCACAGTACGTCCTCCACCAGCTCCCGGAGTTTGCTCAGATTCAGGTCCACTGAGTCAATGATGCCATCCAACCATCTCATCCTCTGTCGTCCCCCTCTCCTCCTGCCTTCAATCTTTCCCAGCATCAGGGTCTTTTCCAATGAGTCAGCTCTCCGCATCAGGTGGCCAAAGTATTGGAGTGTCAGCTTCAGCATCAGTCCTTCCAATGAACACCCAGGACTGATCTCCTTTAGGATGGACTGGTTGGATCTCCTCACAGTCCAAGAGACTCTCAAGAGTCTTCTCCAGCACCACAGTTCAAAAGCATCAATTCTTTGACGCTCAGCTTTCTTTAT
>NW_011495061.1:735204-736034 GCF_000754665.1 Bison bison bison | reverse complement strand
CAATAATTACAGTTTCCTTCCTGCTGTCATTCACACAGGGCCAGCAATGTCTATGAGATATGTGGTCTGGACCTCCTAGTGAGGAGCAGAGCCCTAACACTGTTCTGTGTGCAGGTAAGTGAGGCTTGCCTTTCACAGTCTTTTCCAGGAACATACATGTTGAGTACCTACAGCACACAGTCTTGTCTTGTCCAAATTAACATCAACTGTCTATCATGTTAAATCACTTTACACCATCAACTTTATCTTACGTGTGGTGGGTATTTTCCTAGAAGTCCATTCGTGAAAGAGTAAGGAAACTGTAATTATTGGCTGTTACTAAATAATTAAATTCAAGAGATGGCTTAAAGGTTTTTGTGATATTGAGATAGTTTAGTAAAATAATAACTGACCATCAACTCATCTAATCTCATAAGAGTGACTTCATTGAAAGTATTTTGTTGTATTTAGATTGAGCAGTATCTCTACTTTAGAAGGAGATTCCTTGGTAGGCAAGTTTGCCATCCTGAGACAGCTGTAAAACATGCTGGTGGGACGCACCTGGTTCTTGCAGTTAACAAGATCTTGGGCAAATCATTTTCTTTGAGAGCCTATCTCCTCACTTGGAAAATGGAAGGCAGAGCTGTCACAATTAGTGGCTCCTTCTGGCTCTAAAACACATGCAGAAATGAATGAAACAGCTCCTTCCTGCGGAGAAGGTGATGGCACCCCACTCCAGTACTCTTGCCTGGGAAATCCTATGGGCGGAGGAGCCTGGTAGGCTGCAGCCCATGGGATCGCTAAGAGTCTGACACAACTGAACAACTTAACTTTCACTTTTCACTTTCAGG
>NW_011495061.1:730036-735104 GCF_000754665.1 Bison bison bison | reverse complement strand
CACAGTTCAAAAGCATCAATTCTTTGACGCTCAGCTTTCTTTATAGTCCAACTCTCACATCTATACATGACCACTGGAAAAACCATAGCCTTGACTAGATGAACCTTTGTTGGCAAAGTTATATCTCTGCTTTTGAATATGCTGTCCAGGTTTGTCATAGCTTTTCTTCCAAGGAGCAAGAATCTTTTAATTTCATGGCTATAGTGACCATTTGCAGTAACTGTGGAGCCCAAGAAATAAAATCTGTCACTGTTTCCACTTTTTCTCCTCCTACTTGCCTTGAAGTGATGGGACCAGATGCCATGATCTTAGGTTTTTGAATGTTGAGTTTCAAGCCAGCTTTTTCACTCTTTTTCACCCTCATCAAGATGCTCTTCAGTTCCTCTTCACTTTCTGCCATTAGAATGGTAACATCTGCATACCTGAGACTGTTGCTATTTCCCCAGGCAATCTTGACTCCAGCTGTGATTCAGCCAGGCTGGCATTTCCCATCGTGTTCTCTGCATATACGTTAAGTAGAAAGGGTGACAATGCACAGCCTTGTTGTATTTCTTTCCAAATTGTGAACCAATCAGTTGTTTCATGTAAGATTCTAACCGTTGCTTCTTGAGCCGCATACAGGTTTCTCAGGAGGCAGGTCAGGTGGCCTGGTATTCCCATCTCTTCAAGAATTCCCCACAGTTTGTTGTGACCCACAGAGTCAAATGCTTTAGTGTAGTCAATGAAGCAGAAGTAGATGTATTTCTGAAATTCCTTTGCTTTCTCTAAAATCCAACAAATGTTGGCAATTTGATCCTTGGTTCCCCTGTCTTTTCTAAATCTAGCTAGTACATCTGAAAGTTCTTGGCTCACCTACTGTTGAAACCTGACTTGAAGGATTTTGAGCATTTCCTTCCTAGCGTGTAAAATGAGTACAATTGTCCAGTAGTCTGAAAATTCTTTGGCATTGCCTTTCTTTGGGACTGGAATGAAAACTGACCTTTTCCACTCCTGTGGCCACTGCTCACTTTTCCAAATTTGCTGGCATATTGAGTGCAGCACTTTCATAGCATCATCTTTTAGGAATTTAAATAGCTCAGCTGGAACTTCATCACCTCCACTAGCTTTGTTCATAGTGATGCTTCCTAAGGGCCACTTGACTTCACACTCCAGGCTGTCTGGATCCAGGTGAGTGACCACACCATCATGGTTATCTGGATCATTAAGACCTTTTTCGTACAGTTCTTCTGTGTATTCTTGCCATCTTTTCTTAATCTCTTCTACTTCTGTTATGTCCATACTGTTTATTATATCGTGCCCATCCTTACATGAAATGTTCCTTTGATATCTCCAATTTTCTTGAAGAGATCTCTAGTTTTTCCCATTGTATTGTTTTCTTCTATTTCTTTGCATTGTTCACTTAAAAGGCCTTCTTATCTCTCCTTGCTATTCTTTGGAACTCTGCCTTTAGATGGGTATATCTTTCCTTTTCTCCTTTGCCTTTTGCTTCTCTTCCCTCCTCAGCTATTTGTAAGGCCTCCTCAGACAACCACTCTGCCTTCTTGAATTTGTTTTTCTTTGGGATGGCTTTGGTCACCACCCCCTGTACAATGTTACAAACCTCTGTCCACAGTTCCTCAAGCACTCTGTCTACCAGATCTGATCCCCTGAAAATATTTGTTACCTCCATTGTATAGTCATAAGGATTTGATTTAGCTCGTATGTGAATGGTCTAGGGATTTCCCCCACTTTCTTCAATTTAAGCTTGAATTTTGCAATAAGGAGCTGATAATCTGAGTCAGAGTCAGCTCCAGGTCTTATTTCTGCTGACTATATAGAGTTTCTCCATCACTGATTGCAAAGAATATCATCAATCTGATTTTGGTATTGACCATTTGGTGATGTCCATGTGTAGAGTCGTCTCTTGTGTCGTTGGAAATGGGTGTTTGCCATGACTGGTGTGTTCTCTTGACAAAACTGTTAGCCTCTGCCCTGTTATATTTTGTATTCCAAGACCAAACTTGTCTGTTATTTCCGGTATCTCTTGACTTCCTTCTTTTGCATTCCAGTCCCCTGTGATGAAAAGGACATCTTTTTTGGGTGTCAGTTCTATGAAGGTCTTATAGATCTTCATAGAACTGGTCAACTTCAGCTTCTTCAGTATTAGTGGTTGGGGCATAGACTTGAGTTTCTGTGATGCTGAATGGTTTGCGTTGGAAATGAACCAAGATCGTTCTGTCGTTTTTGGGACCGCGGCCAGGTACTGGATTTCAGACTCTTTTGTTGACTATGAAGGCTGCTTCATTTCTTCTAAGGATTATTTATTGCCCATAGCAGTAGTTACGATGGTCATCCCAATTAAAATTGCCCATTCCTGTCTATCTTAGGTCACTGATTCCTAAGATGTCGATGTTCATTCACTCTTGCCATCTTCTGCTTGACCATGTCCTATTTACCTTGATTCATGGACCTACAATTCCAGGTTCCTATGCGATATTGTTCTTTACAGCATCGGACTGTACTTTCACCACCAGACCCACATCCACAGTTGGGCATCATTTCTGATTTGGCCCAGCCTGTTCATTCTTTCTGGAGCTATTAGCAATTGCCTTCCACTCTTCCTCAGTAGCATATTGGACAGCTTCCAACCTGAGGGGCTTATCTTCTGGTGTTACGTCTTTTGGTCTTTTCATGCTGTTCACGGGGTTCTTAAGGCAAGAATGCTGGAGTGGTTTGCCGTTCCCTCCTCCAGTGGAGCACGTTTCTGTCAGAACTCTTCATACGACCCGTCCGTCTTGGGTGGCCTGCACGGCATGGCTCATAGCTTCACTGAGTCACCCAAGCCCCTTTACCACAACAAGCCAGATTCACGAAGAGGATCTTCTCTGACATCAGTGCAGTTAACTTCATAACCAACACCAGAAGGTGGGGGAGCATGCTTGGGAAGTTAAAACATCTTCTATGTAACTCCAGGAATAAAGAGTAAATCTCAATGGAAGTTATAAAACATCTAGATTAGATGAAAGCACGTACTTAGCCAAAGTCGGGAGGGGAAGCAGAGCAGTGCGAAGGGTAAAACTTCTAGCATTAGATGAATTTAATTGTCTTAAAAGAAGGATGGAAAATAAGTTTGATATTCAACTCTGTAAACCAAGGTAGACAGAAGGGAGGCAAGAGCAGAATTTAATATAAAGAAAACAACTGACATAATAAAATAATATCTTTACAAAACTAATCTGCTTCCTGGGTGGCTCAGATGGTAAAGAATCCATCTGTAATGCAGGAGACCCAGGCTCGATCCCTGGGTCACTAAGACCCATGGAGAAAGGAATGCTACCCACTCCAGTATCCTGGCCTGGAGAATCCCATGAACCGAGGAGCCTGGGTAGGTAGGCTACAGTCCATGGGGTTGCAAAGGGTCAGACACAATTGAGCGACTAACACTTTCACTTTCTTTTTTTCTTCTTCACAAAACTACTAAGATAAATGGATTTCTCGCAATTCTAATCAAGAAAAAAGTAGAAGGTACACAGAAACAATGTTGCGAAATTAAAAGGAGCTGCAACTACAAATATAATAGAGATTGATAAGAAATTGTTTTCCAAAAAATTGGAAAGCATGAAGTAGATAGTCTGCAAAACTGATTTGATGAGAAATTGAAAATAAACTAATACCAAATGTTAAAATGAATGGCAATCCAATTCTTCCTGAAAGGCATCAGGCTCAGAAGTTTTTATAGGCAAATTACAGGTGATCACTCTCTCATGCGAACTTATCTTTTCAGAGACCAAAAGAGAAGGGAAGTCTCGCTCTCAGCCCCACATTACCAAACAACCATACGTACACAGGTCTTGCCTTAGGCTCTGCTCTCAAGGCGATCCAGACTGAAACCCTGGGTTTGAGAAGAACATCTTGGAAGAGCCAAACATGCTCATGCATACTTATGCACATGCACACAAAGTGCATACATACGCACACACCATACACTTGTACAACACAACAAGCACATATCCATACACTTGCGTGCACACACGTGTAAACACACAGGGCAGGTGTGTACATAGTCAACATCATGCACAACACACACGCGTCCACTCGTGCATGCACTGGCGGTTCCCACGTGCTCGTGCATGCAGACACAGGCACACGTGCACACCTGGCCCCTGAAGACAGGCCACCCCTCGCGGCCTCGCATGCTGCTTGTGTGCAGTGGACTGCGACTCAACTTTACCAAGCGATGGGTAGCATCGTAAGCAGTTGGGAAAAGTCAACAAGATATTTCAGAGGTTTACACTTTCAAAGAAGGGTAACGTGTATACAACCAAATTTCCCCAAAGCTATTTCTGCACTCTTTATAAAGAACAGGTAGACCTGGTTCCTCATGTTGGGGGCATTCACACACTTGGAGGGGCGTGAGGGACAATCTGGGCAAGGTTTTGGAAAAACTGTTGCATAAAAAATGATCTAAGAAGCTCTTGGTGTTATGTTTCATTTAAGTTATGCTAACGTGTTTGACTATGCCAAAGCCTTTGACTGTGTGGATCACAATAAACTGTGGAAAATTCTGAAAGAGATGAGAATACCAGACCACCTGACCTGCCTCTTGAGAAACCTGTATGCAGGTCAGGAAGCAACAGTTAGAACTGGACATGGAACAACAGCCTGGTTCCAAATAGGAAAAGGAGTACGTCAAGGCTGTATATTGTCACCCTGCTTATTTAACTTATATGCAGAGTACATCATGAGAAACCCTGGGCTGGAAGAAGCACAAGCTGGAATCAAGATTGCCGGGAGAAATATCAACAACCTCAGATATGCAGATGACACCACCCTTATGGTAGAAAGTGAAGAGGAACTAAAAAGCCTCTTGATGAAGGTGAAAGAGGAGAGTGAAAAAGTTGGCTTAAAGCTCAACATTCAGAAAACTAAGATCATGGCATCTGGTCCCATTACTTCATGGGAAATAGATGGGGAAACAGTGGAAACAGTGTCAGACTTTATTTTGGGGGGCTCCAAAATCACTGCAGATGGTGATTGCAGCCATGAAATTAAAAGACGCTTACTCCCTGGAACGAAAGTTATGACCAAC
>NW_011495061.1:729024-729789 GCF_000754665.1 Bison bison bison | reverse complement strand
AAGAGACAGGGACGACAGAGGATGAGATGGCTGGATGGCATCACTGACTCAATGGACGTGAGTCTGAGTGAACTCCGGGAGTTGGTGATGGACAGGGAGGCCTGGCATGCTGTGATTCATGGGGTCACAAAGAGTCGGACACGACTGACCGACTGAACTGAACTGAACATGTTCACCAATAAAGAGCTCAGCTTCTTGAGTTAAAGCAGCTTGCAAGATTGCAGACAAGTGAAAGGAAATCTTGGGTTATTTGATATGAAATATTAGCGTGAAAATGAAAGCAAAGTCCGACAGAAAAACCCGTCTCCATCACATGGAGGTGGGCTTGCACAAGAACAGAGGGTTGTGCCTTTACTTTTTTACTTACTTAGAAAACTGCCATGAACAGCTTGCCTTTCACCTTGGGGACAAATCCAGCCCTGAAGCTGGTAGCAGTGAAATGACCCAGAACCTGAAGATCAGCCTTCCCCACACTGTCGGATTCTAGAGAAGCTTCTAGAAAAGGATGTGTCTTGTGTGTGACTGTCCCGTTTGGGACTGGGGACGGGGACCAGCCTGGAGCCTGAGTGCGGCGATGTGTAGCCCATGACTGGGTCCTTGTGGCTGGAGCAGGAAACCCTCCTGGGGTTGCCATGGTGCTGCCCAGCCTGGCCCCTGGGCCCTCCTGTGCAGTTACTTCAAGTAGAATCCACCAGGCCTCAGAAGGCAGGCACTGCCCGGGGTGCATACGGCCCAGGGTGTGCAGCGAGCTGGCGGAAGGCCTGT
>NW_011495061.1:727302-728491 GCF_000754665.1 Bison bison bison | reverse complement strand
CCCCCACCCCCGCGCACGCCAGGCGCCTTCCCACGGCCCCTGCGTCCTGCTCGCTTGCCAGGCACGGCTGCAGCCGCTCGGCCCCTGGGCCCGCTCAGCCGAGGGCGAGACGCGTGCGGGGCGCGCGGGCCGGTCTGACTGGGGCTCCGCTCTTGGCCCGGCCACTCCCGGTAGAAACAGATGACTGAGTCCCAAGGGGACGGCCGGAAGCAGACGTCCGTCCTCGGGTGGCCCTTGCAGGGCAGGTGTAACGGTGAGAAGAGAATCTGGGGACACGCCGCCCTTCCTTCCGTAGGAGAGTCTTGCTGGAGACGGGCTCTTCCAGCGCTGGGCACGGTCACCCGCGTCCTGGCCTCAGTGGTTGCGGTAAGCCACTGGCAGGACCTCAGCGCGTCCTTGTGGAAGACGCCTGAGCCTGCCTTCCCTCGTTATGGCTGAGCCGCACCTGCTGGGGCCTCTGACTTTCTCCTGCGGGAGGTCTGCTGAGCTGCTTTAATGTGTGATGTTTCCAGCAAACCCGGCGTGTTTCCGCGTCATCTGGTCCCGTTCCTCCCTCCCCTCTGGGGCTTCACTGAGTGGCCTTGTTCACGCTCCAGCCTGCTCTTTGTGCTCCAAGGAGAGGAGATGGTCTGTGACTCCGCTTCAAGTTTCTGACTCTCTTTTCAACTCAAGTCTATCACTGAACCTCAGTGGCATTTACCTTTCATGTACTGTATTTTATACTCCAGAATTCTTACTTCATTCTTTCGATAATTTCTGTTTCCCTGAAAATCACTCTTTACTTTATGTGAATTCTTTGGCTAGTTTTCTTTGAACATACTTGCCTTGACTCAGATGTTTTTCACTTAGTAACTTCTTGGATAAATTCTCTAGAAGCCATATTCTTTGTCACATGCTGCCTCTGAAGTCTCCACTCAGTTACCCAATTTGGTCAGCTAGTGACCAGTCAGAGGTTTCTTTAATACTTTGGACTCCTCTCCCAGTATTCTTGGGCTTCCCTGATAGCTCAGCTGGTAAAGAATCCGCCTGCAATGCAGGAGACCTGGGTTTAATCCCTACCTTGGGAAGATTCCCTGGAGAAGGGAACGGCTACCCACTCCAGTGTTCTGGCCTGGAGAATTCCATAGACTGTGTAGCCCGTGGGGTCACAGAGGCACGACTGAGTGACTCACTTTCCTGGTACTTGGTG
>NW_011495061.1:708942-727202 GCF_000754665.1 Bison bison bison | reverse complement strand
CACAGCTGGAGGTGATCAGCCAAGACTCACTCACGTGCCTGTGCATGAGTACACCTTCCTAGATGCCCAGGGATGGGAGAGGTTTCCCAAGCCCTCTTTGACATCTATTTCCCAGGTTTTCCTTTTTAACATTTTTTGGTCAGTCTCCTGTTAGTCCCAACTGGCCTCACCACCCCAGGGAGCTGCAGCGTGAGAGAACCACCACCAACTGTTTTCGACACGGTCTCCCCAGGACCCAGAGCGCCAGTGCTCCGGGACGGGTTCCGGGGAATGGGTTCCGCGCCCGCTCCTGATCGGCTGCAGGTCTCACTGCCAGTGTGGCGCCAGGCCTCTGTAGGATGTTTTCCATGCTGCTTTCTAATAGCTATTCTTGGATAAGACACAGAAATTTGTTTTTATAACTGGTCCTTTATGAAATACTTGTTCAAGAGTTTTCATGACTTGCTTAGGTTTTTCACGTTGACAATCTCGTATTTGAAAACGACCTTCTTTCCCAAGACAAAATTTATAACCTGTTTCTGTCCTTGTTGTATTGCCCAGGGTTTCCAGGTTAACACAAAGACAGACAGACTTCCTGGTCCAATTACTTCTCAATTATACTATTGGCTTTTGTCTCAACAGTATTCTTTACGGTGTTCATCAGTATCTTTCTCTTTAGCCATAACTAAGAACTGTCAATTGGTGTCTCTCTTTCTTTAAATGGAAACTTGTTAGGACAAATTCATGTTATTGTTATTTAAGGTCTGCCAAGTTTAACAAAGGTCCGTCTAGTCAAGGCTATGGTTTTCCCAGTGGTCATGTATGGATGTGAGAGCTGGACTGTGAAGAAAGCTGAGCGCCGAAGAATTGATGCTTTTGAGCTGTGGTGTTGGAGGAGACTCTTGAGAGTCCCTTGGACTGCAAGGAGATCCAACCAGTCCATTCTAAAGGAGATCAGTCCTGGGTGTTCTTTGGAAGGACTGATTCTGAAGCTGAAACTCCAATACTTTGGCCACCTGATGCGAAGAGCTGACTCATTTGAAAAGACCCTGATGCTGGGAAAGACTGAAGGCAGGAGAAGGGGTCGACAGAGGATGAGATGGCTGGACGGCATCACCGACTCGATGGACATGTGTTTGGGTAAACTCCGGGAGTTGGTGATGGACAGGGAGGCCTGGCATGCTGCGGTTCATGGGTTGCAAAGAGTCGGACACGACTGAGCGACTGAATTGCAGTTTATACATCATTTATTCAACAGATACCTTTTCGTCAACTGTGTGCCAGGAACAGGGCTAAAGTGACTTTGTTTAGCTAACTGGAAGATAACCTGTCCCCCACCCCCACCTGTGAATGACTGTGACATTCTGGAGATTCTTGCGTGGGGAGTGGTACCTGCTCAGAATTCATATTTGGGGTCTGAAATGACAGACTGCTAACCCTTGTTAGCCCATCCTTGATTACTGATGCGGCAGGAAATATTCTTTTTTCACGCGACCTGTGAAATGGCTGTAAGAACATGAAACTAGCACACCCCCCCGCCTGCGGCTTGCCACTCTAGGAGCCACTCGCAAAAGTTAGGTCTTTTTACTTTGTTTTCTCACCTCCCACCATGTCTGACACATAAAAGAACCTGGCATCCAGGCCTGGTCCAGATGATTATTTTCAGACAGGAGCCTGCCATCCCTCTAGGTCCGCCAGCTCTCCGAGTACAGTCGATGATGCCGCACCCCTCGCCTCAGCGCGCTTACCGGCCCCTCCAGGCGAGCAGGTGGGCCTGTACTCAGTGACACTGCCTCCAGGGCTTTCCCTCCTCCTGTTCAGACCAGACCCTCTTAGCAACTTCGCAGAGCTCTGGCTTTAAAGACTTGTTTTTTCTATTCATGATTATCTTTCAGAAGAGCTGTTTTCAAAACTCAGAGTCTGAGAGAGGCAGAGAAGAATCAAATTAAGATGGAAACTCCAAGGAGTAATATCAGTGATCTGATACAGTTCTGAAAACAAAAGAATTCACAAGTAACATATACAAGTGCTATACTACACACACTTTTCAAATTGCCTGGTTCCACACTAAACATTTTACTTCAAAAGACAAAGGAAGAATAAATCACAAGCGAGGTAACACAAAAAGTTTTATTGAATAAATACATGCACTGTCATGTAAAATTAGTTGAGCAAAAAGGGCATTTTACAATAAAAAACAAAAACAAAAAAACCCCTCTGCTGTGTTACATCTGCAGGGGGTGGTCCAGCTAGAATGGCGTTAAAGCAACAACCGCGTACAAACAACCAGTGTTTGCATTTGGCTTCAACAGTTCCTGACAGAGGAGGGCTGACCCTTGACGAGGAATAAACTGTGGTGAACTCTGCTGTGAGGCGTCTTCTGTTCTAACCTGAAGCAATGCCTCACACTTCATACTTTAAGGCACAGGATAAGCAATAAAGTAACAATTCAAAGTAACCAACGTTAATTTTCCCTCCATTGGTTTGGGTCAAGGTAGAAAAGTTGAAGTTCCCTTTTCCCAGATGAAGCAGTTAGTCAGAACTGGTGATGAAGGTTCTGAGAAGTGACTGTCCATCACCAGGATCATGGAGCCCAGGGTCTGGCCTAAAGCCGAGTCTCAGCTGCCCCACTGGACACAAGAGCTTTCCTCTGAACACCCGTCAGCCATAAAGGCAGAGTCCCAGCCTAAGAGTCATCCCTTCCCTTTACAGAGAATGGCGCTGGCTGCTGGGTCTGTCCAGGCCCAACCGTCCACACAAAGGGTGGGCATCGTGCAGCTAACTGGCTTTGTTTGGCTTTTGAACCTTTCGTGGCATTTACTTTGCCCAGTTGCTTCAGTAAAGCATTCCATGTAGCACATGCAGCAGAACATGTTGAGCAGATGGAGTGCATGGCTACAAACCCCATACTGGGGTGTTGGCAGAAACCATGGGTGTGCTAAATTTCAGTGAGTGCTTCCCTTCTTTTAGAAATTATGCCAGAAGCCCTTCAAAAAACCTGATTTTTGGGGGGAGCAGCAGGTACCTCATGGCTTGTGGGATCTCAGTTCCTGACCAGGGGTTAAATCCAGGTCCCTGGTAGTGAAAGCATCCAGTTCTTAGCACTGGACCGCCAGGGAATTCCCACAACAAACCCAATTTTTAAAAAGTCTCCAATAAATCTAAAACCATGGGCAGGCCACTGGATTTAGTAATGACCTGTTTTCGTCCTGCTGCTGAAACACCAGACTTAGGTGTTTCCTGTGTGTGTCATCAGGCTTGCAGCGCCTCCCACGCTGACGAAGGAGGTGGTCTCTGCTGGGCTTCGGAGAAGCTTTACGGCCCAGGAAGCTGCAAGGGCACCGGGTCTGCACGGCTGCGTGAAACGTGCTGCGAGGCTCCGGGCTCCACCACCCCCTGGGGTCAGAGTGTGAAGGGCCAGAGCTGAGCCCCGAGGGCAGGAGAGGCAGTGTCCACAGGCACTTGGGCAGTCAGGCCCCGCGAGCGTCCAGGAGTCACGCGGGACGAACGGTGAGGTCGCTAAGCTCAGAGCCGCATTTCCCCCGGTATTTACACAGGGCTGGAGGATGTCCTCATGGCTCAGGGTCATCTGCATCCCGCAGCTTAGAATAGGTAAAGCTTTCTGCACACGTGCACCGTGTTTAGGGCACGCACAGCTGCCACAGGCTATGGAATCTCACCTCCCAAGAGGCTTGGGACCTTTATATACTTGGATATAAAACGTGCTTTTCCTAATCTAAGAAGAAAAAATACTCTGAAATAAAAGTTGTATAACAACATCCCAACACTGAGGTCAGTCACGGCATGAGGTGAGGAAACCCAGTAGTTACTGACAGCCTGCGGCTGCCGTGCCAAGACCCCTGGGTCCCCACGGTAGAGGTGCCGGCTCCGCCCTGTGCGCGTCACACCGGCACACATGCACCAGCTCCGCCCCGTGCGTGTCACACCAACACACGTGTGCCAGCTCCTCCCCATGCATGTCACACCGACACGCGTGAGCCAGCCCCGCCCCGTGCACACCACACCGACACACATGCGCCAGTGGCGGCTTCCCACATCATGTCCTATCTGCTCACCCCGACCTGTCTCACAGCCTCTGCAGAGACAACCTGAGTTAGTCTTTCTTTTACAGCTGAGAAAACACCGAAAATTCCACAACAGACTAACCGCTAACACTGAAGTATTGTATTTCAGGAAAAGGATTATGTATCTGTACTGTTTCATGAATAAGTTATAACAAGCAACTAAAAATAAACTTAAGACATTCTATTTTATGTGAGAAATTTCAGATTAGTGCGCTGTGAACTGTGACAATTCTTGTGATATTTTATATTGCTCAGCTATACATTTTTCCTTATAAGCGCTACAACTGACTCCTTATAATACATCTTTATATTTATGAAAGTGTAAATATTTTGCATACATTCTTTTACCATTCATAATGAGCAGAAATATACTAGCATTTACTAATCTTTCAGCTTTTCTTTTTAAAAAGAAACACCACAAAATAGGTCACTGAGAACTTTTTCCTGCAAAGACAAAAATGATTATTTGTAATAAGAATTTAATAAGTTTCAGAAGAAAAAAATATATATATTTCCTTGATCCATTTTCTCTGAATTTCAAACCAGCATGTAGAGATAATAAAAAATAGTCTATTCATACGGCATAGTACACCTCAGTGATATACAAAACAAGGCAATAATAAGCAGGTCCATACATCGGCTTCCTAGGAGACAGCCGACATGTAGCTTTACACACACAACAGCTGGCCGCTATGCTACGCACACCGTGACAACTGCTGAAATACTAGAGGAAATTTAAACATACAAAACTTAATGCTAATACTGGCCAAATACGCCTAAAGTATCAACATTTTATAAAACCGTCACGGGGCCAGTAACCAAGTACGTGAAATTATAAAAAGAGCATGGGTGTGTCTGCGGGGCCGGGGGAGAAGGGTGTGTCGGTGCGGGGCAGCGTGGGTGTGTCTGCGGGGGTGTGTGTGAGGGTTGTTGGTGCAGGGTGGGCAGGTGCAGCGGGGGCTTCTTGGCGGCGGCCTACGTCACCACGTGGGGCCTCGTCCCGTCTTCTGTGAGGTCGTACCTGAGACATAGGAAGACAGCAGACACGCGGTCACAGGGGCCATGCTCCTGAGTGGACTCACGGGCTCCGTGTCTGTCGGGGGGACACTCACCACTGGGTCCAGCCTTTGGCGAGCTCTTCAGATGCTAGACCAACCAGCACCTGTGGGTTAGAAAACGCCTATAGAAGTGGGTTCTGGCAACTTGCACTTTGGGTGTCTCACTTTTCAATTTTTCTGCCCTTAAGATCTACCCATGACCTATGGTTGATTATACCCAAGAGGCCCTTCCTGTAGCCAACGGCCTTGATGGCAGGTTATCATGCAGTGTCAGTGGAGATAATTCACATCAATACTGACTCACAAACCACTCACGGCAGCTTAGCTGACATGGATTATCCATGCACATAAATCCAGTCCAAAATGCACACTTTGGGTCAAGTGTTTAATTTTTACAACATGCAGAACTTTTTAAACCTACTTTGCCAAGAAGCCCTTTGTCTTTGGACAGGAAGCCACCGCTGTTCTTCACGGCCACATCCAAGGTTCTCCTCTGCACGTCTGGCAGTGAGACGCTAAAATCAAAGCTGAAGCAGAAAAAGAGGATCACCGTGTGTACACTTCTCCAGAATTTGCTCTGCTTTATTATAACTAAAACTGACACTTCTGTTCATGCTGCTGCTGCTGCTGAGTCGCGTCAGTCGTGTCCAACTCTGTGACCCCAGAGACAGCAGCCCACCAGGCTCCCCGTCCCTGGGATTCTCCAGGCAAGAACACTGGAGCGGGTTGCCATTTCCTTCTCCAATGCATGAAAGTGAAAAGTGAAAGGGAAGTCGCTCAGTCGTGTCTGACCCTCAGCGACCCCATGGACTGCAGCCCAGGCTCCTCCGTCCATGGGATTTTCCAGGCAGGAGTACTAGAGTGGGTTGCCATTGCCTTCTGTTTGAGTCCACTCCAAACATGATCTTTGTTTCTTTATTGTAGAAGTGATCTCTTTGGCTAGATGTTTAGACCTGGCCCTTCAGGAAGACTCAGTTTCCCGCTCCGCCCCCCCGCCCCACCAATTATTTCCCAAACACAACAGGAGACTGGAACCCTAAACGTGCGAAGCTGACCCTGTGGCCCCCTGGTGTGGACACAGTGCCTGAATCCTGGGGAAAAACCTGGGCTGTGGTGTGAGACACCTGGGCAGTCCAGGCCAGTCCCTCCCCTGCACACCAAGGGGTGAGAGCTCAGAGCCCTGCATGAAGGAAGATCAGCACCCTCAAAGCAGCCTCGTAGAAGAGGCATCTGCAGGCAGTTCCTGGCGGCTGAGGCCAGAGGCTGCCGGACAAGCCTCCAGCAGCCAGGCTGGCAAAGCAGAGGACGAGGTCGGAGGCTTCGCAGGACACGTGGATGCGCTGGTCTTCCCAGAGTGAGCAGCCTGACCCCCAGGTTTGCAGGTGAGTCCCCAAACTTGTAGTAGCTGTGGCTGACCAAGACCAGCTCCTGCTCGTTGGTTTCTGGCCTCAGTTTAGATGAAGTCACCGGTCAGAAAGCATGGTGAGCAACTAGTACCTTCAGCAATGGAATGTCAACTGAATCAATCAGTGGACATCGACATCATTCAACTTGTCATTTCCCCGGATGTCGGTGGTGTTTGAGCCACGAGGACTGGGGTCCAGCCACATGTGCGCAGGCCAAGGCTGCTGGGGTGTGGTCTGAGGATCCATGTGGTACTCATATCTATCAACAAGCCCCCGACTGCTCACAGGGGGTGTTTTTCGCTCAGCCTCCCCATAGGCACCACCTGGCCTTCCTCAAAGGGCGGCGTAGACCGTCCGCCCCACAGCGTGGACCATACCTCTGATCAAACACGGGGTTCAGTGTCTTCTTCGACACGTGTGTTTTCCTCCTTCCCGACCTCCTCTTGTCTGGTAACAAATACAGGCGGACGTAGGGATCAGAGCCATCCTCAGAGAAGGCGATGAGATTTCTTGTGACACAGACCGGAGAACACTGGGTGTTAGGGTCTAGAAAAATGCCAGTGAGCACCACACGAGAACCTACCCCGACTTTTGCATTTATCCCGGCGCTAAGAACTCAGGGAGGCGACTGTCCTCTCCTGTGCTCACGGGCTTCCAGCAGCCGTGGAGGTGGCCTCGGCCCCGTCTCCTCAGCCCAGAGTCTGGGGGACGCTCTGACTCCCTGCTCTGCTGCCAACAGGGAAACCACAGCATCACCCTCCACACTGCTTCACTGGCCCTCCGAGAGAGGGGCGCGGCCAGCCTCCTGGGAGGCCCCAGAGGCCGTGCAGCCGCAGTCCTCAGGACCGCTCCCTGGCCTCTGCTCAGGCCGAGGATGCCCTCCTCCGCCCTCTGTCCCCCTGAACCCTTCCGTCACAGACACATGCCCACCTCCTCCTCACTGCTCTTGTCCCAACAACTGGGCCAAACACACC
Source organism: Bison bison bison (assembly GCF_000754665.1). NCBI lineage: Eukaryota > Metazoa > Chordata > Mammalia > Artiodactyla > Bovidae > Bison > Bison bison. The sequence continues at coordinate 719,700 of NW_011495061.1, read as the reverse complement.
TAGTATTGAACTACAGCTGATCTTGAACTACACGGAGGTTAAGGACCTATGTGGTTCTGTATCCACGGAGTCAGCCAACGGCAAGTGGTGTAGAGTGGTGACATTTAGGACTGAAAAAAAATCTTCCTGTTGGTGCTCAAACCCACGGTGTCCCAGGCTCAACTGTCCCTGCAGCCACTTCCACCTGCTCACTCATCTCGAGGAGCCCGAAAGCCCAGAGGAGGGGCGTCTGGCCAGCCTGCTGCTCTGGAAGCTCTCCGAGGAAGCACCTCAGCAGCAGGAACACAGGAATTGCTCAGTAAACAAGCATGTGTTGAACTGACCTACGCGCTCACATAATCATGTTTCTAAACGTTACTAATTTTCCTTCCCTGTTTCCAACACTTTTTTAGAACATCCAAATTTTTATATCACCTATTTACATCAGAGCTACTAGTGAGATCGACAAGTCACATAAAGAAAAATAGCCAGTCAGCCCTGCACCGTCATCACTGACAACCAAGCACGAGCCGCATCGGCACTGCTGCCTCCCGCTGCGCTCACTGAGCGGGCACACACCGCCCTGCCCTGGCACGCTCCTCCTGAGAGACTTCAGCTGCTCCTGTCACAATGCCAGAGATCTGCCTGCATCTTCTGAACTGTTAGCTGCTCCTGTCACGATCCCACAGACCTGCCTGAACTGTTAGCTACTCTGGAAACTGAATCCCCAAAGACACTTCAAAGACAGAAAAATACACCCGTTATTGTGTTCTAAAGGCTCAGTAACAGGGAACGTCTTATAGACTACAACATGGCAGTTTAAGGGAGTACTAAAAGCAAACAAAATGGCTGTGAACAGAAAATGTCATGGAAACCAGGATCACAGTCCCACTCAGAGCCCCGCCTGCCTGCTCTGCTCTGTAAGGACGCTCACCTGCAGGAGTGCACGACCACCACCAGCTTGTTCCTCTGCGAGCTGTGCCGGATGGTCAGCTGGATCTGCCCCAAGGGGGACTGTCCCAGGGTGGTTCCGCTAGGGAAACACAGCAGAGAGTGAGCTTTGCAGACGGCTCAGAGGCTGCGAGCACATTCCTTCCCTCACATGAGGAGGAGGCAAACCCACGAACGGGAACCCTGTCAAACTGGGCACAGATGGACCAGCAGGATGCACATCCACTCAAGGGCTCAGTACAGCCCACTTCCTAAACCTGGGGCCCAAAGTAAGATCGAGACAGAGGACCAGCAGGGTGCACATCCACTCAAGGGCTCAGTACAGCCCACTTCCTAAAACTGGGGCCCAAAGTAAGATCGAGACAGAGGCTCTCCTTACAGACATCAACTCTGTCTTCCTGAGGCTCTGTCTACCCAGGCACTGCCCGAATCTGTGCTCCTTTCTCGGAGCCCCCGGCCCCAGCCTCGCAGGGATGAGGTCACAGCCCTGGCCTGTCTCAGGCTGAAGCACGGAGCTCATGGACAGAGGGGCGCTCTCTCTGCACCACCTCGCCCGCCTCACACTGAGCGCGGCAGGGCAGCAGAGGAAGCTGTTTCAAATGGCAGCTCCCCCCACCGAGAGGAAAAGGCTAACATCTGAGGCTCTGGGTAACCACAGACTCTGTCCTTATCTAAGGGAGCCATGGACACACCTGTGACGAATGGGCGTGAGTGAGAAACCCATACAAACATCCCCAGACAAAGCACTGGGCGGTGTGGCAGGTGTGAACCCAGCATGGAAGAGCAGGGCTGTCCTCAAACAACAAACACGCCCCACTGCCACCAGGCCTTTCCCTGACCCGGGCTAAGGTCCAACAGGCCCGCTTCAGACACTGCCTTCCTGACCTGAGGGTCACCCCACTGTTCTTAAGCTTTAAGTGAGCCAAACACTAGGCACCAGAAAACAGCAGGTTTACTCTGAAAGCCAGAGGCTCAGGGAGCACAAGGGCCACCCTGCCTGAAACCGTCTGGTTAAGACTACGTTCCCCCCCGGCAGCCCATGGGGCCCGTGCCGATTCCGCAAGAGCGAGGGCACGTCTAGTTACTTCTCAAGCTGCCGCAGCCTCTGCCGCAGCTCCTGTGTGGCAATGGGCAGCGAGATGTCCGAGGCGATGCTTGGGGTGGGTTCCTTGACGGAGACGTGGCTGGGGGAGCCGGTGGGGCCCGCCTGGAGGCTGGAGGAGCTCCGGCCGAGGTCCCTTGGGCCCTGCAGGCCGGCCTCCACGGGCAAGCCTCGCTCCTCCACACCAGGCCTCTCATCGCCCCCGGCGACTGGTGTGGACGGGGCTGTGCCACCGTCACCCGAGCCCGGCGATGCAGACATCTGAGGCCTGACAGAGACTTTCCTGCCTTCCTTGGACACAGAAGGCCGTTTCACTTGAGCCGAGTGCTGGTGGTCTGGAGGCCTCTCCTGCTTCTCCAGGTGGAGCACCTCGGGGTGAAAACAGACACAGGATGAAAACCGCTGATGCTGGTCACAGGTGCACACGTGAGCAGCTCTAGGGATCCGCATTTGCAAAGTTTCTTCAAAACCTGGCACAAAACATTCAAAGCAGTCTACCTATTTGGCTATCGTACCACACATCAAAGAAAGTGTAAAACAGGAGTGTGCAGGCCACTCAACAGCACAACGCGCTCTGGCCTCTGCCAGCAGCCACTCTTGGCACAGGGTGGCAGCTTTGTGGAGGAAGAGCCCAGGTCACAAACTCCTCCTCCACAGACCCCTATCCCGCCGTCTTACCAGTGATCACGGAAGGAGAGGCTGCCGGACTCTGAGAGTCGATGTGGAAGCAGCCCCCCCCTGCGAGCTCCTGCCACACCTGCTCTGCGTGTGCACACGTCCCCCGAGCAGCCTACACGTGAACCCCTGGCATCGGGGGTCATCTCGACAGCCTGAAGCCTCTCCCCAAGTAAAGCTGCAGCCAACACCCCCAGGGCTATGCTGGCTCCAGGAGTCGGGCTTCCAGACAAAAAGCTCTATGATTTACCACTGGAGACACTGTGGTCCCACCTGGAAAGGCTGTGACCACGCCCAAAGAGATTGTTTCTACCACACCCTCCACAGACTACTGAATTTTTTAAGAAGCTGGTTCTTCGTTTTAATTTGCATTTTAAAAATTAGAGTTTTAGCACTTTCCCATATGTTTGTCAGTTTTATTTTCAGCATTTCCTTAGGTACTTAAAAATGAATCATTGTCTCTTTTGGACAGAATTTATTTTTCCTGTAATCTCTACCATCTTGCAGAGTTTTATTAAATTCTCCCTCTGAACGACTTTTGAAAATTTAACAATAGCAAAAAACTTTACTGATCCAGATAGCAATACTTTCTGGACCAAAGGATCAAAAAAAAGACTGGCTGGACTCATCTGAAAGTGTGAGGAACGGCTCCGGCCTGCTCAACAGCCGGGATCACCGCTGCCATCGGCGTCTGAGCACAAGCCTTGGTCATCGCTCCCCTGAGCTACACAGCCCTGCGTCCGGCACTGAGACTGTGTCCACCCAGGACCCTTCCCCCAACCACTCCGGACACTCAGTACCCTGAGGGCGAGCTTCATCTTCAGAGAGCTGTTGGGACCTGAGTTGCTGAGCTGGAACCGCTGGTTCAGGGTCATGTCCTCGCGGGCGAGCAGCTGGCTGAGAGGGATCCTGAGGTTCCCCAGCGAACACTGGTGCTGCTCATCTCTCACCTGCCAAACACACAGAGCGCTCAGCATGGAGACGGGGACAGGAAATGCAGGCGGCCCAAACCTGGGGTGTCAAAAACACACGTCGCCTTCCCCTTCTCAGTCACGTGTCCATAAATGAGGCAGGAGGAGAGCTCCTCAGGGAAACACAGCACCATATCCAGTGGTGCTACAGGGTATCCGTGTCACAGGGCTGGCCATCTCCTCCTCACAGGCAAAATGAAAATAAAAGATGGAAAGTCTTGTCCAAAGAATCCACTACAAGAACCCTGAGCCAGAGGCAGCAGTCCACACAAATCTGAAGACTAGAAAGGAATGTCTTAAATCCTGTGAAAATGGTGACAACACACATTCCTGGTGTTGTGCCGAGTTTCTACTGGAGAAACATAAACACTTATGGAGAGGACACATTTCTAAATTTCTTTTAAGCTTTCTATTCAAAATCTACAATAACCTGCTTTAAAGGCATGGCAATATCTGGCTACTGAATAATAACTTTCAGCTTTACCTCTACAACAGGAATTATTCCTGTTAGATTGTCATGCTACAGATTGTTTAAACAAAAAGAGTAAGAACTTTGATGGCTTCACAGACTATATAAAAATAATCAAATAATTTAACTACACATGAAAACCTAAAAGCCTCATTGCTCATTTTTTAAACTGCAAACACAAAAGCATTTTTAAATGAAATAACTAAGTTTACAGAACTTTAAAAGTTATTGTAAATTCAAGGTCCAGTTACTATAAATTATTTTATGAGTGGGCTTCCCAGGTGGCTCAGTAGGTAAAGAATCTGCCTGGAATGCAGGAGACACGGGTTCAATCCCTGGGTTGTAGTGTAAAAATTATATTTTAAAATTATTATCCTGTCTTATTATTTTCTTAAAACTGAAGTACAGTCTATAACATTAGTTTTCGGTGTACAAAAGTGATTCAATAATTTTATAGACTAGACTCCATTAAAGTCATTACAAAACAACGGCTCTGTTTGTCTGTGCTGCGCAGCACACCTTTATTCTTACTTATGATGCAAAAATGCTTAATACAAGTTTAGCAAATTGAGTATGTAAAAAGGATACTACATCACAAGTAGGCGGGGTTATTCCCCAAAAAACGTTTGCTTGCAAGGCTTTCTAATGTTAAATCTTGAAAATCAATAGAGGTTTACAAATTTAAGATTTGAAAATCAGTACTGCATTTCACCATATTTACGAATTTCAAAAGGAAAAACCACATGATCATCTCAAACACCACAGAAAAGTCTTTGACAATATTCAATATCCACTCATGACAAAAACCTACAGCAAACCAGCAGAAGTAGAAACTTCCTCCAACATCAGACTTAGCAACAGGGAAACATCAAGGCTGTGCCTCAGGACCTGAAGGAGGCAAAGGTGTCTACTCAGGCCGAGGCTGGGCGGGCAGTGAGGCAAGGGAGGAAGGGAAGCGCCCTGACTGGGAGCAGACAGCACACAGCAGCGCCCGGGGCGTCCGCACAGAAGCTGCAGAGCAAGCACGCACAGCAAGGCTGACGGTGATGCCAACATACACACGCCAGCTGCGGTCCTAGACGCCAGGGACAATCAGCCAAAGGTGAGCATGAAAGACGACCCCCTCCTGCCCTGCTGCTAACACTCACTGCAGGAACATGTCTCGTGGGCCCATGGTGGCAGTTCTCTGCGTGCTGTGTGATGGGGAGATATAAACACATCTATGTAAACATGCAAATAAATTACCTCCACTTCGAGCTCCTGGCGCTTGGGATTGTGAATGAAGAAGGTGAAATTTTCCTCCCACACAGGTTCGTTGGTTTTGTACCGAATCTGAAAAAAATGTCCTGAATCAGCTCTAGCATGTTTTCTGCAGACAACTGCTCCAGCACCGTGCATGGAAGCCGAGATGACACCTGTTTTCTGGGCTGTCCTGTGCTTAGCCATGTCTGACTCTTTGCGACCCCATGGACTGTAGCCTGCCAGTCTCCTCTGTCCTTGGGGATTCTTCAGGCAAGAACAATGGAGTGGGTAGCCTACCCCTTCTCCAGCTGGGCTGTGCTGCTAGGCATCAACTATGTGAGCTGCCGTGTGGCAGGGGGATGACTGCCAGCAGCTCCCAGCCCAGGTCCCGGCCCCGCCACAGCATGTCATCTACATGGACAGCCCCTACTCCCCTGGCCTGTGGAGTGCTGCTCGTCAGAAGTTTCTTAAATTAATGGTTAGCAGTCAAAAAAAGGGAGGAATTTCCAAAATGTTTCCTGAAAGTACCACATGTTATAGCAACAGCAATGTCTTCTATTCAATTAGCATTTCTTGAATTTTAAGTACACTGTTGTCTTTTAAACAAAATATTAATAGTGCATTCAAAGGAAACTTAGAAATTTGTCCCATGTCATCTACCCATGAAATCAAGCAAAAGCATAATTAACAAATTCATGTCTTTTTCATGTTATTTTTAAGTGAATATATTTTATTCCGAATTAAGTAGCTCATTATCAAATGATTGATTTGAGAATACAAAAGAAAGACATGGAAGTCAACAGTCTCAATACCTGCCCCCCCTCCTCCAGGGGTGCCTGTGGCAGCTAGGTCACAGGGGCCAGTCAGAGCGTCACCACCTTACCTTGCTCTCCTGGGCCTTGTGACCCACTGACATTTGGACAAGAGGATTTGGATTGCTGTTTATTTTCTTCCCAGACTATCCAAAAAGAAAAAATAGATAAAATCAAAAAACATGCCTTGAAATGGGGATTACTAGAAATGGAATCACTGCTTATCTTAACAGTCATTTCTATTTATTTCTGATACTTCAGCTACACGGAGTATCTAGACACAGTTTCTTGGAAAACAATTAATTGCTAAGCACACCCCAAAGCCATAATTGTATCTACATAAATTAATGAAACTTGTATTTGCAAACAATTTTAAAACATTAAGGTCTTTTACGTTTAAAGCAAGCAACCCTGGAAAAATGGAATCTTCTGAAAATCTTTCATGTTAATTCCAGCTCTGAAAACTCAGGTAACAAACTGAATAAAGTGAAACAAATGGAAAGAGAAAAGCACAGGAAGGACAAATGTGAGAGCCTGTGATTCAGAACAGTTTTTCTGGTTGGAATCTTAAAAATACTAACGTGTCAGAGGCATGTTTTTACATTTTTAATTTAGTATCTTCTGCTTGAACATGTAGCAATCATCAAATCTTGCTTACCAGCTGCTAAGTAATTTTGACTGGAAGAATAGACATCAATCTAAATTGCATTTAAGCAGATAAAATGCAATGAGAAAAATTTAGGAATAAGTTAAAATGGTAAGCAGCATACTTTAGTACAGATAGCTGACAGAAGAAAACACAGTAAAATGCAACATATATGAGGTTTATTTATAACTTAGCCCCACAAGAAGATGCAGTTAAATATTTGTGTTAGTGGAAATTAATTAGAAGAAAGTCACAAAATGTTTTTAAGTTAAATAATTTTAAAGTCAATCCTCAACACTGCAGCAATGACAGAGGTGTCAAATTTATGATTATTGGAATATAATATTTCTAGCGCAAACCTACTGTGATAATCTAGTTTCTGGTTCATCTTTTTGATGTGAATTAATTCTGCAAAATGAAATAAACACTGTTAAAAAAAAAACCCAAGGCTACAGACTACTGCGGGAGAATACTAATTTCCCCCTAAATCCACTTCTCCTTCTTCCCTTAACGTGAGAGCCCGGGGGCTGTGGCTGAGCACACACCCTGTGACACGGATTCTGTTTCTGAGTCTCCCTCGTGGTAGGTGTGGCCCCAGAACGATCTAGGGGTCTTGCCTCTATTGTGTGCCCCTTCTGGCTGGAGGCATGGAGCACCACAAACCACAGGTCAGCATTCGGTGGCATCCAAGGGAACGACACTTCTGTTTCACTTAAGCTACTGCTACTTTTGCGTCTCTGATACAGAAGCTAACTTTATACATTTAATTAATCTCTGAAAAAGTAGCCATTCATTCCTATTTACTGTAGCTTATCTATTTAAATACATTCCCCCAGCCCCTTGTCTAAACTTTCTAACATCTCTGAAAACAAAATGAAATTTATAATGGATGACTTTAAGTGCCTGCTTTGGGGCAGACTATAGCAGAGTGGTAGCTATCTCTGCCTTCCCCAATTAATTTTGCTTATATTTTCCTTTTATGTGTGTGTGTGAATGGCATCCTAAAAATGTTTACCCTGAGTATTAAAATTCTTTCAGTAAGTGTAAAATAAATGCTATCAAACCTTAACTGGCACCTTATTTTCTTTCTTTGTTGTTTTTGTTATTTAGTTACCAAGTCGTGTCAGACTCATTTGCAATCCCATGGACTGTAGCCTGCCAGGCTCCTCTGTCCATGGGATTTTCCAGGCAGGAATACTGGAATGGGTTGCCGTTTCCTTCTCCAGGAGATCTTCCTGACCCAGGGAATCAAACTACAGTCTCCTGTGTTGGCAAGTGAGTTTTTACCACTGGGCCAGCAAGGAAGCCCATGCTTTATTTCTCAGTCGTATATAAAATAATGGTGTACAGTCATCCCTCGGTATCTGCTGCGGGGTTGGTTCCAAGACCCCGTCAGGATGCCAAATCCAACAATGCTCAAATTTCACTTATAAAACGACCTAGTATTATCCTCTGTATAATTTACGTCATCTCCAGATTATATGTAATACCTAATAAAGTGTGTAAATGCTATGTAAATAGCTGTGAACACAATGTAAATGCTGCTATTTGGAGCTTTCTGTAGATTTTTCCAAGGTATTTTCGATCCTAGACTGAACTCGTGGATACAAAATCCGCGGATACCAAGGGCTGACTGGTCCTGAAATGGATGATATTCTGGATGCTATGAAACAAGGTTAAATCAGTGACTAAGTCTTCTATCAGGACGCAATATTCAAAATGCTTCAGCACAAGACAGACACACAGGGTATAATGAAAATAGGAACTTTTAAAGTCAGACTGTCTTGAATTTAAATCTTAGCTTTTCTCTACTTGATTACTAAGATCTACGTGTATTTTATTTATTTGAACCTCAGCTTTCATGGGTGTAAAACCATTTCCAGAACCGAGTTGTTAGGCTTAAATAAGATAACACAATAACAATTAAAAATACACGTATTCTGCTAGCTACACTGGGCATTTTAAATGCATGATCTCAGTAACAGACTCAGCACCCCCACAGGGGTGAGAACATCACCTCCACTGAGGAACAAAGCAGGGAGGCCTCTGCTGCCTGCTGCAGGGTCCACTGGTGAGCGCTGGCTGTGCAGGGGTTCAAGCCCAGACAGTCTAGTCTAACTGGAGAGCCTTTATTCTAGCCATCACGCTCTGCGGGTCAATAATCTTCCCTTACCAAAGAAGCGGTGAGCCAAGGCTGTGGAGACGTTCCCTCCCGGCGTTCTGGTGAGGAACTACCCCGCTAACCAACTAATACTCCACAGGAAAGCCACCCCTCCTCCCCAGTGGGGTGTGCTACGGGCTTTCTAAATCCCGTATCAGAGCAGAATGCTAGTCTTCCTCTTTTGAAGTTTAACTGATTCTTCTGGATGAAACTGATCAAAACCCACTGTCGATTCCTTTGCATAGAATTAAAAGAACTACACTGAACTCCTCACTCATTCCCCTAAATATTTAAGCTTAAAATAAGGCCTCAAAGAAATCAGAAAAAAAAAAAAAAAACATTTTTAATTTAGCCAGAAAATACATGCTCATGTCGTTTTAAGAAGTGGAGCTTAGTTTTCAATATACCTCATTTAATGAAATGTAAAGCTTCTTGAAAGATCTGTCACCCAAACGAGCAGCACCAAAAGCCCGAGGTCACCGACTCAGAGATGGCCCTGATGCAGCATATTGGAAGAGGTGATTTTTTAAGGGGAAGTCACGGTGCACTGGGCACACATTTTAATCATAGTCTAAAAATTGGTTATGATTTTAAACAGAACTTCTCTATCACCATTTTCACAAACTCAAATCCAATTAAAGTACAGATGATTTAAAAGCACCTTAGATACTGCTGCCTAAGGCCAACAGGACAAAAGTCTAATTTAATTTACCACATTGATATCTCACAAATTTATCATCAAAGTTGATCTAAATTCTTCTAACTACTAAATTCTTTAACAATAAAAGTAGCCTCTCTTCAACTAAACAAGTAATTATGACTCTATTACTTTGTGAAGAATCTGTCAATAAACCTATATGGGTTAAAGCATCATCTCTTTCAATACGTTTCATCAACTTTCGAAGGGAAAACTATTAGTTTACCTTTAAAGCTTTCTGAATTGCAGCCTTCTTCAAGACATCAGGGTTAAATTCTAATGGGTTACTCTTTCAAGTCAGAAGAAAATGAATATACCAAGGGTTAATAAACATGCAATGAGGAGTTTATGTTAAGGTTAATGACATGAAAACTTATGAGAACAAAAAATTTTTTAAACAAAACCCACCAAGAATTACACAAAGAAACAGTAAATATTAGCTGTAAAAGTATTCTTTATGCCCAAGATTTTCTTAGACTAAACCTTTAATCTGTAAATATCAAAGCAGATCAGCCTTTACATCACTGTTCTTTTCCTCCCATCCCTCTTGTCTTTGGGGTTTGAAAAATCCAAAAATGACACCCGAGGAAAGGGTTCTGTTTGCTACCCTTAGCTTGAACAAACCCTAGGATCTGTCCCTTGAAAAAAATCGTAAAGTTTCAACCATAATTAAGCTGAAGGTTTCATCTAAAGTACAAATCAATGGGCTAGAGACGTCCCAACTGCTCTCAAGCCAATCATATCCTGGAAGAGCAAATGCTACCTTTCTTCCTTCTGAACTTTATCTTCTCATGAAAAAAAATCACAGCAAAGATGGGACCTGATCTACCTCATCCCCCACTCTTCTACAAGCATACAATGCAGAAGCGGATCAGATCATCTCAAAAGCTCCCCCTCGCTTTAAAGTTGTACTATTCTATTATTATTATTACGGGTTTTATGTCCTACTTTTTTTGATTTTAAAAACTCATTACTTTATTGCCCTCAAAAAGTCAAGAGTTGTTTTGCAAGATCCTTTGAGGATTAACATTTAAGATGAAAGACTTTATCACC
>NW_011495061.1:707833-708842 GCF_000754665.1 Bison bison bison | reverse complement strand
CACCCGAGTTGGAATTAACGTCAAATTGAGTGTTATTCTTTATGGATCACCCTGGAACACTGAGTCCAGCAGATGCCCTTGGGGCGGGGCTGGGCCGGGCTGGGAACTGCAGTCCTGAGGTTGAGGAGAGCTGAGTGTAGACATTGAGAACCCTTCCTACAGCTAGCTCCCTCTCTACAGACGTGACCTTGCTGCATGCGTGTTATTCCAGCGTGCACCAGCAGACGTGATGCAAGGAGAGAGGCTCTGGTGTGGGCTAAGTGAGCAAGAGGAGCCATGTGAGGGCGTGGGAAGCTGCCCAGGCCAGGGGTGTGACAGAGCAGGTGGACAGAGCTCGGTGAGGGCCCAGCGTGAAGCCTCTGGACATCACTGCACTGCCGGGACTGGGGCGACTCACCACCAATAGTCACCTGCGCTGTTTCCAAGCGAGAGCTGAAATTACTTTTAACAGAGTGTGGAGGAGCACCTCGCCCAAGGGCTCCACGTCACAGCCAGGATCTCTACGGATGGAGTGGGCGTCAGTGCGAACAGCACTCCTCTCAGATGAGGACTCCATAGACAGCACTATGAACTCACAGACTTACTGAAGTGGTAACAAGTTCACTTTATACGAGGATGGACTAGACAGGAAGGTGGAAAACTGGGCTCTGGGTCACACGGCTGAGTTCAGATCATCCTGGCTCTGCGGCTTCCTAGAGGCAACCCTGGTCTCTAATCTCAGCACCTCATCTAAAAAGCGATTCCGCTGGCCCAAGACGCAATGAGCTCTGCACGCAGAGCCCTTGGAAAGTGCTCAGGAGATGCATGTGGTCACAGAGGCCTCTGGGGGTCAGAAAACACCCTCTTGTTCCTCTGGCCAGAGGAGGAGGTCCAAGTGCTGAGGCCACAGGATAAAGAGGCCCTTTCCAGCTAGGGAGCAAGGACCGTGTGCTGAGGTTTCCAGACGGGACCGGGGGTGAGAGCACACTCACGGGACTGGACAGGAGGGGCTGGACAGGAGGAGTGTTTC
>NW_011495061.1:700531-707733 GCF_000754665.1 Bison bison bison | reverse complement strand
GAGTGTGGGGCTGGCAGCTGCCCAAAACCTCCGCTGGAAATAGCAACAGGCTCAGCCTTTGGGGACAGCTGACAAAGGGACAGATCCACAACATACTGAAAACCAGAGGGGGGAAGTGATCAATCTATCCAGATTCGTTTTGCAGGACTTTTTGGTGACACCTATATTTGAATCCAAGCAGAGTATGTGGTTTTGATAACTCAGGAGGAAAGGTAGTTTGGATCAATCAACACCTTAGATAAATGTAACAAAGCAATTAAAAAAATCCCGACACAAGGGCAGAAGCATTTCCTATAAAAGGAGCAGTTACAGAAAACAGTAACTATACAGCCAGCTTGACTGGCACAGGCAGCAGCTTCCAGCACAGGCCCCACTGGGACACTCCTGGGAGTGACCAGAAGCAGCAGCCAGAGGCACAACTGCCTCCTCCTGACCCCCCAACAGCTGCTCGGGGGCGGGCGCTGCAGGAGACAGCAACCCACCTGCCCCTCGTTTGGCTTGACTGTCTTCATCCATCAAATGGGACAAAATGCCGCTTCTTTCAGTTTTGCTCCCCGCCCCTTAGTTTTAAAAATAAGAATAAACTGAGTATGCATGCTGAAATAAAAATGAAAACAAGTGAAAATGAAACAAATGAGCTTTAAGAATCTCACTAGTTATTGAATTAAATCAATAATTAGTTTCTAGACTAAGGACTAAGCCATTGGCTTCCTCTGAGCCCGAAGCAAGTGAAAATAACTCTGCTAAAAGGATCAGAACGGTGCCAGGAATCAAGCTCCAGAGCACGGACTCAGGAAACACAGGCATGAAAACCACTTCCCAGATACAGGCCAGGAACTACCCACCCCAGGAATTCTTGAAGCTCCTTAAAAGCAGCGAATCGCAAAGTCAACATACACTTCTTCCCCCCAGGAGCTCCGGGTACACAGGGGAGAAAGCACATCTTCAGGCAGCAGTGAGTTTCTGTCTCACCCACTGTTCCCGGGGCCTCGGGGACTTTATGGAAAGCCAGGCTCTGATACCCCTTGTGTCTGGTCAGGAGGAGAAAGCAGATTTAAGGAAGATTTCTGAAAGCTTGCAAAAAAATATTTACATCTCACATTGAGATGAACCATAAGAAAATCCATTTTAATCATTATGGTTTCACTGTTTCCTCAGATGATTTTTTTTTAAAAAAATTTTCAGGGCCAGGAGCAGCGTCAGAGCCCAAGGCTCCTCCATGGCTCATCAGGCTGGTCCACCTCGGTATCAGATGCAGTCACCAATGTTAGTTAAAGCAGAGTTACGTTTCACAAAACAGGCACGAAAGCAACACTCACAGGAACTGAAGTCATGCAAAACTGAAGGCATGCACGTCATTCCGGCACTGACAGACGGCATTAGTCTCCAGTCCACATTCTAGCAGTCCCCACCAAACACAAGAAGGAGGAACACGGAGAACTCACAAATAGTGCTCTACAGACTGAGGCAGTATTCTCACAAAACACTAGTCCCGACGCTCGCCTCTCTTTTAAGTAGCCACACCCAAAGTTTCCCTCGTAGATACTCTTGGGAAAGTGGAAATGGGAGGAGAAAGCAAAGAATGGTGGATTGTGGTCAATGGAGGCACGGAAGCACTGACCCAGGATGCAGCAGGCAGAGTCAGAGAGCCGCACGGAGACGCGGGGGCGCCGCACACGCCCGTCCCAGCAGGCCCCGGGCTGGGGGTCTGCTCAGGGTCCTCTGTCTCTGACGGCCAGAGCACACTTCATGCACAAAGTGCCCTTTCCATAGCAGGTTAGTACGCTCACTTTTCTTTCTGTCCCTTGCTTACGTGACATCATTCCATTTTAATTTAATTTAATGTGACAAAACACACAGCTCTCAAGAGAAGCCAATTCACCACCACTTTCCTCTGTTCTAAAATATACAACAAACTCACTCCCATCAGGCATTATAAAAGACTTTAAAACTTAAACTGTGGTTAAAAACAAAAAGTTCTACCGTAAAAGTCATTCTGCAGAAAGATTAAATCTTCACTGAAAGAAAGGGCACAATTATACACACTCATAAACACAATTCAGGTAACATCTTTGCAAAATGAAAAAAACAGGTTATCAATCAGATTTTAATTGTTAAAAATTTTAAATAAAACAGATGCACAAAATACATCGAGTTTGCTTTTGAGCAAAGCCCAAGTAACGTACCATTTAAACCCTGGAGAGGTGCTGAACAGAATTAGGGTGTGCATTTCATGAGGTAAAGGGACAGGGTGGTGTGACCACGGTCAGGTGGGACACCTAGGCACCCACCCACAACAAGGATGCACCCGGGGGGCACACACGGGGCACTCAGGTGACTGGGCACTGACCATCCCGTCATCTCAGGAGGAAACACCCTGCCTCTGGAGACAGCAGTCTTTAACAAAACTGGCCTCCAACACGATGAAATGGAGCAGACAGGCCATCTGTTGAACAGGTAGACGGGCTCTAAAACATGCTGTCGCAACGGTGAACTCTGATGACAAGCCAGTGCCCTCAGCGTGGAGGGGCGCCACAGCAGGGCTGGCTCGCCGCCTCCTCTCCAGGCGCTGCCGCCACCTGTGAGACTGTCCTCCTCGGTGCGAGCCTGGGGCTGGACGCCGTGTGCAGGGCATCCCTGCCCCCATGCGGCCCCTCACCCCGCCATGCCACGGCCAGGGGGAAGCCAAAGGGATTCGATTTTCATCTTCGGGCATGAATTTCAGTAATTAGCACTTCTCCACAGGGTATTTTCTTTCCTAACTACTAAGTCCTTCTTTTCCTGTGTACTAAAACACGTCAGCTAGTTCTGATCACCCTGGGTAAGCCAGTAAGGTGGAGTCGTAACACTACATCCATGAAGGGAGTGCACCTGTGTCCCTCTCCACCGCTGCCCTCCTGGCTGCAGGGTAGGGAAAGCACAGCAACGCAGACAGAGCACACGGCTAAACCCAGCAGGAGCCGCTGCCAGAAACCAGCACCTACCGGAAGGTTCCGGGCCGAGTCCAAGTACAAGATGAGCAGCGAGGAGGACAGCCCGTCATTGGCTTGGTCTTTGTCAGCTCTGATATCTGTCAGCACCTACAGAGAAAGGGAAAAGCCTTAGCAGGTGGGTTTCCAAGCTTCCTGTTTCTATCTAATTATGCCTACACTGCTCAAGAAAACAAGGGAGATGGAGAAATAAGCATCCCATACACGCAGTACAGAGAATGAACATGACAAGGTTCCACTCAGATCAAAGTGCTCAGGTGACCTGAGGCTCCCCCAGTCCCTGCAGGGCACCCAAGCACGAGCCCTGAGACCTCCGAGAGCCTGCGGATGCCTGCAAACTCCCACTGGCTCTAATCTGTGCCGATGCCACCGCGGTGACTCACAGCATGAGAGTCGCGTTACCGCTCCAAGTTTGTAAGTGAGCAGCAGCAGTTTCAGGCACTAATCTTAGTGCCCAGGACTGCAGGCTGCCGTGGGGCCCCTCCAGCACCTGCTCAAGGTTCGACGCGTCAGGCATGAGCGTGAGCCACTCCAGCTTCAAGTGCAGCTTCCCTCTGGGCACCTCGTCCAGGGTGAACCACTGCAGAGAAAGTGAGACCGGTCAGCCAAAGCCCTCCTGGATCAGACACATGAGCTGAGCAGTCTTTACAAACCCAGAAGGCCCGAGTCCTGCCATTTTTAGCTCCAGGCCTGAGAAGGAGCTGCTGGCCCCAGAAACTGACAGCAGGGGCCGCTCTGTGTGTTAACTTACTGACTCCCAATGCCATCCCTGTCTGACATGCAAGGACTCAAACGTCCTCTCGTACTACCCAGCACTACCAGGATTCTACGTATGGACATCCATAGAATTTAGGGGCCAAGAAAAAATATAACGTTGATCCCAAGTACTGAATTTCAGTATCAGACATGCTAACAAGTGTGCTTTTCCTCATGACTGTATAACAATAATTGGTTCACACTCGTTTCAGCTTAAAAGCTATCAGGCTGTTAACTGAGGACGGCGCTCAAACACTCGGCGTTAGGAGAGACGTCCGAGTGCAGGGCGTGTTTGGTGGGCCCAACGCAGCACACAGCACACGCGATGGCAGGACAAACTGCAGACGCCTGTCTAGGGTGTGCTGTGTGCAGCTGAGAAGAGTTCTCAACAGAGATTTGCTTAACTGCGCCTTACTTATCCAAGTCTTACCCATCTTTTAGCAGCCATCACAAACTTCCTTCCTTATCCTTTTTATTCTGATTGCAGCATCTTGCTTGAAGCAGCGTCTGTGGCTGTCAGTTCATGATGCGTTTGTGGGTGTCTTTCCTGGGACAATGTCTCATCAACTGCACTGTGCTGCTCTGCTATGACTCCCAACTACCTTTTAAGGCCCGATTCTTGGGAGCTTCTACCAGACTCTGCCCTGACTCCAAAGCAGACCATGACTGCCTGAAACAAAGTGGGTGTGTGTTTGGATCCTTGAGGATTTTGTTTCTGGCAGGTGCTGATTTATTTTCACTTCGCTGGTACTGGAAGGCCTAAGTTCTCAACGTCTGTGAGCGGCTGTTCTCAGACCACCAGGGATGGTGGCAGTGGGTACTCTCCATCAACACTCACGAAATAGAACAATACTCAAAGGAAACTTACTTCATCTAAAAGGCGCTCCTTTTCAACTTCAATAAGATCAATCATAAGACTATAGAAATAACAATACAACAACTTTAGAACACAGAAAACCACTTCTGAAAACTGAAATAAACTTAAGCATTACTCTATGAAAAAGTACTCCAGAAAAGCAACAGAATGCTACAGTTTATCAAGAAACAAGCTTCATCCTCCAAGTTTCCTCAAGCTTCCACCCAGGTGTGAAGTGAGCAGGGAACACGCAGCGCGGCACGGCTGAGGTCAGGGCTGGGAACGCTGGTCCTCCCCACAGGTAGTGAGTGGTCTGGAGGCGCCCCGGGCATGTGAGCATGTCTACAGGTGAGCCTGGGGCGTGCTAGTCTACAGGGGAGCTCCGGGGCGGGGCGGGCAGGTCTACAGGGGAGCCCAGGCTGTGCAGGGCAGACGCATTCGACCAGGGTGGGTGGGACGTCCTCTCTCTGAGCCACACCCGCTGCTCCAGATCGGACTCCGTAGCGGTGCGCTGAATCAGGCGCTGACCACCTTTCTAGCCCTGATTCCTCAGCTCTGACCGGCACCTCTAGGGCCGCGAAGGCGACCCCGACAGCCCGTCCCACTTCCCTCAATAGTCCTGCTCTGCTGGGAAGAGTGAGGCGGGAGGAGCCAGAGCCGAGCAGGGCGGGACGATCGCACGCCTGTCTTCTGCAGCCTCTCCTCTCTGTCCCTGCGCGCTGCCCCGCACAGCCCTGGGTCCCCTGCTCCACTACAGACGCCAGGGGCCCAGCCAGCCCCCGGTCTCAGCCCCTGACGTCGGAATCTAACAGAGGCGTTACTGCAAATCTCATCTGTTCGTTGCCTTGCCTACAACCTTTTGGTTGTTCTTCGATAAAGGGTCTCACAAATGAATTCTGAGGTCACAGCCTAACACACAGGCCATCCTTGATGAAACCAGACCTGTTCGGTGTCATTTACCCTTCTATCTTTTTTGCCACAAGAAATTCAGTTATATAGGCTAAAGTGTGTTTTTTGATAGTTCATATTTTTTCAGCTGTACATGTTCAATTTAAGTAAACAAGTCAGTATTTATTTTACCAATATATAGGCACAATGTAAATTACTATCTATCCCCACCTCCATAGGCCAATAACAAATCAGAAGTTCACAAACCTGTTTCTAGAGCCTGGAGCCCAGCATCCTGCTGGGTGCAAGGCTGGGGAGCTGGGCTGCGTGTGGGGCCGCAGCTGGTGGCTGAGCACTTAAATGGGGCAGCACAGCCAAGAAAGTGAATTTCAAGTTTTGTTTAACTTAGCTTTCCTTTTCTTACTTAAATGTAAAATTTGTTTTAGGAACAAAAAACATGTTTTAAGAGGTCTAAGGTGAAACAAACCTAGCATCAAAAAGCCATTTTAACACACATGTAACATGTAATAAACCTGCTCTGATGTTACAAGTTTAAGAGTGACTATCAAAGAGGAAGAGTCCACACCCTTGGTCACGGAGGACTTACCTTCCGAGGAAGTCATCCTTGTCTGGGTCTTCGTCAAAGAGCTCGATCTCCAATTCCTGTCCGGGATGTTCATAGACCAGAGCCTGGAAGGTACCAGTGCATGGCTGTCTCACCCTTACGAGCGTCTGTTCTGAGTCGTAACCGCAGCTGACATCGGCGCCAGCAGCTGCTCCGCACTCAGGCCCCACTATCAGACCTGAGACATGGTTGATGGCAGAAGCCCCTGGGAACTCCCCTCGCATATGGCACTGAGCTTGCTCCCACTTATCAGGGCTACAGGCTCAGACCTCTCTCCACTCCTGCAGCAGCCCCAGGCAGGGCTGGCCCCTCACCACCACACGGAAGTTGGGAGGTCCAGCAACAGACAGGGCAGGGAGGACCAGAAGCTGGTGGGGTAAAAAGTGTACCCTCTTCCAGTTCTTTCCAAGCCGCATGCCCTGTGATGCAGCAGTTCACTCCGAGAGGCACTCTCTGGGGGCAACTTGGCCAAGTGCACGAAATGCAGCCCCATGGCACCCAAAAGGCACTGGTTACAGTGCTGAGCCCAAAGGCCAGATCCCTCGTGTAAAGACATGAGGGCGTCCTCTCACGTGAGTGGCTGTACCTGGGACATGAAGAGATGTCCAGATGCACTAACTGCAAACTTACACAGCAGTACATAACTAACCTCATCGTGGAGTACTCTGTGTGTTAGTGGCCAGATATTTACTGAGATAGCTTAATGTGATTAAGGTTTAAAATTGTGTGTGAGGCAGGGATACAAGGTGAAGCACGTTTAAAGACTGAAAATCAAAGCAAAGAGAATTGCGCACTGAACAAGCACACCACCACCACATGGACCCCGGGAAGGGCGGGAGCGGACTCTGGGGAAGGGTGGGAGCAGACCCCGGGGAAGGGCGTGAGTGCACCCTGGGGAAGGGTGGGAGCAGACTCTGGGGAAGGGTGGGAGCAGACCCCGGGGAAGGGCGTGAGTGCACCCCGGGGAAGGGCGGGAGCGGACCCGGGGAAGGGCTCACGGCACCCACCTCTCACCTCGCACCAAGCACTCGCCACTCCCTCACCTCATACACCTCGTTCCACTTCGGACTGAGGTTCTCCTTGATGA
>NW_011495061.1:699291-700431 GCF_000754665.1 Bison bison bison | reverse complement strand
CCTTGATGACTTTGCTTTGGAAGATCTGGTTGCCAACTCGAATCACTCCGTAGGGGTCTGACTTCCCCTTGACAAGTCCCTTAAGGTAAGTGTCTTTTCCTTGAAGATCCTGAGCTTCAATAAAATGTATCCTCAGGACACCCTGGAAAGAAGACAGAGCAGACTATTCACCGGTTCACCCACACACCTGGAGCAGAGGCTGGCTTGGGGACAAGACAGAGCCTGTCCCCTGAGCAGACAAGGCAAACACGAGCGCCTCGGGTGCAAGACCAGGGCCCAAGGCTCTGACCAGAGGCCAGAGACGGAGACCCTCCTGGGAGGGAGGGGCCCCGGCTGGGCAGGGCCGACGGCAGGAGCGAGGCAGGCGACACAGGGCCCCGTGGGCCCGGAACAGTGCAGTGTCCTGGTAGGGATCCCATGGGTGGTAACTGCAGTGGAGACCAGCACCCCAGGATGCAGCAGACTCTTCCTAAGGCCTTCATACCCACCGATCACTGTGCTGCGTTTTTAGAATAATCCTATGAAATACTGTCATTAAACCTATTTTATGGATAGGAAACTGAAACTCTGAGATACATACACTCACAGACAACATGGTTCTCTTTCCCTAAGATGTTGCTTAATTGATAAAATACCCACCCTTTACCTTGTGTTCACCTGTGTCCAAGGTAAACACAAGTGGTAAAGTTATCTTTAGAGGGGGTATCGTTCTATACCATCAACACTTTAAGTTACCAGGTACTGTTCATGAACCAATCAGCATAGGATGACACATATTTTTATAGATAAATATATGCAGATGACACCACCCTTATGGCACAAAGTGAAGAGGAACTGAAAAGCCTCTTGATGAAAGTGAAAGAGGAGAGTGAAAAAGTTGGCTTAAAGCTCAACATTCAGAAAACAAAGATCATGGCATCTGGTCCCATCACTTCATGGGAAATAGATGGAGAAACAGTGGAAACAGTATCAGATTTTATTTTTTGGGGCTCCAAAATCACTGCAGATGGTGATTGCAGCCATGAAATTAAAAGACGCTTACTCCTTGGAAGGAAAGTTATGACCAACCTAGATAGCATATTGAAAAGCAGAGACATTACTTTGCCAACAAAGGTCTGTCTAGTCAAGGCTATGGTTTTT
>NW_011495061.1:666035-699104 GCF_000754665.1 Bison bison bison | reverse complement strand
AGGAATGATGCTGAAGCTGAAACTCCAATATTTTGGCCACCTCATGCGAAGAGTTGACTCACTGGAAAACACCCTGATGCTGGGAGGGATTGGGGGCAGGAGGAGAAGGGGACGACAGAGGATGAGATGGCTGGATGGCATCACCAACTCGATGGACATGAGTTTGAGTGAACACCGGGAGTAGTTGGTGGACAGGGAGGCCTGGCGTGCTGCGGTTCATAGGGTCGCAAAGAGTCGGACACGACTGAGTGACTGAACTGAACTGATACTTATAAAAATAACAGCCAACCTCCTGTTTACATTTTCACAAATCTAATGCTTAGACATTGTGGCCACATATTTAAGCGGCAAGGAGGGTGGATCCAGGCAGGCTCAGACAGTCCCCAGTGCTCAAAGAACACAGAGCCCATGGCCTAGGAGCAGGAGGATTCCTACGTGCAAAGGCAGGCCTGCGTTCCCCGAGCTGAGGATGCTAAGTGAAGGAAGAAAGACATCCCCACCTCACCCGTGTCCCATCACACCTGCTGAGTGCCAGCAATATGACTAACTGGGATGTGAGGACTGGGGTGCTGTTACTTTGAAAAAAGTAGGACTGCTCATGAATGTTTGTTGGTCTGTGCACTGTTACTAAGATCGAGCTTACTAGAAGGGTAACAGACAGGGGGAAAGGCT
The DNA here is from genome assembly GCF_000754665.1 of Bison bison bison. Classification (NCBI taxonomy): domain Eukaryota; kingdom Metazoa; phylum Chordata; class Mammalia; order Artiodactyla; family Bovidae; genus Bison; species Bison bison. The sequence goes on along the minus strand of NW_011495061.1, from coordinate 698,432 downwards.
GGCTACTTCTACTTCATGAAACAAACTCTGAACTGAGCCCAGACACCATGTGACAGGCTGCCTACTCCACCTCTGGAGCCCACGGTCAGTGAGATCACACGGGCGGGACGCAAACCATTAGGAGCAGCCCTCCGAGAACGTGCTCTGGGCCTCAGACAGGATTCCACACCATGGCTGGCGGGCTCACGTGGTCTCGGGCTGAGGTTGTTTAGTTTACTCAAATGAAGGTGCCTCCAAGATGTGTGGTCACCTGTGTGAGGCACCACCCCAACCTGCAGATGAAGACACTCTGAGGGATGTGATCCCAGAATGAAGCTGCCGCCAAGCCCCAGGCCGTGACTCAGCCCAGCCCTGCCCACTCACTCCGTCTAGGGGGCTTAATACCCACGGCACGTCCGCCCTGAAGGACTCCACAGACGACCGCTCCTCACGCCTGGCAGGAGCCTGGCACAAGGTTCCCAGCTCAGGCTAAAACGTACATCTTACACACAAGCAGAAAGTGCTTTCTGAGGCAGTAAATAAGTTGTCACAGCTGTCCTTTACAATTTGCAGTGACATCTGCAGAATTAAATTCCTGTGAGCACCTCTGAGGTTTAAGAACTGCCCTTAAGTCTCCGAAAGCTTTAGGCCAAATGGCCCTTAGCCAACCTCCTAAGGACGAGCAGGACAGACCACTTTTACAGCATCAAGATCTACATGGCAAGGTCATTGTTAGACGAAATACAAGAAGACTCAGCACCCATGTACGTGAAAAGTTCCTTCAGTCTATTTTAAGTGTTAATGAACACATGCTTACCTTTGGTACAGGAAATCGCAGCTGAGCTATTTGAACTTCGCTGACAAGAGGGACCGTGATTCGATTGGGAAGCACCAGATAGTTTGATATTATATCCAAAATGATAGTATCTGATAAACCACTGTTAGGTGGGAGGTTAAAAAAAAAACAACAATGATCAGACATTTCATGTTAGTTACCACCCGTAACAGCGAACTTGGCATAAACATGATACAATATCCCACCAACAGGTCAGAGCTAGTTCCCCTAACACAGTATTTATGCTGCTATGGTGACAATTATGTGGGATTTATTCTGAGAACATGAGGTAATATTCTGGCTACATTTCTCAATGTCCTAAATCACACTCATACATTTGTTTCCATATAACTTTATCATTGATTTAACACTGAATATACATTTAATTAAATTTCTTATTTTAACATAAAATATTTCAAACATATATAAAAGTGCAGAGAATATGAAAACAAACATTTACTCATTTCACATTTATTACATTAAATTCATCTTTCTTGTCATATATGTGGAGCTCCTAATGAAGTACAAGAATTTACAGTTCATTCTTCTTTACACTTTATTAGGTACTGAATACTGTAATCAGTTTGAAACAGTATACACCACTGCACAGAGAATTCAGTAGTAGGAATAGAGTTGTGGGGGCTAAAGAAACTAATGTACTTTCAATATCCTTTTTGTCTGTTCCTTGTAAATGTGTGTGAGTGGAGAGTCAGGGGTCTCTGCAACACCACTCCTGAGGGCCCAGAACCTGAACCGCACAGCTGTGCGAGAGCACCTTTAGCCAGAACAGCAGAGTCCTAGAAGAAACTTACTTCTTGCCAGTACTTCTCAGATGTCAGCATTACGGACATGGCAGATGTAAAGCAACCACAGCTGGAACATCCCCTGGGACACAGTGACAGTCCTATCGCGCCCTGAGAGATGACCGAGCCTCGCTGCAGGCTGGGGTCCAAACGCCAACCAAGGCGTGGAGGCTCAGCGCCAGCCCTCTCAGTTCAACGTGGGAACCACGCTCCCCAGACAGCTCTGCTCTGTGAAGAGGCCAGTAAACCAGCGTCTACACTCCAGAGGGACTCGGAGGGCGTAAGGTGGCAGACACTGGATCGGTGCTCACCAAGCTGACGATGGAGGGGTCCCTCAGAGCTTAGCACCCAGCACCCTCAGTCCAGGCAATCTCCCTGCAGAAGCATGAGTTCTGTTTATTTCAAAAAATCTACTGAGACAGAAGGCCCCTCACTGCTGACGCAAGTGCTTCAGGACCTGCTCGCTGCCCTGGGGGTGGGCTGCGCCTCCCCTCCCGCTGACGCCTGTGCCGCCAGCAGAAGGCCCAGATGGCACCTCCACCGACGGCTCCCTAGCGGGCTGCACACCCCCCGAGTCGCCGCAGGGCCCAGCACACAGCACGGCTTCCTCACGCCTTCCGCCCTCCCGGTCTTCCTGACCCGGCCCTGCATCACCTACAGCCTTCACCCCTCACACTCGGGTTAGGGCTCCTCACTCAACAGTGGCGGGGAGCGCGAACACGCATGGTGACGTGAAGTGACTCAGGGCATCCTGCCGCCTCCTCACACCTCGGCTTCTGTTCTGCAGTCAATGAAGGGAGCAGGCAGACGTTCATTTAGTAAAGCTTGGGGCAAGATTTCATTGTGTTAGGTTCAAAGTTATTAAATATTTACTTTTACAAGATAAGGTCTGCCACAGCTGTTACCTGATAAAATCTTCACAAAATAGTGGCCCAAGTTTTACGTTAAGTACACATGCATATATTTTATCACATGAAGTTTACATAATTATATATAAGTGATGTCATATATAAATATATGTAATTTTAAAGGAGTATTTTACTATATTTCTTTTATACCATGGTCTCATTTTTGCATGGGGTGTGTCTGTTTCCACCTGTATTTCTAATATATATGCATATATATTCTTAACAATATATGCAATCCTATATATACCTAATATGTAAGAATATGTTTTATATGTGTATAAAAATCTACATATAGAATAACAGCTAGAAGGTATGCCACACTGAGTCTGTCTTCATATAAATCCACGAAATGAACCGAAGCTGTATCTGCACGTGTGTATCTGTGTGTCCTTGTGTACGTGTGTTTCTCCCTTTCCACTGGTTTGGGACTGACTCCAGAGCTGCGGGCTCACGGCCAGGAGCCGCCCACCGGCTCTCTGCGCCACAGCGCGACCTGCAGAGGAGACGCCTGACGAGCATGGGTCGCGGTGCTGCGGGGAGGCAAGCAGGATCCACGTTCTTTTCTGCACTAAAGGACAGCAGGGATTTGCTGCTTTGGCCACTGACCAGCACCCTTTCCTCCAACTCCGGGAGTCCTTCCTTTGGGGGAAGGACTTCACTGCAACTTTTTCAAGCCACTCTCTGCCTCCTCTCAGGGTGGGCATGAGACCCAGACCTGATCATCAGAACCAGGAAAATTTGTCCAAGGAAAGGCGGACAAACAGAGGTCAACTCTGAAACTTTTGCTGGAACTAGAGGGACATTTGCTGGAATCTTCTCCTGAGGTTGCTAAGCATGCCACAGAATAGAAGCCAGAAGCTGCTACTTCACAGCAAGAGCCTGCCTGGCAACAAAGCCACACACAGAAAACGGGGGTCAGGAGGCGTCCTGTGGACATTAGCGTCCAGCCCCGTCTGGCCACCTGACAGGGCCGCAGGCCACACCCAGCACCCAGAGCAGGCACTCCCCGCCTGCTTGGTGGATGGAAGAACAGACTGTCTGTCAAAACCTTTACTCGCTTAATGAAGACCAAGTGAGCTGGGTTTGTTCTTGAAAGCAAGAATGCTAACCAACCCTTTTACAAAATTCTTTTAAAGCTGTCCTTTCCAAGAATCTTTTAAAGATAACGGTACTTTTCTATATCCAATAAATCACAGTACCTAAAAAAGTTTTATTATTACAACTATGCCTCAGCTTATTAAAGTCTTCATTTTTTCCTGATAATGAAACAAAATAAAATTCTTTCTAATGGCCACTTCAAGGAGATAATAAATACAAAGGAATAGGAAAAAAAAGCAGACTGAACCAAGGCTTTCATAATTCAATTTTCTAAGCAAAATAGGGAAAAGAACAGCACAGATTAACAAAGTGTCCACCAGGAACACATGCACCTGTAACCAACACTTCACTCGCTTTAACCTTCAAACGCACTTTAACCTTCAAACGCACGGTAAGACCAGAAGAAGCGGGTTCCTGCTTGGTGCTGACTGACAGTCTGCCGCTGTCGCCTTCCATCTTGGAGGACAGACGACCTGCAGCCTGACTAGGAAGCCTCACCGTCCTCACAGGAGGGACGTGCCCCGAAGGCTTCACAGCTCGTCTGGAAGGAGTCCTCACGGTTCAGACACTAGAGCACACGGAAGAGCAAAGACTCCCAGTGCACCCCGCAGCCGCATGTCCGGGCTGACTCCTCCCCGCCCAGGAGGAGTGCATCAAGGCAGAGAAGGCAGGAAGGGATGGGGCAGCACAGCTTCAACGTAGCCAGAAAGGGCTTAAAAAGTGTTTAAACTTTTCTTTATTTTTCTGGTATATTAAAACACCAAAACTGGAAAGACACCTCATGACAAATGAAATGGCTCCAATGAGCCCCAACAGGGCTCGAGTGCAGCTGCAACCCAGAGCCTGAGATGCAACTCGAGTTCCGGAGCCTGAGCGCCCTGCCTGAAAGGCACGGACGCTGGCTGGGAGACGGCGCTCAGCCGCTGGGCTGTCTCATGACGCCGCCAACGCACATGCCATCAGCAAGCTGGCCACAGGGCACGACAAAGTACTTACTTCAATCCAGGAATGTCGAGAAGATTAGTCAGTCCTGTCCAGTTAATTTCTAAAAGCTGTTTTTAAAAAAACGGCAAATATAGTAAGTATGCAAACTACTTCTAATTATCATTATCAAATTATACAAGTCTTTTCTTTATAAATGAAATGGGCTACTCAGTACATAATGCTGTCCTATACCTTGATTTTCACTTTATAAAATATCAAAGCTGTTGTCCCTTATTGGTACTGATAGCTTGCCTGTTCTTATGTTTTTTGATATCATAATTTTCTCCAGTAAAATCATAATTATTTATATACCCACCCTCCTATTGATGAGCACTTAGAATATTTGCAGTTTATCCTTTTTGTAAGTAATGGTCATAGCAAACACCCTCTTCCAACAACACAAGAGATGACTCTACACATCTACATCACCAGATGGTCAATACCAAAATCAGACTGATTATATTCTTTGCAGCCAAAGATGGAGCAGCTCTAAACTGTCAGCAAAAACAAGACCGGGAGCTGACTGTGGCTTATTGCAAAATTCAGGCTCAAACTGAAGAAAGTAGGGAAAACCACTAGGCCATTCAGGTATGACATAAATCAAATCCCTTATGATTATACAGTGGAAGTGAGAAATAGATTCAAGGGACTAGACCTGGTAGAGACAGTGCCTGAGGAACTATGGACGGAGGTTCATAACATGGTAAAGGAGGTGTGACCAAAACCACCCCCAAGAAAAAGAAACGCAAGAAGGCAAAGTGGTTGTCTGAGGAGGCCTTACAAATAGCTGAGAAAAGAAGAGAAGCAAAAGGCAAAGGAGAAAGGGAAAGATACACCCAACTGAATGCACAGCTCCAGAGAACAGCTAGGAGAGATAAGAAAGTTCTCTTAAGTGAACAATGCAAAGAATTAGAGGGAAACAAAAGAAAGGAAAAGACTAGAGATCTCTTTATAAAATTGGAGATACCAAGGGAACATTTCATGCGAAGACAGGCACAACAAAGGACAAAAATGGCAAGGATCTAACAGAAGCAGAAGAGATTAAGAAGAGGTGGCAAGAGCACACAGAAGAACTACACAAACAGCTCTTAATGACTCGGATAACCACGATGGTGTGATCACTCACCTAGAGCCAGACATTCTGAGGGGGCCTTAGGAAGCATTACTATGAACAAAGCTACTGGAGGTGATGGAATTCCAGCTGAGCTATTTCAAATCCTAAAAGATGATGCTGTTAAAGTGCTACACTCATTATACCAGCAAATTTAGAAAACTCAGCAGTGGCCACAGGACTCGAAAAGGTCAGTTGTCACTCCAACCCCAAAGAAAGGCAATGCCAAAGAATGTTCAAATTACTCTACAATTGCATTCATTTCACATGCTAGCAAGATTATGCTCAAAATCCTTCAAGCTAGGCTTCAGCAGTACATGAACCGAGAACTTCCAGATGTACAAGCTGGATTTAGAAAAGGGAGAGGAACCAGAGATCAAATTGCCAACATATGCTGGATCATAGAAAAAGCAAAGGAATTCTAAAAAAACATCTACTTCTGTTTCACTGACTATGCTAAAGCTTTGGCTGTGTGGATCACAACAAACTGTGGAATATTCTTAGATGGGAATACCAGACCACCTGACCTGCCTCGCGAGAAACCTGTATAGGAGTATGTCAAAGCTGTATATTGTCACCCTGCTTATCTAACTTATATGCAGAGTACAGCATGGGAAATGCCAGGCTGGATGAATCACAAGCTAGAATCAAGATTGCAAGGAGAAATATCAACAATCTCAGATATGCAGATGATACCACCTTAATGGCAGAACGTGAGGAGGAACTAAGGAGCCTCTTGATGAATATGAAAGAGGAGAGTGAAAAAACTGGCTTAAAATTCAACAATCAAAAAACTAAGATCATGGCATCCGGTCCCATCACTTCATGGCAAATAGATGGGGAAAAAGTGGAAACAGTGCCAGATTTCATTTTCCTGGGCTCCAAAATCAATGTGGATGGTGACTGCAGCCATGAAATTAAAAGACACTTGCTCCTTGGAAGAATAGCTATGAAAAAACTAGCCAGCGTATTAAAAAGCAGAGACATCACTTTGCTGACAAGGTCTGTATACGCAAAGCTATGGTTTTTTCAGTAGTCGTGTATGGATGTGAGAGTTGGATCATAAAGAAGGCTGAAGGCCAAAGAATTGCTGCTTTTGGACTGTGGTGTTGGAGAAGACTCTTGAGAGTCCCTTGGACTGCAAGGAGATCCAACTAGTCCATCCTAAAGGAAATCAACTCTGAATATTCATTGGAAGGACTGATGCTGAAGCAGAAGCTCTGATACTTCGGCCACCTGATGTGAAGAGCTGATTCACTGAAAAAGATCCTGATGCTGGAAAAGTTTGAGGGCAAGAGGAGAAGGGAGTGACAGGATGAGATGGCTGGATGGCATCACTGACTCAATGGACATGAGTTTGAGCAAGCTCAGGGAGATAGCGAAGGACAGGGAAGCCTGCTGTGCTGCAGTTCATGGGACTGCAAAGAGTCAGACATGACTTAGCAACTGAAGAAGAACAACAACAAAATGGTTCACTGAATATCTTTTTACACACGTGTTCTTACAGGGACCAGCATTCAAAAAGTTGAAGCTCTGGTCAGAGATACATGTTCATTTTTATGCTGATATACACTACCTTGTTGTTCAGTTGCTAAGGCATGTCACTGCCTAATTGCTCTAATATTGTACCGATTTACATTTCCATCAAAATTGTATGAAATGTACTTTCTTTACAGCCACACCAAACACAGATGTTAAAAATCAGTCTATTTGGCAGTTAAAGAATGGTTACTCCATCACTATTTCAAACAGCATTTTCCTGATATTTGGAGAAGGGACCAGCTACCCACTCCAGTATTCTGGCCTGGAGCATTCCCTGGACTGGACAGTCCATGGGGTCGCAAAGAGTTGGACACGAGTGAGTGACTTTCACTTTCACTTTTTTCCTGATATTAGTGGGATATGTTCCATTCATTTAGTCAACTCTTGTATTTTTTTTGCTCAGTTTTCTAGTGGGTATTTCAGAGAAGGCAATGGCACCCCACTCCAGTACTCTTGCCTGGAAAATCCCATGGATGGAGGAGCCTGGTAGGCTGCAGTCCACGGGGTCGCAAAGAGTAGGACACGACTGAGCGCCTTCACTTTCACTTTTCACTTTCATGCACTTGAGAAGGAAATGGCAACCCACTTCAGTGTTCTTGCCTGGAGAATCCCAGGGACAGCGGAGCCTGGTGGGCTGCCATCTATGGGGTCACACAGAGTCAGACACGACTAAAGCAACTTAGCAGCAGCAGCAGCAGCTAGTGGGTATTTATCTTAGAATAATTTCTATATAGTTGGCTGAGATTCCATTAAACAGATGTGGACAGGTAAGAAGTACTGATGAAAACACGGCTTCTCCTGTCAAGGTGGGTCCCGCACGTAATGCAGCCACTTCTGCTTTACACGCAGAAGACGCTCAGCGAAACTGTATGGCCTCTGTCACTTACACACACCGGAGTGACAGAGCTGGGCAGTAAGCAGCTGTAAGTATGCACTGAAGGGTCAAGATTCCTTTGGACAAACCCAAACGCAAAAGCAACAACTTTAATAAAGTCCTGAGAAACTAACCTCCATAGCACTCCCTGGTGGTTTAGTTGCTAAATTGTGTCCAACTCTTGCGACACCATAGACTGTAGCCTGCCAGGCTCCTCTGTCCATGGGATTCTCCAGGCAAGAATACTGGAGGGGGTAGCCATGCCCTCCTCCAGAGGATCTTTCCAACCCAGGAAGCAAACCCAGGTCTCCTGTCTTGCAAGCAGATTCTTTACCGACTGAGCTAAGAGGGAAGCCCATGGACGCCCTAGACCATGACGGCGATCTCTAGATGCATCTGCCACTAAAGGGAACAGGAGACTCTGAAGAAACGGCTGATTCTGGGTCTGGGGCAAAAACTGCTAACATGAACCTGGGGCATCCTGCTGAATCAGAAGGTCAAAGAAACTCTCAATGGCCCTCCCAAAGGGCGATCACGTCGAGGGACTAAAACTAGATTATAAGCTCGGGTAACAGAGCACCTACTTGCAGGACACTTGTCAAAACGATGAGATGTACCTGAATGCTACCCGAGTTCAGAGAAAAAGAATAATACTAGGGGGATGGGGAAAGAATTCACAGAAGGACAGACTCAGCTGAGTTTGAAGAGATACGAATGCAAGGAAGGCTCCAGGCACGCCCGTTCAAGGCCCTGAAGGGGGAGCTGGCCTGTCCCTGAGCACAAGGGAGGCCAGAGCACACAAGAGCCAAGCTGGAGGGCTGTGGAGGGAGAGGAGTGTGAGTGACTCTGGGTTTGAGGATGAGACTGAGAGTGTGTGACTGAACAGGTGTCCAGATATGTGAGAGAGAAAAGTCCACCCAGCCCTAGGGGCAGATCGAGGAAAAGCAAAGAAAATTAGTGCCCTCCCCATCAGCCCTCAGTCTGGATGGATCTCCCTTTGGGAAACTGAAGAGCCAGTGGGAAGCGTTCCCAAAGGAGAGGAAATTACCTCTTTCTGAGGGCTGAGAAGTAGCAGTGAGGGCAGGGGCGGGGCAGGGGGGGGCGGAGACCCCCTGCACCTGGAGCCCCAGCAGCCTGAGCAGGTACAGGAGCAAGGGCAGCCTCAGCCATGCCTCCCCCGAGTGCCCGCTGAGGGCCTGTGGGTCCAACAGAATCCGAACCCACAGACACTGCTCATTTCAGCGCTGACTGCACGCCAGCCTCCTACACAGGAAGTTTGCTGCAGACATACTGTGACTCCGCCCTTCCCCAGAGCTCTTGAATTTGCTGGTCTGGGCTGGTGATAAAGGTCAAGAATGTTTTTCTTATGTTTTAACAGCCCTGGGACTTCCAGCTTCCACTTGGGATGCAGCAAACTGGGAAGAGTGTCACTCCTGAATGCACAGACAGCTGAGGTGACAGAGCCACCCTGGGCAGGAGAGCCAGAGCAAGCCCTATGAGAGCCAGAGACAGAAAAAGAAAGGAAAGACAGGCCGGCTGCTCAGAGGCCAGGACAGAACTCCCTCTGCACCACACAGGTGCAGGGTGCTGAGAGCGCGTCAGGCCCTCCCAGGGCACGGGGAGGGGCCGCTGAGAGCACCAGCACCCTGGCGGTGTGGCAAGAAGCTCCAAAATAGGGCAGGATATCAACCCCTGCTCCAAGAAACTCAGAGAACATCTGGCAGGATAAATACCCTCAAACTCCCCAGTGGCCCCATTCTGGGCCCTCCTTAGCGCAGTGGGCTCCAAGGACCCCCCTGCCAGTTTCTGCCTCATCACCTCACTGCTGCCTCCCACAGAGGGTGGCAGGATCAGCCTCCGGGACCCTCTTCAAACGCTGTGTCCTCCACACTCCTGGTCTCAGGGCCAAGGACCTGTGCCTGGCGCAGCTGGAAGGGGGCAGGCCAGGACAGACGGAGAGGGGAGGCTGGCTCCTCCTCGGGGCCATGGCAGCTGGTACTCTGGCCTGTGGCCTGGAGGACCAGAGGCCATGGTCTCGGGGAGAGAGAGCGAAGCAGGCAGAACAGGCCTGAGAAAGGACGGCACCCACAGTGGCCACGCACCAGTCATCCTGTTCCTGATGCTCGGCTGCAGCCCCTGCGTGGATTCCATGAGACAGCAGGACATGCTCATTCTGTTTTTAAAGTCCCCCCTTCATCCTCCTTCTTTGCTTAATGTACATCAACTGCTTGCTCCTTGGAAGAAAAGCTATGACAAATGTAGACAGCGTACTAAAAAACGGAGACATCACTTTGCTGACAACGGTCCATCTAGTCAAAGCTACGGTTTTTCCAGTGGTCACGAATGGATGTGAGTTGGACCATAAAGAAGGCAGAGAGCCGAAGCTTTTGAACTGTGGTGTTGGAGAAGACTCTTGAGAGTCCCTTGGATTGCAAGAAGATCAAACCAGTCACTCCTAAAGGAAATTAGTCCTAAATATTCATTGGAAGGACTGATGCTGAAGCTGAAGCTCCAGTACTTTAGCCCCTGATGCGAACAGCTGACTCATCTGAAAAGACCCTGATGCTGGGAAGGATTGAAGGCGGGAGGAGAAGCGGCCGGCAGAGAATGAGATGGTTGGATGGCATCACCAGCTCGATGGCCATGAGTTTGAGTAAACTCTGGGAGTTGGTGATGGACAGGGAGGCCTGGTGTGCTGCAGTCCATGGGGTCACAAAGAGTCGGACACGGCTGAGCGACTGAACAATAACAACGTCAATTGCTGGAGTCCTAGCTAGATGGATTCAATTTCTTTTCACAATCACTCTTAAAGGAAGATATTAATTCCATTTTATAGATGAAGAAACTCAATCTGCGGATCACAGACTCAGAAGACATGTGCTTTGCTACCAGGGAGGACCCCTCGGATAAACACATTCAGAGTGAGCCCAGACCACCTCCTGGAGAAGTTCTAGAAAAGGCCTCCCAATTCAGTCTAGTCTAATCCACACTCCTGAGATGAACCTAAATGTGACCTAAGGATTCTGAAACACCCTCAAGAGCATACCCCAGAGGCAATGCCAATAATGTCAAGTCAGCATGAGTGGGTGGCCACCAATTTCTGGGACATGTCCAATGGCAGACAGTGGGTCTCCCTGGCTTTTCCCAGAACCTTCATCCAAGCTTACCAAACCTTGACCTCTGCTGTCAGGACCCACCAGAATGCTAAACCTACGTATAGGAAAATATTTTATTTCTTAAATACTTGAAGACTTCTGTATGCCAGGTACTATACTGAGTATTTTTACCCACTGACATTTAGTTGTCAAATCTAATCTTTTACCGGAGGTATTATTGTACTCTCCATGTTACTGATGGGGAAACTGAGGCTTACAGAAATCAAAAACAGTTGGGCCTCAGTGTCCAAGGATCCCAGCTCCATCTCCTCAGATTTAACCAATAATGGATCAAAAGTGTTCAGAAAGAAAAAATATTCCAGAAAGTTCCAAAAAGCAAAACTTGAATCTGCTGCACTAAGGCAACCATTTACATAGCATTTACATTTCAACTATTTACACAGAAGTTACACTGTATTAGGTCTTACTACTGATCTGGAGATGATGTAAAGGATGCAAGAGGCTGTGCAGAGGTTATGAGCAAACACTGCCATTTACTAAGGAACCTGAGCATCTGTGGACCGTGGTTGTGGGAGTCCTGGGGCCATCCCCTGTGGAGACCGGTGGCGGGAGACGGCAGTCTGATCAAAGAACAGGAGGAACCGAGAGTGGGAAGTGAGGCTGGGAGGCCTGCTTCCATCACTGAGCCTGAAATGGGGCAGCACATCCATCCATGCGCTCCACGAGGGCAGCATTTCAGAAACTTGCAGTTTTGTTTTTTATAAAGCAAGTAGCACATTATCAAAACTAAACAAATCAACAAGCAAAAAACAGTGTACAAAAGTTTCACATTCAAAGATTTCCATATGTCTAAATCATCCAGTCAAAATTCCAAAATCTTTGTTTTTCACTGTGGTGGGGAAGGACTTGGCAGACGGCAGGGAACTGTGCTCTGATATTTTCCAGATGAAAGTGACCGAAAAAGTCCCTTTTCTGTGAAGATTGTGCTTAGGGGCTGTAATTCACCATATAAAGGTACCAGTGATTCTCAACCTCTCACAGCCACATCCTGCTTTTCTGAGTGCTAAAATTTCATTTGGAAATTCGTATTATAACGTTATTTTTACTTTTTGGCTGTGCGGCGTGCAGGATCTAGCTCCCTGAACAGGATAGAATCCCCACCCCCTGCAGTGGAAGTATTGAGTCTCAACCACTGGACCACCAGCAAATTCCCAAACGTATTAGTTTTATAATGAGGAAAAAGTTGTCTATCAAGAGATGTTAAAGCATAAAGAGATGAAAACATACAGGATTCATGCCTCAAAGGGAATAAAGTGAGATAAGCTCTTTTTCTTCACTCTGTTCTTTGGTATGCACACATTCTTGTCAGTGAATGGGAAGAAGAGAATGAAATAAACCTTGACTTACTGGCTTCCTAAGGAAGAAGATAGACAAAGCTCCTACTAAGGGCATGTCTCCAATCAATGGTTCCAGGATCACCCGCATTGTACCATGAATCTAAATTTAAATGGGAAAACAAAGCATTAATGGAAATAATTTCACAGGCCCTTACTGACTCAAAAGGAGGGTACAAGATCCTGACAGTGATTCCTGAGCATATGACTTCAGGCTTCTCTAACTTCAAAGAAATTCTGAGTTAATAAAAACTTCACAATTTTCTTCCTGAATAGAGTGCAGAGAATCTGATAAGAAAATGAAACTTAAAAAAGCCTTACCTGTATACTCTGCACACCAGCTCTACAAAAATATCGCTTGATCTCCAGATCGATCTCACAATTCCCTACAAAACTAGCAAAGAAAAAGTTCTGATTACATTCTCTTCATCATCACAGACCCAAGCTACAGAATCTGAATACAGTGCTAGTAAAGCCACCAAAACTGGACCGTAGGCAAGCTGTAACCTGCAGGCCAGCTGGGCCAGAGTCCCAGCACCTGGGCTGCGGCAGCCACAGCCCCCAGAGTCAGCACGGCCACACGGAGGGCGAGGCTGGCTGCCTGGCCAGAGGTCTTGGAACAAATGTCACTTCTCAAAGGGCAGCTTCTGGAGCAGTCTCTTGATGGAGTATAGTTTTCATTTGTCTCATAAATAACTCTGTTTAAAACATATACAAAGCTTAGATCATATTTCCTCACAAACAATGTGCCCATGCTCCCCCATCGTGAGAAACCAGCAGTGCTCAGGCCCTCAGACACATTACACCTGTTCGAGGCATCAGTTTTACTCAGCAACTGTCCCTTCAATCGTTAATGTGAACACCCATGAACACTGTGTGACGCTGCATGGAAGGCTTCACCTGTCTTTATAAAAACGTGACAGGCCCATAATATTTTTGTGGAACCTGAATGGTTTGATGCCCACCCTTGATTCTAGAAGCAGATCATCTTGCTCCTGCCCTGGAGCATCGGGAGGAATCTGATAATCACAACAGACAGTGTCTAAGCACATGAGCAAAATATCAACAGAAGGCATCTGGGATGAAAGTCTGCCAACAGTCACATTCCTGCCTTAAAAGTCACTGGCAATGGCACCCCACTCCAGTACTCTTGCCTGGAAAATCCCATGAACAGAGGAGCCAGGAAGGCTGCAGTCCATGGGGTCTCTGAGGGTTGGACACGACTGAGTGACTTCCCTTTCACTTTTCACTTTCATGCATTGGAGAAGGAAATGGCAACCCACTCCAGTGTTCTTGCCTGGAGAGTCCCAGGGATGGGGGAGCCTGATGGGCTGCCGTCTATGGGGTCGCACAGCGTCAGACACAACTGAAGCATTTTGTGTGTGTGTGTATAGATTCTTTTGGTGAAGAAGGTGCACGCGATCAAGGACACATTTTGGTAGAAGGCTGCTAGCAGTCACAAGAAGCAGACGTCTTCGTTAATGATTGTAGAGTTTTTCTAGCTATGAGAAGATGAAAGAAACTGGGCTCATAAAATCTTCTCTTGAAAATATCGAACTGCTTGAAAGTCAGTTCTGCCAGTCTTCTGAGAGCACAGAGGGCCTCATTCCTGGTCTCTGCTCTGAACTCCTTTCAGGGGTGTGGAAGGGCAGTGACCACAGTGGCTGGGTGACCATCCTTGTAGAGGCAGATGGCGAATGACAAGTTTTCTCCACATACCCTAAGACGTGATCATTTTATGTTCTATTATCTCTCAATTACTCCTTCCCCAACTCTACAGGCAGTGATCTAGTTACGGTTGTTGTCTGGAACATAGGAAAAAGTAGAATGCAGACTGCTTCAGAGACATAAATGTCTGAGCTGCATAACTTGCATATGCTGCTATGTCTGCTGAAACCACAAAAGCCAGACTGCAGTCTTCAAAATGGCATCAGGTAACAGACTCATTTCAGTGTTTGTTTAACAAACGTGTATCAAGGGCTCCCTCAGTGATGGAATAAGAGAACAGGGTTCCCACCCCCTGAAGCTCACCCTCAGCCTGTGGACAGCCTTGCCAGGTACAGCTGACCCCAAGACAAACACGGGGCTACGTCTTTTACTCCACTCATGACAGCAGTATTTGCAGTGGTGCCAAATGTGTTGAAGACGCAGAGTTTTCCCATATTACATCATCATAACACTCTACGCTTCTTTCTAAAATAAAGGCAATTTGTATGGACTCTGTTCATTTACTACATTAATACACTTTAGAAACTCAAAGATGACACGATAAAAAAAATGACCCTTAATCAAAACAAAACCAACCCTGCTGAGCCATGTCAGTCAGTAGTTGGCACACAGCTGGGCAGGGGCCTCACAAAGCCATAAGCAGGTTCTTGAAGGACAAAGACAAGAGCCAGAGAAGCCCTCTATCACCAGGAAAGGCAGTTGGCAGACCCCTAATCAATTTTTCCCTATTACTTTTTATCGTGGTAAAATATACATAGCATTACCATCTCACTCATTCTGAAGTGCAAGGCGTGGCATTAAGCACATTCAGACTGCTGTGCAACCACCACCACCATCATTTCCAGAACTCTCTTCATCCTGCAAAACTGAGACTCTATGCCCCTCACTCAGTGACTTACATCCTCCCCCCGTCACCGGCAGCCTGCATCCTGCTCTGTCTCTGTGGGTCTGCTCCTCGAGAGGTCTCCCACAGCGGGAATCACACACAATCTCTTTGTGACTGTCCTGCTTCATTTAGCATGATGTCCCCAAGGTCTGCCCATCCCACTGTAGCTGGATGGACACTGCCCACTGTGGCACTGTGCCACTCCTCTGAACAGCCTGAACGATGCTCTCCTGTATGCACACAACACGCCTTCTTACCCATCCAACAGTCAGGGAACACCTGGGTTGCTTCCAGATTTTAGCTGTGGTGAACAAAGCTGCTATGAACCGAAGTATACAATCACCCCTCTGGGATTTTGTTTTCCACCCTTCTGGGTACGCACCCAGAAGGGGAAGTGCTGGGTCATATAGTCATTGTTCCTTGTTTTAAGGAGACACCACTGTTTCTACAGCAACCGTGCCCTTTGTATTCCCACCACCAACGTGCAGGGGCTCCCATCTCTGCACACTCTCACCCACCACTCTGGGTTGACAGCTGCTGTCTGATGGGTGTGAGGCGCCGCCTCTCGGGTGTTAGCAGTGGCGTCTGCACCCTCTCACGCGCCTGTGAACACTAGTCTATCTGCTTTGGAGAAACGTCCATTCCAGTCCCTTGCTCCTTTCTGAATCACGTTAATTGTTTTTTTGTTGTTGTTGTTGAGTTGTAGCAGTTCTTTATATATTCTGGATCTCAATCCTTTATTATATATTTGATTATATGCGTACATCTGATTGCACTGATTCTATAGATTACTTTGAGTGTTGGCTTTTAACAATATTAAGTCTTCCAAACCACAAACATGAGCTGTATCTCTATGTATTCATGTCGTCTTTAATTTTTCACATCAGTGTTTTGTAGTATTCATTGTACAAGTCTTTCACCGCTTCAGTTAATTTCTAAGTATTTTATTCTTGTTTCTACCGTAAATGAAATTTTCTTAACTTCCTTTCTGGACTTGTTTATTGTTAATGTATAGAATGCAACTATACATTTTTTTGCACGGATTTTGTATCCTTCTACTTTACTACTGCTTCCTTTCCAACAATGTCTGCATTTTGTTTTCTTCATACCTAGTTGCTCTGGAAGAGCTTCCAGTGCCGTGCTGGACAAGTGGTGACGGGGTCCTTGCCGAGCTCCTGAGCTCAGAGGAGGCGTCTCAATTTCTCACCACTGACCATGCTGCTTGCTGGGGACACATGCCGAGTGCTCCAAGTGCAATAAACAAGCCCAGCAAGCTGACACTGTTTCTGTCTGTGCCCTAGGTGTTTTTATCATCAGAGAGTTGAATTTCAACAAATGCTTTTTCTGCATCAACTGAGATGATGAGGTGGTTTTCCCCTTCACTCTTAATACTGTGGAGTATTACATTGATCACTTACGATGAACCATCCTTACATTCTGGAAATAAATCTCACTTATTCATGGTGTATAATCCTTTCACTATGTTGCTGAATTCAGTTTGTGAGCATTTTCTTGACGATTATGGCATCAATGTTCACAAGGGATATGGGCCTGTAGTTTTCTTGCAGTGCCTTTAATTTCTTTTATTTTAACATGTTCTACGAATGGCAGTTATCTAAGCTGCTGCTGCTAAGTCACTTCAATCGTGCCCGACTCTGTGCGACCCCATAGACGGCAGCCCACCAGGCTCTCCCGTCCCTGGGATTCTCCAGGCAAAAACAATGGAGTGGGTTGCCATGTCCTTCTCCAATGTATGAAAGTGAAAAGTGAAAGTGAAGTCGCTCAGTCGTGTCCGACTCTTCGAGACCCCATGGACTGCAGCCTACCAGGCTCCTCCGTCCATGGGATTTTCCAGGCAAGAGTACTGGAGTGGGGTGCCACTGCCTTCTCCTATCAGGGACTAAAACCAGAAAAGCTAAGTTTAGGTCCTCAACAAGAAGCTAGTCCAATTCCATCAAATAGCAGTAAGATATGTGCTCATTATATTCTCTACTTTATGGGCACAGCTAAGTGACATCACACATCAGTAACTAGGACAAACACACAAACTTACCTGATCTGAAGGTCCAGAATAATCTGCCTTTTATCCACATTCTCAGTATACACCTTAACACCATTGATCCTGAGGGGCTGAAACAAAAATTGGCTTCTTTAAAACATAGGAAGGGTAAGGAACACCAAACTCTGTGACCCAGCAGAGCTGAGAAGATGAGCCTGGGTCCCAGGCCCGGGCGGGAACACTCTGCTTCATGATGCTGTCGTCTCACCCCCAGGACGCCGGGGGCCTCTGGCCCTGAGCACCCTCGTCTGTAAGACACTCCGGAGGGTCCTGCAGACTGAGAGCGGCCCACAGGATGTGGGACCAGCAGGCCATAGAGCGCTGCCTAGCTCAGCAGGCGCTCGGGGCCGTGACCTGGCTTCACTGCCGCCCAAGGACCCTCAGTCCTTGCCTCCTCCAGGGGACTCTGACCCATTCCCTCTAGTCCACCCTTAATACCCTGTCTAAAACAGAAGTTCTTCTCATTTTATCTTTATGTCATAACTTTCTATTTTTTAATATTTTTATAAAAACGGAACTTTTTGAGTGAATCAAAAATATTAACTATATTTTCAACAGATAATACAGGCAATAAGGTGAGAATCAAATGACTATAAAAAGAAAACGCAGACAATAATAAATTTTATATTTCAACATCATTTCAGAATCTTTTCCCAATTTACTGATTTGAGACCCCCTTCTAAGAAAGTTCGAAACATGACAGCTGGACATGAAAAACTCAAGCTGAAGAACCACCGGGTGCCCACGCTCACTCTGACAGTGAGGGTGTCCTGAAGTCTGATCGCCCAGTCGGCCGCAGGAGCAGACTCCAGGCCCACGCTGCCACCACCCCAGGTCGTAGGGTCTCCGCTCAGGCTCCCGTGCCCCCTCCGGTCCCTGCATCAGACGCCTGGGTCCTCTATTCCTACGAGAAGTCCAAGCACCCTGTGACACTGAGCTCTCTGACCAAACCTGCACTACTCTCAACATTCCTACCTTTTGTCAGCATTAAGTTGAAAGTACACACACAAACATGAATGTAATTCTTTCTGAGACAAACTCAGTTGGAGCAAGAATTCCAAATCTGCATGAACATGAGTGTGCCTGACTGTAAGACACAGCCTGAGTGTTATTTTAAAGGAAAAGAAGCGGGCAGGGCAGGAGGAGGACACGCCTCTGAAACCGTCTGTAACCATCAAAACGCACGCTATTCACCACCCGCCCTTCACAGAAAACCTTGCAACCCCCATTTCATATTCATGTGGCATTCCGGTTTCTAACTGTGCATTCCCACTTGTCGTGGTCCCTTTAAGGGACTGAGGTGAAGTGGAAGCGAGAGGCAGTGTCCCCCAGGAGTCCTGCGCTGGCCCCATGAGCTGAACAGGGACCACGTCCAAAACGGCAGCACGCTGCAGACTCAGCCAGGAGGGCCAACAGCCTGCACGACCCAGCTGGGCAGGACACACACGCCTGTCTCTGCACAAAGATGGACCTCGACAAGGAAAGGCGACTGACACCTGGGAGTGTGGGCCGGGAGGGAGCCTGGGGCAGGGACACAGCTGGGGTCACGGTCCTCTGCCCCGCCCCCTGGAGCATCCGCAACAGGACGCAGCACGGGGAAGGTGCTCGTGGGGCTCTGCAGCCGCTGACCCCTGGCTGTCGAGTTAGGATCCTGCAGGGTCGCAGTGTGGCCAAAAAATAAACTAAAAAAAAGTACTGTTGAACTCTGAACTCTTATTAGGCATAAAAACAATGTTACCTTGAAATTAATAAAACATTATGTGTCAATTATGCCTCGATAGAAAAAATGCTACCTTCAACGGTTGCTAGTTACTGTGAACACTGACTTAAAAAAATAAAAAAGGAAACTTGCTGTTATGGTGGTCCCGAGGCTTCCAGCAGTGTTGGAATCAGTGACCATCCTCTGTATATGACTCGATTCCAAGAACAAAGTCCACCTTCCCCTTCCCCTGTGTCACTAAAGCGGTGCTGCGAGCCCAGCACTGGAGCCCCGAGTTGCTGTTTTGAAACATGGGGGTGGGAGTGGGGGCTCCTTCCAGCTTGTGTCAACCATTAGTGAGTTTCCACAGAAACCCCGTCTCCTGCAGGACAGTACAAAGGTAACTGTGATGGGAGAACGTGCGGCTGAGGGGCCCGCAGGTGGACCTGGACTGACAGAGGCAGCCCCGCACACAAAGGAGGCGAGTCCCGACAGAGGAGAGACCCCGAGACAGGAGACCCAGGGAGGGCCTGCGCACACAGCCAGCCTTCCAGAAAACAGCTCGCTCTAGAAAGCAATGTGAAGTGGCTTAGCCTTCTCTCCAGTGGTGCACAGGTAAGAAAGCCCGAGAGGAGACAAACCTGCTGCCCCAGGTCCACCCTCGTGAAGCTGAAGGTGCTGAGGTGGGTGTGTGCGCCCCGCACGGCCGGCTCTATGGTTTCTCGAAACAACTTCTCTATAAACTGGCAAATAAAAGGCCACATGTGTTTTACAGTCTGGAAAAGAGAAGGAGTTCAGGTTAAACATGGCTCAGCTGGTAAAGAACCCACCTGCAATGAGGGAGACCTGGGTTCAATCCCTGGGTTGGGAAGATCCCCTGCAGAAGGGAAAGGCTACCCACTCCAGTATTCTGGCCTGGAGAATTCCATGGACTGTATAGTCTGTGGGGTCACAAAGACTTGGACATGACTGAGTGACTTTCACTCAGTCAAACAAATAGTACAGTATCTAAATCATCATGAAAAATCATGCTCGTACAGTTTACCAGAATTTTTGAAAGGCAAAAGCAGGGGGCGTCCTTTTTTGTTATGCAAAAACAGCATCTAAAATTTAAAAATGTATTATAACAATAAACTATTGATTAACCAACCTGTATATTGCAGGAATTAGTTATTTGAGTTAAATATTTTGTTTATGCATATCAGCA
Organism: Bison bison bison; assembly: GCF_000754665.1. Lineage (NCBI taxonomy): Eukaryota > Metazoa > Chordata > Mammalia > Artiodactyla > Bovidae > Bison > Bison bison. Next base: position 678,209 of record NW_011495061.1, on the reverse strand, counting down.
CATTTAATCATTACTAAAAAGTCAGAAAGGGGCTTCCCCAGTGGCTCATTAGTAAACAATCTGCCTGCAATGCAGGAGCCACAGGAGACAAGGGTTCGATCCTTGGGTCGGGAAGATCCCCTTTAGTAGTGCATGGCGACTCACTCAAATATTCTTGCCTGGAGAATCCCGTGGATAGAAGAGCCTGGTGGGTTATAATCAATGGGGTCAAAGAGCTGGATATGACTGAAGCAACTTGGTATGCACAAACAGTCAGATAATCCTGTAATTTCAACTCAGTGCTAAAAACTTTCTAAAACTGTGTTGTTCTTAACAAACATTAATGAGTTCTCTTTAAGGACAGACTAACTTCCAGTGATTACGTTACGGGTAATCATTACCTACATTAGTTTTTACTACAATTCTAAGGATATATAAAATACAGAGATAAAAGAGATGTATTTCAAAGTATAATGATTTAAAAACATAACCTTTTTAAAAAGGCTAGATTTCTTGGGAGTTATCCCCCTCTTCATAAGAATGTTCTAAAATTTTCACTCACGACTATCATCAAAGTGAGGAGACACAGGGCCAAATGTCCAACTATGAGAGTATTATTAGCTTTCCATGTCAAAGACACAGTTTGCACTGCTTAGAAAAGCAAAGTAACGTCTCAGTTATTTTGAGAGCAGAAGCCAACCCGCTAAGTCCAAATGAGTTCACATATTGTCAACATCCAAATCCCCAAATATGGAAAGGTGGCATCTCACCCTCTAATTCCCACTGATATCTGGTGTTTCGTGCACTCTTCTCTTACCTTATTTAGCCATTCTGCTCTCTCAGTGTCTGGAAAATGAACCTAAGAGAAAAACATACACACGACTTAGCAACTCCTGACAACTCTAAGTAAAATGTCACACAGGCCAGTTAGTATTCTTACTGTATATCTACTCTATGTCTGCGGCTCTTTCACCCCGTGCTGGGAAACCTTCCACAGAAGCGTGTGGCCCAGGCCCTCATGTTGTGAGGACACTCTGAAACCCCTGCCCACCTCCCCGCTGGCCTGAAGAGCACCCACAGAGCCCGAAACCTCGAGCTCATCCCTTAGCACCCCCACCCTCCGTAGGCCTCCAGGCTCAGAGCCTCAGAAGCCCACCTTTCTCTTCCCCTTTTGGCCCAAAGGAGACGGCACACAATGTTCCTTAATTGGCCCCTCTCCACAGAGTCTCCCAAATGAGGATTATAATTACAGTTCTCCATGATGGGGCCTGTATACTGGAGAAAATAAGTGGAGAGGTAGGGAAAAAAAAAACAACCCTACTTAGAAATAGCTGAGAAAGTGCTCTTTTTGTCATTAAAACAATCCCTGCAGAAAAAAGGCTAAAGCAGTTTTGAGCAGGGAGTTGTCTAAGAAATGCTCCCATTCCCTTCCAAGAAAGAACACAATGGCCACACGAACATTCTGAAAATTGCTCTGGGGCCCAACGACAGCCTGGAGTACAGACTGGAGTGCGGCAGTTCTGTCCTGGGGACTGGGGGTGGAGGGGGAGGGCAGGGCCCAACGTGGCCACACCGACTCCTCTCAGTAACGTACACGCTGCAGCCAGTAAGAGCCAAGCCCCACCCCAGCCTCCGGCTGAGAGCAGCTGCTCAGGAAACAGTATTCTAGGGTACGTGCCCAAGAAGATGCTTCCTTGAGGACCAATTCCACCTCTGAGCCTTGGTCCCCGAGCACAAACCAGGACAGCCAGGTCCTGGCTGGTGAGACCACTGTCTCCACGTCTGTCACGGCCGCACAGCTCCACCTTCCTCGAGCCACATGCCTAAGACTTGCCCCTTCATGCCGCAGGATGGGAAGCCCTTAATCTGCATGAATCCCAGGGGTGGGCTGGTATGCCTGCAACAAATTTTTCTAAATTAAGTTTTAGCTTGAACCCATTCTGGAACAAAACCAAATAGATGGCAACCTTCCAGAATTAAGGAAAAGGCTCAAGAGTTGAGAAAGATGATGCTTAAGAAGCAGAGATTTAGGAAAGGATGCTGGCGATGCTGCTCCTGTCTGGAGGTCACGTCGCTGCAGAGGAGCCATTTCTACCTGAGGGGAACTGGAGCACAGAAAGGACTGCAGTTCCCCCAGAGGCAGGAGGCTGCGGGGCTGGAGAAAGCTGAGGGCTCTCCAGACCAGCCAGACTAGGTTGCAAGAGATTTAGATCTGGCATGAGGGGTCGGGGGTTGGGGGGCGATGAGGGCAAGGTCTCTTCAAGGTCTTTCAGGTGAACGATTTGGAGGAGCAGAAAGTGAGGAAAGGTAGACGCTGAGGGCTGGCCGATAGACATATCATAAATCTCCCCTGAACTAGGTTTCTGGAGATCAAGGTGGACAATACGACTAAACTATAAACTATTTTTGTGTGTTGTTGTTTAGTCGCTCAGTCGTGTCCAACTCTTTGTGACCCCACAGGCTGCAGCAGAAATCCAGGCTTCCCTGTCCTTCACCATCTCCCAGGGTTTGCTCAAACTCATGTCCATGGAGTCAGTGATGCCATCCAACCATTTTTGTATAAAATTATATGAGTAACTACCATTTGGGTTCCCCAGGTGGTGCTAGTGGTAAAGAATCTGCCTGCCAGTGCAGGTGATGCAAGAGTTGGGGGTTCGATCCCGGGTCAGGAAGGTCCCCTGGAGGAGGGCATGGCAACCCAGTCCAGGATTGTTGCCTAGAGAATCCCACGGACACAGAAGCCTTGTGGGCTACAGTCTACGGGGTCACAAAGAGATGGACATGGCTGAGCTACTGAGCACCGGACTGAACTACCGTTTACTGAGTATAAACTGCTATGTATGTAGCAGGTGCTGCACTAAGTTAGTCAGACACATTCCCTGAGTTAATTCTTACAACAAATCTACAAATTGGGACTATTACTATCCCAAATTTACAGGACAGCTACTAGTGACAGAATGAGGATGAAAAACCAGATTGTCTGCCTGTTCTCTTGGCCACTCTGCTACGAAGGGAAGTGGCAAGTGCATGGAGATCACCATTCGTAGAGCACGCTGAACCCTCACGAGAACACACCCCCTTAAAGAGCAGAACCTGCAAGTCTGATTTCATGTCTTAAAATGTACGAGATCCTGAGTGGTAGCCAGAAGCAGAAAATGTGTGTTTAACGGTGATTTATCTAGAGGTGGACCATAAAGGCTGAACACTGAAGAACTGATGCTTTCAAACTGTGGTGTTAGAGAAGACTCTTGAAGAGTCCCTCGGACTGCAAGGAGATCCAACCAGTCCATCCTAAAGGAGATCAGTCCTGGGTGTTCACTGGAAAGACTGATGCTGAAGCTGAAGCTTCAATATTGTGGCCACCTGATGCAAAGAGCTGACTCATTAAAAGACCTTGACACTGGGAAAGACTGAAGGCGGGAGAAGAGGCTGGAAAAGATGCGATGGTTGGATGGCATTACTGACTCCATGGACATGAGTTTGAGCAAGCTCCAGGAGATGGTGAAGGACAGGAAAGCCTGGCATGCTGCAGTCCATGGGGTCGCAGAGTCAGACATGACTGAGTAACAACAAGAATCTACGCTCCAGAGGTTGTACAAATCCTGAAACAGCTGATGGCGAAGTTCAGAAAACCAGACAGCACTTCACAATAAAACACTATTAGCAGACCTAGTATTCCACCCAAGACTCACAACAGAGCAATTTAAGACTGGTTTTACTTAACATTCACACTTGCCACGGCAAAGAGCTAGTGTCCAAGAACACGAAATAATGATGAAGTAGTAATGACAAAATTCCATGTGCATCCATCCACCCTGTGAACCAGCAATCCCATTTCTCAGAATCTGGCCTAGGAGAACGATGCATGTGCGGCATGCCGGGAGCGGCCACCACTGCCCTGAGCGGCAGGGTAGGACAGACGTGCCCACACGTGAGGGCTGCACAGCTACAGGAGCGAGGAGTGGTCCAGGGCGGGGGCTGCCAGAGCTGCTGGAATACTTCTGTGGAGTAACTCCCAAGATTTGTTTTCAGTGAAAATACAGAGAAAAGCAGCTACAACTGGCTACCATTCATTCAGGGGAGTGGGGTGGAGGGAGAAGGTGTATATAATAAAGTTTTAAAATAAAAATTAACTTAAAAACTTAAAAACACGGTTCCCAAGGAAGGGGACAAGAGAGGAGAGACGAGAACAGGAGAAGGGCCCAAGGTGGAAGTGAGCTCCCCCGTCCGCGCCCACCCGGCCCTGTTCCCTGTGGGAACAGCTGTCCCACAGTCACCGCACAGACAGGCCTTGAGGTTCACCAGCAGGGGCAGGGCACATCCTCAGCTCCCGCCTCCCCGTCCAACTCTTCAAATCCTCAAGACACTTACATGGCTCCTTTCTACTTTCCCAGCATCAGAGAACTCCTTCACCGACCAAACGAGGGACTTCATTTACCAACTGGGCCCTTGTCGGTCCCTCTGTCTTCCAGTCAGTTCAGTTCAGTCGCTCATTCATGTCCAACTCTTTGCAACCCCATGAACCACCTCCCTGTCCATCACCAACTCCCGGAGCCTGCTCAAACTCATGTCTATCAAGTTGGTGATGCCATCCAACCATCTCATCCTCTGTTGTCCCCTTCTCCTCCTGCCTTCAATCTTTCCCAGCATCAGGGTCTTTTCCATTCAGCAGCTCTTCGCATCAGGTGGCCAAAGTACTGGAGTTTCAGCTTCAACATCAGTCCTTCCAATGAACACCCAGGATTGATCTCCTTTAGGATGGACTGGTTGGATCTCCTTGATGTCCAAGAGACTCTCAAGTCTTCTCCAACACCACAGTTCAAAATCATCAATTCTTCGGCACTCAGCTTTCTTTATAGTCCAACTCTCACATCCATACATGACTACTGGAAAAAGCATAGCTTTGACTAGACGGACCTTTGTCAGTAAAGAAATGTCTCTGCTTTTTAATACACATGGCATCCAGTCCCATCACTTCGTGGGAAATAGATAGGGAAACAGTGGAAACAGTGTCATACTTTATTTTTGGGGGCTCCAAAATCACTGCAGATGGTGACTGCAGCCATGAAATTAAAAGACGCTTACTCCTTGGAAGGAAAGTTATGACCAACCTAGATAGCATATTCAAAAGCAGAGACATTACTTTGCCAACAAAGGTCCGTCTAGTCAAGGCTATGGTTTTTCCTGTGGTCATGTATGGATGTGAGAGTTGGACTGTGAAGAAGGCTGAGTGCCGAAGAACTGATGCTTTGAACTGTGGTGTTGGAGAAGACTCTTGAAGAGTCCCTTGGACTGCAAGGAGATCCAAACAGTCCATTCTGAAGGAGATCAGCCCTGGGATTTCTTTGGAAGGAATGATGCTAAAACTGAAACTCCAGTACTTTGGCCACCTCATGCAAAGAGTTGACTCACTGGAAAAGACTCTGATGCTGGGAGAGATTGGGGGCAGGAGGAGAAGGGGACGACAAAGGATGAGCTGGCTGGATGGCATCACCGACTCGATGGACGTGAGTCTGGGTGAACTCTGGGAGTTGGTGATGGACAGGGAGGCCTGTGTGCTGCAATTCATGGGGTCTCAAAGAGTCGGACATGACTGAGCGACTGAACTGAACTGAACTAGGTTTGTCACAGTTTTTCTTCCAAGGAGCAAGTCAGTACAGCGGACCAAATTCACCTGTGCAAATATCATTCAATGAACTTCTACTTTCAGTGAAAGCATTTCAAGAAATTACTATGTTTGGTAATAAAGTACTGCCAAACTTTCCAATTAATGAAAATGTACTAAATAGAGGTCACATATTCTTAAAAACACTGGTATATTTCTCTGTGTACATATAAACATACTTTTATATACGTTATACATGCTTATGAGTGTACAGAAAAACTGCAAAAACACACATCAAACTAGTGTAACAAGGACCGGAGTGAGGATTTTACTTTTTCCTCTATTTCTATACATTTGAACTATGTGTAAGAAGCATAAACTACTTTTCCAGTTATTAGTCTAACTTAAGATTAAAACCAAGAATTTTCTAACACAGGAAGTAGTGTTTTATATAATAAGTAACTCAAACTGTGTAACAAGAGTTTTCACAAAATTGATTTTGAACATATTGATTATATCAGCAAGAGTACTTGGAAACAAGATTTTCTTATAATACAAGTAACCTACTCTAAATCTGATTTGAAAAAAATTTTTTTTCTGAATCCTCAAGTTTTAAAGCTAAAATATAACTACGTTGAAACAAACATCTTAATGACCAAATACAATAACTCCTGCAAAACTATTCAAAAATATAATATCTGCTTTCTCTAACATAACGTGATTTCTTCAAGTTCACTAATATTCCTCAAGCCATTCCTGCTAACAAACCATCAACTCCTATGTATCCTGTCACACACCTCAGGCAAAACACACCAGTCCCTTGAGTCACCTACACCTAATAAGAGAACTTCTCTACTCACCACCAATGGCAACCCACTCCAATGTTCTTGCCTGGAGAATCCCAGGGACGGGAGCCTCGTGGGCTGCCATCTATGGGGTCGCACAGAGTCAGACATGACTGAAGCGACTTAGCAGCAGCTACTCACCACCATGCACCAGGAAAGAGTACAGTTCACCTGGTGTAAATTCTGATTCTGTTACTGCATTTTCATCACTGTGCTATTCCTTAATCTACCGCAAATGTACAGACTGTTCTTTTAGAAAAACAGGTTGAAGAAGTCACTTTTCAGTTAGTTGGGTCTGGCGCTGTGCCCAGGGCCAGGGACATAATGCAGAACTGGGTGTGGTCATGTCCTTGGGAGGCTCACACTGGCAAGGACAGGTGTGGCCACCAGCCTAGGAGGGAAGGACAGTACAGGCTGGGGAGGGTCTGATGCTGCCTCTAAGAGTCCATGAGAGATTTAGGAAGATAGCATGTGACATGGGTTTGATGAGATTAGCTGGGGTCTGCCATGCAAAGAAACAGTACATTCTAAGCAAAAAAATGGAGCATGTAATTTACTCTGGCTGGACCAAGACAACGGAAGAATGGTAGGTGCTGAAGCTGGAAAATCAGGTCAGGACCAGCCCGATGTGCCTTCTGTGCCACACATAGAGGAGCACGGATTTTGTTCTACTGGCAACGGGTCAACCTGAGGGTTTTCAGAAGAAAAATTACATAAGATTAATATTTGAGGAACTCTATCCTGTAACTACCAGAGGAGAGGGCAGAGAAACCATCTGCACAAGTAAGCTTTCAAGGGAAGAGAACGGGCTTACATCACTAAAGTTTATATAAGAAGAATTTGAAAATCAAGCCATCTCTTAGTAGAGAATCCCAAGACATTCAACAATTCTGTGGTTTTTAATTTATAAGAGATTGTTTCAAAGTGCCAAAGAAAAAGAATATTTCAAAATGGAATAAAATAAACCTGTTACCACATTTTAATTCTGTTTACTGCTTCTCACTAATACATACTCACAGACATTTGTTTATGTTCCACAAAACAATTTAAAGTAGCAAAAACCTCAGAGAGAGAGGTAAAGATGTACAGGGAAAATAGAAAATGTGTCCCCAAAGCATAGAGGAATAATGAACACATGTCATTTGGTTGTAAATCATTTTCAAAAATCCAAAGAAGAAGAAGAAAATCCACTCAAATCTCTATACGTCTAATTATGAAACATGTTTTCATATTTATTATTCATAGTATCTTTACAAACTAAAAATAACCATTGTAGGAGCACCGAAATTTTGACTTTACTTAAGAGTTGAAACTAAGAAATCTCTTTAATCTTTTCTTCAAAAAGAACAAAGGCATATTTTCGATTCTAATATGATGTTGATATTATCAAAGCTGCTTGCTTAGGAAAAATAAACCCAAGACACAACGCTGACTGTATGCCAGAACCCTGCAAACAGTGCCTTTTTTTAATCTTCACAACAACCTTGTCAGCAGTCCATGCACCACCTAACAGATATGGAAACACAGTCTCTCCAGGGATAATCTGTTCAAAGTCCCAAGGGAACAAGTGAGTTAGAGGGAAGAGGCCCAGACCCCATGACTGTAAGTCCTCCCTGAAGCATAAAGGATGGAACCAATTTACACACAGCTGACATCTTCTACTTAAATCCTATTTCCCCCACTTCTGAACATGAAGTAATGTTTGGAACTGAAGCTAAACAGAGGACTCTCTTCTGGGAGACCCTGCTGATGGTCAGCACTCGTGCAGACATCTCTGTTCAGCCCAAGACAACCACACACAGTGCAGCGGGCGCCTCCTGGGGCTGCAGAGAACCCCGCTGAAACCTGCGAGCACCATTAGCACTGAAACTGCGGTGGAAAGTAACTCACTCCTTTATTTAAACATCTAAAAGAATTAGTCAAGGTCTGGGAAATCCAAGTAAAGACGGCCTATCTACTACACCGGAAGCATTACTGATTTAACATCTTTAAGTAAAATACAAAAGATAATGGATAAAACGAGCAATTTAGAAATGAAATGTCATTAAACTTCAAACAGTAAACTGGCCAATCAAGCCAGGACTGCCTGGAGAAGCCAGGATCTGGGAGATGCTGTCAATGATGGAGAAAGATGGACACCAGTCCAAGAGAAGGCCAGAAACCGTTCTCCCTCTGTGGACCCTGGGTCAATCAGATACCTACAGGTCTCTATACCAGTGCTTTCAGAAAACCACGTGTGACTGGCCTGCTGCGATGAACTGGGGCCCTGGGAGCATCTGTATGTGGCCTGGAGGAAAGTCCCTCAAAATCTCTTTATGCTATGTAATTATGATGGGAAAAAAGTATCAGAGACACTAACAAATACTGACACTGGAGAGAACTTTCAAATAAGAGGGTCTAAACAAAGTTTAAACGGCACCAGCATCTTGCAGGCCCATGCCAGCTCTTTCCAGTACCGCAGAGGGGGACTCTGAGCATCCTCAAGACTGGCTGGGGAGCATGTTAGGAGAAAATGACTCAAACGCAAAGTGGCATCAGCTAAATGTATGGCCTCTAATTTTTTTATATTAAAACTTCTTTATCCATTTCGCACATGGGTTATTAAACCATCTCTGTCTTTAAAGCCTCACAATTCCCAGTTTCAATCTGCTGCCTCCCATCTTCTCCAGAGATTCAGCGTGCATGGAAATTGGAAAAATAGGGCCAAGAAATCTTAATGATATTTTTTTCTAAATACCGGGACACTTTCTCCTAATAGCTACTTCTATAAAGAATAAAGTATTCAAGGCTAAAAACGTGGGGGAGGAATGTCTCTCAGAACCTCTGTCAAATGGTAGCAGCAGGGCCAAATTACTCCTTTGGAGGGTAAAAAAACAACTTGGTTCATCTATGTCTAGTGCACAAAAAAGTAGGCAATCAATCCACAGTCACACAGTAAATACAGCAATTAATATTTTTCAACATCCACAATTACTATTTTCTTGGTTGGTTTGATTAGCTTTATGTAGACTTTGATTACTTTCCACTACCTATTTTTGCAGATCAGGAAACAGTAAAATAAAAATTAAAAAGCTTGGCTTGGGGAATTTCTCAGTGGTCCAGTGGTTAGGACTCTGTGCTTCCGCTGCAGGGGCCATGGGTTCAATCCCTGTCAGGTAACTAAAATCTCGTGTGCCACATGGCATGGCCAAAAGAAAAACAAAGCTAGGTCTATCCCAGCATGATTTCTATAATTAAGAAAGCTGTCCAAATTATGTGAAAACAAACTTACTTCTAATTCACTAAAGAGAATGTCACTGTGAGGCTCCTATAATCTCATACATCGCTGTGTTAGACACACTATTTATCTATCCATTTAATTTTGAAGGGGGCTTAAATTTCAGTGCATGCATAGAATGATTAAGGGGATTTAAGCCAGGACTCAGAATCAATGGCTGGGTCAAAACAGGGATACAAGAAAACAAGCAAAAGCAAAAAAAAAAAACCAACAGGGATGCATCATGACTTCCACCCAGGAGAACAATCAGACATCCCCCTTCATCAAAATACTAATGCCAAGAGGTTTAATGCCTTACATATAGATGCATGTCTGTGATATTTTTCAAAGACTTGAAGCATATTTTAATAAAATTCTAAAGTCATTGACATATTCTTTCCGTAAATGCTAAAAAGAAAAAAAAAACTTACACAAGGAAATTGCTTGACAAGCTTGGTTTAAAGTTGAAGTTTTGGCATGAGACATATCTCACAAATTAAAATGAGTCCAACAACAGGAAACATGTCTTCTCATCTTCTTTGCTAAACACATAAGACAATATGGTTGTTTTTTATTTTAAATTCAAATCGAAAGCTACCATTCAAATTTACAAGCTTACATCTTGATTGGAATGGACAAGAAGATAGAGAGGTAATTATTGCGCTGAATTAACTGGACACATTCTTTGTACTAAGTGGAATCAACCCAGCTTTGTTCTGTTATAAAAATGAAAAGGAAAGGAAAAGGGAAAGAAGGGAGGGAAGGAGGAAGGGAAGAAAGAACCTATGAGACTATGATGTTGTGATGCTGGGGTTAAATTTACAGATTACAGAACGGACAGGTATACCAAACATCTACACGGAATCAGAAGTCACCTTATGTTTGAAATTTTACTATAAATTTTTCATTTTCAAGAAATAAGCTTAGTACCATGCAATATTTATTAAAATTTTAAATACTCTTCTAAGGAGAAAAAGCAACTCTGTATGTAATTAAACATTAACACAGAGTGACTTCCGGCAGTATTTCACTTCTGTAGATATCTACACAATTATCCTGGGGGAAAACTACCATTGTAATAAGTGCAGCAAAATCTTAGAGCTCTGAGAAATTATACTGGAAAAATATATGGGAGTTTTTTTGTGGGGAGAGGTGTTTGTTTTGGTTTTGTTTTTTCAAATGCAAATTCAGAAAAGCCATGAATAAATCTTTTGATTTACAGTAAAGAAATATATGGTATTTCTAAAAGCTTAATTTCATTCTCTCACACTGACACAAATATCTCAAAAGTTATGAGAATGAAGTCAGAGAAATTTATGAACCTAAAACCTTATTGTTTGCTCCTTTCATTCCTCTATTTGTATGCAACAGAGAAACAACAGAGACTCCAGCACCTGAAAGCACTGAGACTTTTCCCTGAATATAATCATTTATCTTTACTGGATGTTTGAGACCAACGTTCCAGCACATCCCTCAGTGCTTGTCTGTAATTAACTGTGATCACGGAATACAGAAATAACTAAAAACAAAAATTAAAAAGAAACCCTTCAGTTTTGGTGTTACAGTGATAACCCAGGGAGAAATACCATAGCTTACCTTATCATTCTTTGTTTTCCATACAAGAATCTCAGGGGGAAAAAAACTGCAAAAATTTTCATAATCTCTTGATCAAATCCCAAACTCTGTCCAATTTTTCCTAGAAAAACCCACTAGTTTATTCACTATAAATGCAAATTATATAGAAACCAGTAACTAGATCATAAGATCACTCTCATTTTTTTTCTTTTGAAATAATTACAGATATTGCAAAAGAGCAATATTACAAAAGAAAGCCCCTGTGTGCACTTCACCCAGACTTCCCCAGTGGTTATATATTATACAACTAGAGTACATCACCACAAGAGGGAATGGACGGGTATCTCTGTTTATCGCCGTTTATCTATCAACCCATCAGCATTGCATCTGTCAGTCATCAACGTATCACCACTGTATCTGTCAATCACATCACCTCCCTCATTTTCTATCACCTATCTACAGACCTCTATCATCTATCACATGGGCTGTCCAAGCCACAAGGACTGCACAGTGTCTGATTCCACAGGCATGGACACCCAGAAAAGGGAAGCCTTGATACAGAAGGGAGACTAGCAGTTGCCTGAGGCTGGCATAAGGAAGGCGGAGGGAGTGGAGAGTGAGTGCCAGTGCTCATGGACAAAAACATTCTAAAATTAGATTTTGATGATGGTTACACAATGAAAAGGAGAACATCAAAGCTGTATACTGTCACCCTACTTATTTAACTTATACGCACTGTACATCATGAGAAACATTGGGCTGGAAGAAGCACAAGCTGGAATCAAGATTGCCGGGAGAAATGTCAATAACCTCACATATGCAGATGACACCACCCTTATGGCAGAAAGTGAAGAGGAACTAAAAAGCCTCTTGATGAAAGTGAAAAAGGAGAGTGAAAAAGTTGGCTTAAAGCT
>NW_011495061.1:647292-665935 GCF_000754665.1 Bison bison bison | reverse complement strand
CATGTCCGACTCTGTGCAACCCCATAGACGGCAGCCAACCAGGCTCCCCTGTCCCTGGGATTCTCCAGGCAAGAACACTGGAGTGGGCTGCCATTTCCTTCTCCAATGCATGAAAGTGAAAAGTGAAAGTGAAGTCACTTCAGTCGCGTCCGACCCTTAGTGACCCCATGGACTGTAGCCTACCAGGCTCCTCCGTCCATGGGATTTTCTAGCCAAGATTACTGGAGTCGGGTGCCATCGCCTTCTCTGATGACCAACCTAGACAGCATATTAAAAAGCAGAGACATTACTTTGCCAATAAAGGTCCGTCTAGTCAAGGCTATGGTTTTTCCAGTGGTCATGTATGGATGTGAGAGGTGGACTGTGAAGAAAGCTGAGTGCCAAAGAACTGATGCTTTGAACTGCGCTGTTGGAGAAGACTCTTGAGAGTCCCTTGGACTGCAAGGAGATCCAACCAGTCCATTCTAAAGGAGATCAGTCCTGGGTGTTCTTTGGAAGGAATGACGCTTAAGTTGAAACTCCAGTACTTTGGCCACCTCATGCAAAGAGTTGACTCATTGGAAAAGACTCTGATGCTGGGAGGGATTGGGGGCAAGAGGAAAAGGGGATGACAGAGGATGAGATGGCTGGATGGCATCACTGATTTGATGGACGTGAGTTTGAGTGAAGTCTGGGAGTTGGTGATGGACAGGGAGGCCTGGTGTGCTGCAATTCATGGGGTCGCAAAGAGTTGGACAGGACTGAGTGACTGAACTGAACTGAACTGACACAATCTTGTGAATGTAACAAAAATCTGAACCATATATAGCTGACTCCTGAACAGTTTAGGGGTTAGAGGAGCTGACCCTCTGCCCAGCCAAAAATCTGCATATAATTTACAGTCAGTCCTCCGAATCCTGTTCCAACTGACCATGGATCATGTAGTATTGTGTCCTCATGTGGATCAATATTTCCCCAAATAACACCACCACCAAATAAGTGACTGCAGAGTCCCAAGGCAAACCAGTAGCTTGACTCAGAGCTGTCAGTGGATTAGCCAGCAAGTGAGGACACACTGGTGATGTTTCAGCCTTAAAGGACCCTGGTCCACTCACTGGTGAAGGAAGAGCAGTCACACCACTGGGGCCCCCAGATGATTCCTGAAGTTAAAAGCTGTTTATACACCAGAACCAAAGTACTTCCTGAGGCCATAAAACTATGAGAATAAACTGCGTTGTCATCCGACCCATAGTGTATACAACAGCAAGCGCTCGTCCTCCCTGACGGCTGCTCCTTCCCTCTCCCCTCCAGCTTCCTCCTCAGCGCGCTAATGCCCGCTGCCCACCTGAAAGCAGCCTCTCCCCTTGTCTGCACTGCCCTGCTCACCGCTGCCCCTCCCTGAAGGCCCGACTCCTGGCTCATTTCCTGTTTTGTCTCTAAGGCTGTGCAGGAACCTGACAGGTGAACCACTGTGCTTCCTCCCTACTCGGCAGGCGAAGAATCCGAGTACCAGAAAGCGGGTGCTAGCCAGAAGCCACAGAGCCCAGGCGGGCACGCCGAGGCTGGCCTCCAATGCAACTCTGGCACCAGGCCGGGTCCTGAGGTCCCTGAGACAGTGCCGGGCCAAACTGTTCCAGGGGCCAGGTTCCCGGCCCCTCCTTACACAGGAGGGGCTCTAGTGAAAAGTTCTAAAATCCATTTTTCAAAACTCTTTTCTCCGCTATTTGTAACACTCCCAGTGTTTTCAGCTGTCTTCGTCCTGAAGCTACAAAGCATAAAATGCAAGAAACAGTGCTCACCACTCACAAAGATATGAGTCGACTAAGTGGTCAAGCTAAACAGGTATTTCCAAGAGTTTACCAGACCTGCTGGGTGGCGTTTCACAGGTAAAATAAGTGAAGCCCTGACTGGAGTTTTTCTACAGCTGTTTACGTCAAGCCTCACTGCTTAAAATTTACCTCACACCTTGGGCAGTATTTTCCTGAAAACAACAATTACAACAAACCCCCAAAACCATGAAACCCACCTAAATTTAAAATATTTACCCAGAGAAATATTTTGAAACAAATTACACACCTAAAACTCAACCTCCGCCCTTTGTCTTCTAAACCTATCTCCCAACAGAAACTATCGGTTCTTCCAACTTTCACATGGAAATATACTAGAGTTCAAATCTATTTTTTCCCTAAAAATAACACTGGCTTCCAGATATGATGATCAGAGCACCTTGCAGCAGCCCATCTGCTAAGAACATGAGAAACCCAGAAGAGACCCAAGTGCACGCCTACCTGAGGTCACAGGGCACTCAAGGCGCGAATGACGAGGACACAGGGCAGAAGGCGTGCAGGGCAGTGAGGAGGCACTCTGCAGTGCCTCTCCCCCAGCGCTGTGGTACCAGAGGTTGAGAAACCCGGAGGAATGCAGCTGAGAAGCCAGATGAGCTGACAGAAACCTCACCAGACCAGGGAGACAGGAACTGGAGTTCAGGTCAGCTGAGCGACACTCTGAGCGCCCAGACCCTGGGTGGGGAGGGTGTTGGGGTTGGGAGGAGAGGCCAACTAAGCTTCCCTTCAGGCATCTGCCAAATTCCTGAACTACCGAGGGCAAGAAGCTAGTCTATAAAAAGCAAACTAGAGCTTTTGGCAGGTGTCCTGCACTGAGAAAGCACAGCCTGGACTCTGAGAGAGGCTGGAAGGGACCCGGTCAACAGGGCAGGTCCTCTTCTGTTACGGGCTCCGGTACAGCCTCCTCTGGTACAGCCTCCACTGTACGGAACCCGGAGCACAGTTGGGTCCAGATCAGAGAGCACTCCTCCCTACCAACCCGCCCTCAGGCCAACTCAAACCTGCTGGGCTAAGGCGTCTGTTCCCTCTGCCTTTAGCGGTTGGGGTGCAGATCTCCGGAGGAGGGGAACGAAGATGGCTTGGGGCAGTGGCAGAGCCAGCACGGGTTCACAGCCAGTTCCCAGGACTGCCGACTGCCAGGGTACACTGTCCCACCACGGTCGTTTCACGCTACGAGACAATCTCACCCTGTGAAGCTGGGAGGAAGTGCATGTGGGAAGGTGACATTAGTCACTGGAGAATGCAGAATTATCCACAGTGACATCCCAGTTCACACACTCTATGATGACTTGCAATCAAAAAACAGAAAATAATATGTGTTTGCAGGCAGGTGCAGGAATTAGAACCTTTTTGCATTGCTGGTGAGTCTATAAAGTATTCCCACCATTATGGAAAGCAGTTTAGCAGCTCCTCCAAAAGTTAAACCCATCAATTTCACTTCTAGGTATATACCCTCCAAAACTGAACACAAGTATTCAAACAAAAATGTGAACATCAATGTTCAGAACACAACTCTTAATAGCCAAAAGACAGAAACAACCCAAAAAGTTCTTCAAAGGATGAAAGGATAAACAAAGCGGAGCATACCTGTAAAACGGAACGTTATTCAGCCATAAAATAAGAGGTATGCTATAGGGTAAGATCTTAAAACGGAGAAGGCAATGGCACCCCACTCCAGTACTCTTGCCTGGAAAATCCCATGGACGGAGGAGCCTGGTGGGCCGCAGTCCACGGGATCGCCAAGAGTCGGACAAGACTCAGCGACTTCCCTTTCACTTTTCACTTTCATGCATTGGAGAAGGCAATGGCAACCCACTCCAGTGTTCTTGCCTGGAGAATCCCAGGGACGGGGGAGCCTCGTGCGCTGCCGTCTATGGGGTCGCACAGAGTCGGAGACGACTGAAGCGACTGAGCAGCAGCAGCAGCAGCAGCAAGATCTTAAAAATGTTACGCTAAGTGAAAGACACAAAAGTTCACAGGTTGTATGATTCCATCTATATGAAACATTAAGAAAAGGTAAAATTAGAAAGACAGAAACATATGTGATGGCACAACCACGGGGAGGGTGAAATGCATCATGATTGCTAGTACAGGCTTTCTTTTGGGTGATGAAAACTTGGGGGACCAGATAGAGGCGATGGCTGCACAACACTATGAAGGTACTAAATGACCCTGAATAATTTTATGTTACTTGAAACCTTCTGCAGTAAGAATAAAAGAAATGAACTATCATGCCAGGAAAAAATAAGAATAAATCTTAAAACATATGTTGCGAAGAGAGACAGAAGCCAACCTGAAAACACTACACTGTATGATTCCAACTCCCTGAGGTACTGGAAACGGTAAAAAGGTAAGTGGCCACCAAGAAGGTCAGGGATGGGGAGGAGGGAAGACTAGCTAGAGCCTCCTCATGTAAACCCAGGGACTTTACTTAATCATGTATCACACTGTTTCAATAACTGCAACAAATGTAGCACACTAATACAAGATGCCAACTCAAGAAACTGCCTGCAGGGGGGATATGGGAACTGTATCTGCTTGACTTTTCTGTAAACCAAGTAGAGAAAACCTGTTGCTGTCCAACTTGCATTAAAGTAAGTATTAATGTGACCTTTTCAGGTAGAAAGAAAATGATCCCACACAAAAACGTGGAAATGGAAGAAGGTCCTGTCACAATTATAGAGACAAAAAATGCCTTGGAAGGAAAGTTATGACCAACCTAGACAGCATATTAAAAAGCAGAGACATTACTTTGCCAATAAAGGTCCATCTAGTCAAGGCTATGGTTTTTCCAGTGGTCATGTATGGTTGTGAGAGTTGGACTGTGAAGAAAGCTGAGGGCGAAGAATTGATGCTTTTCAACTGTGGTGTTGGAGAAGACTCTTGAGAGTCCCTTGGACTGCAAGGAGATCCAACCAGTCCATCCTAAGGGAGATCAGTCCTGGGTGTTCATTGGAAGGACTGATGCTGAAGCTGAAACTCCAATACTTTGGCCACCTGATGCAAAGAGTTGACTCACTGGAAAAGACTCTGATGCTGGGAGGGATTGGGGACAGGAGGAGAAGAGGATGACAGAGGATGAGACGGCTGAAAGGCATCACCGACTCGATGGACACGAGCTTGAGTGAACTCCAGGAGTTGGTGATGGACAGGGAGGCCTGGTGTGCTGTGATTCATGGGGTCGCAAAGAGTCAGACACGACTGAGCAACTGAACTAACTGACTGACCTTCCCCCATCTCTGATCTGTAACAGAACCTGGCATCCAGACCCGATGAGATGGTTATTTTGAGGCACTAGCCTGTCTTCTTCTTCATCAGCAGGCTCCTTGAATAAAGTCTCTTTCTTGCCTCAACCCCTTGTCTCTTAGATTCACTGGCCTGTCGTGCACTGAGCAGAGTGAGCTTGGACTCAGTAAAAGGATGGTTTTGGTCACTGACTCCTATACAATGTTATGAACCTCTGTCCATGGTTCTTCAGGCACTCTTGTCTACCAGATCTAATCCCTTGAATCTATTTGTCACCTCCACTGTCACCACCCACTCCAAGGGATTTGATTTAGGTCTAGTGGTTTTCCCTACTGTCTTCAATCGTAGCCTGAATTTGGCAATAAGGAGTTCGTGATCTGAGCCACAGTCAGTGCCAAGTCTTGCTGACTGTATAGAGCTTCTCCATCTTCGGCTGCAAAGAATACAGGCTGATTTCGGTATTGACCATCTGGTGATGTCCACATGTAGAGTTGTATCTTGTGTTGCTGCAAAACGGTGTTTGCTATGACCAGTGTGTTCTCTTGACAAAACTTTGTTACCTTTGCCCTGGTTCATTTTGTACTCCAAGGCAAAACTTAACCTGTTATTCCAGGTATCTCTTGACTTCCTACTTTGCATTCCAATCCCCTACGATGAAAAGGACATCTTTTTTTGTTGTTAGTTCTAGAAGGTCTTAGAACTGATCAATTTCAGCTTCTTTGGCATCGGTGGTTGGGGCGCAGACTTGGATCACTGTGATGCTGAGTGGCTTGTCTTGGAAATGAACCATGATCATTCTGCTGTTTTTGAGACTGCACCCAAGTACTGCATTTTTGACTCTCTTGTTGACTATGAAGGCTACTCCATTTCTTCTAAGGGATTCTTGCCCACATTAGTAAATGACTAGATGAAATGATGTCTAATCCCCAGTTTCTTCCTCACCACCATCAAGAGAGGGCTGAGAACTCACAGACTTCCCAGTTCAAAGTCTGTCGCAGACCCAAAGTGCGTGCCAGTGTGGTCTGTCCCCTCGCCCTTAGGACAGGGTAACAGGCACGCTGCGGGCCTTACTGACTTCCTCTACGCAGAGCTTGGAAGAGAAGCTGCACACAGTGAGCACTAATGGATGGACCATGTCCCCTTTTTTTGGCCATGCTGTGTGGCTTGTGCTATCTTAGTTCCCTGACCAGGGCCTGAGCCCGGGCCATGGCAGTGAAAGCATGGACTCTCAATGACTGGATGGCCAGGGAATTCCCTTTCCTCATTTTCCACCTCCTGATTTCCTCCGGGGAGCAAAGGCCTGTCCTGGGTGCTCTGGTCTTTCTACACTGTCTACACTCACTTCCTCCATTTCTCCACTTCAAGCATGATCTCAAGCACCCATCGCCTGTGAACTGAGGCGTAGCCTGGCTATGCTCCCAGGTCTCCCTTCCCAGCCACTGGCTGCTGTTGGACAACTCCTCTAAGAACTCCTTTAGGGTTCTTAAACTCAACGTTTATAAGACAAGATTAACCATCTCCCAGCCTTATCCCTAGGCCTCCAAACTCCTGTTCCTACTGAATGGTTACTGGCGAAGGCCATCACGCGTCCTCCCCCAGGGGCTCAGCTGGAGCCGCCTTCCCTCCAGGAGCCCAGCCCTGTATCCCTCCCTCCAGTGAGCCGTCAGGGCCAGGCGCTGCTTCCTTCCTCAGGCTCGGAGCCGGTCCCCACTCTGTCCCCTCAGTCTCCTTGGCCATCACTGCCAGATTTATCTTGCTACACGTCCAGTTTTCAAATTGGGACATGCCATTGCTTTAAATGTTTCGGTGTTTTCCTGGCGTCGTTCAGATCTGGCCCAAATGCCAGCAGCGAGAGGCCCTGCTCCACTCCTCAGCTCCCGACGCAAACACTGTAGCCCAGCTCCTCTCCCCCGCCTGCACCCACAAGGCCACACGTAATTCTTAGGCACCAGGAGAACGGCAGTGAAAGGGAATAGTCACAGTACTGAACCCAAGACACAACATGAATCTGAGCCCAGAGGTCCAGTGGAGGGAAAGGCCTTCCAGAGCAGATGAGACAAAGCTGAGCCACCGCCACTGTGCTCAGCTACCCTCCTCCTGAGTATCCAAGATGGAGGGGCGCTCGTGGCTCTTCAGGAGATGGCCACGTTTCACTCCTTAGGACTCGTGTTTCCTTACGAGACAAAAAAAAAAGGACTTAGCAGATGTGATAAGTTGAGTTGATAAGCTCTTGAGTTGAGGAGCTGTCCTGCGTCCTGTGTGGGCTGTGATGCAATCACACACGTCCTCTCAGGTGGGAGCAGAGGCAGAACAGACACAGACAGAAAACAGAAAGTATGTGATGACTGGAGCAGCTGCCGGCAGTGAGGCTGAGGAGCCACGCACCCAGGAGCGCAGCTCCAGAAGCTGGGAAGGGCCTGTCAATCCCCTGGTTTCAGCCCTTGGGAACTGCTTCCAGACTTTTGGCCCCCAGAACTGTAAATGATAAATCTGTGCTGTTTTAAGCCACCAGTTTGCAGAGCTTTCTTCTGGTGGCCCCAGTCCTGGGAGCAAGCTAAGGGGGCTGCTCCCTTCCCCTCTTGCCCATCCATGATGAAACAGCCCTCAGGTAAGTCCTGCTAAGACTGTCCCTCACACACACAGCAGTGTTCATGCTTTCACTTCCCCAGTGTAAAACCACAATCAGATTCAAGCTACTAAGTAAAATCAACACTTTCTAACAGCTCCGAATAGATTTCAAAATCTATGTATATGAAAAAACATTAATTTAGCATTAATAGATCTTCTGTGTTCACTTGCTATGCATGCAAGTATTTATAGCACAAATGAAATAAATTGATGATCTCAGTAGGCAGCTCACCTCAAATACATATATTGGCATCATAGGCATTACACGACAATTTATAATTGAGTGTAGAGTCCTCGTAAAACAAGCAATTAGTAGTTCACTGTTTCAACCACTCACTAGGTTTTCTGTGCAGACTCCTTGCAAACTGTTAGATGCTACAGCAGACATAAAAAGTCCCTGTCTTCAAACTCTTGATCCACAATTACAAGACTAAGCACACTTAACTGAATGATTGATATGAAGCAGTTCTGTGAGAAAACAAGAAGAGCATCGCCCAGATGAGGAACTTTCATCTGATGCTGGTACCTCAGAACATGAGTGGCAGACTCAAAACCCAGCATTTCACACGCACTCCAGGGTAGAATTTACGGCACAAAGCAAGCTGGAGGATGTTGTCTTTCCACATCACTGGGTTTATCTTCTGCAGATCCACCGTACTCTAAGAAACCCAGAACATAACCCACTGGATGGAAACAGAAGGAAACAACTGTACATCTAATATCGGTTAAATTAAACTATCATAGTTGACCCAAAATTTTGTTGTTGTTGTTCAGCTCAGTCATGTCCGACTCTGCGACCCCATGGACTGCAACACGCCAGGCTTGCCTGTCTTTCACCATCTCCTGGAGCTTGCTCAAACTCATTCATTGAGTCAGTGATGCCATCCAACCATCCCATCCTCTGTCATCTTCTTCTCCTCCTGCCTTCAATCTTTCCCAGCATCAGGGTCTTTTACAATGAGTCAGTTCTTCGCATCAGGTGGCCAAAGTATTGAAGTTTCAGCTTCAGCGTCAGGCCTTCCAATGAATGAATATTCAAGGACTGATTTCCTTTAGGATGGACTGGTTGGATCTCCTTGCTGTCCAAGGGACTCTCAAGAGTGTTCTCCAACACCACAGTTCAAAAGCATCAATTCTTCAGCACTCAGCCTTCTTCATGGTCAAACTCTCACCTCCACACACGACTACTGGAAAAACCATAGCTTTGACTAGATGGACCTTTGTCAGCAAAGGTCTCAAAGACATCTCTTTGCTTTTCAATACACTGTCTAGGTTTGTCAGAGTTTCTCTTCCAAGCAGCAAGCGCCTTTTAATTTCATGGCTGCAGTCACTGTCCATAGTGATTTTGGAACACAAGAAAATAAAGTCTGTCACTGTCTTCATTCCCCTCCCCCCCCTCTATTCGCCACTAACTGACAGGACCAGATGTCATGATCTTAGTTTTTTGAATGTTGAGTTTTAAGCCAGTTTTATCACTCTCCTCTTTCATCTTCACCAAGTTCCTCTTCACTTTCTGCCATTAGGGTGGTGTCATCTGCGTATCTGAGGTTATTGATATGCAGTTTCAAACCCCCACTTTAGTCCCCAACCAACACTTACTCACAAGAGGAAGGAAATGAGCACATGAATTTAAAGGTTTTGCGTGACAGTCTCCTAATGGAACGAGCCACAGCCATCTGCTGTGTCAGGGCGGCTGCTACAGCAGAGCAAGAGCAACCACAGCCTCAGGCAGGAGACGGGGACAGAGGACGACACGGGGACAGAGGACAACACGGGGACAGAGGACGACACGGGGACAGAGGACGACACGGGGACAGAGGACGACACGGGGACAGAGGACAGGCGGCTCCGTGGACTGAGTCTGAGCAAGCTCCAGGAGATGGTGAAGGGCAGGGAAGCCTGGCATTCTGCAGCGTTCATGGGGTCACAAAGAGTTGGACACGACTGAGGGACTGAACAGCAGCAGGACAGAATTTGAGGAAGAGGCAGCGAGGATGAGGGGTAACAACACTGGCTCCTTGGATATTACTTTAGGATGTTCAGAGACAAAAGAGAAAGAAAATACAAGGAGTATTTTCAAGTGCAACTCATAACAAAGCATTATGGTAGATAAACTCTTAGCAACAAAACAAACAACCCCAGTAAAACAGAAACTAACAGAAGCTCTGTCATTTGCCTGCTCCAGCTGAAGTGGGGGAGGCAGTGGCAAGGTGAGAGACGCCCTCAGGCAGCAGGAAGCTGGAGGTTAACAGCCGACAGTTAAAAGGAGGCATCAGCACGGGATTCCTAACCCTAAGGGACCTCCAGCTACCCTACCAGCCCTGCTGCTGCTGCTAAGTCGCTTCAGTCGTGTCCGACTCTGTGCGACCCCATAGACGGCAGCCCACCAGGCTCCCTCGTCCCTGGGATTCTCCAGGCAGGAACACTGGAGTGGGTTGCCATTTAGCCCTGGGCCTTCCTTATTCCAGCCTCAAGACCACAACACACAAGCCGAGGCTCCTGTCAGTGCCCACCTAATGATAAGGGCACTAAGGTTCTGAAAGCAGTGCTGACCTGTCAGAGAGCACAGAGCTGGGAGTGGGTGGGCCTCAGACAGGAACCCACGTGGGTCAGACCAAGCCTGCTTCTCGAGTGTGTGCCCCAGCGGCAACACCGTCACGTGTGACACAGGTCCCTGAGGGTGACCCACAACACTCAGGGCCCAAGGACTGCCAGGTAACACTGACGACGCCAGTCACACAGCTGGCTATTTTCAGACAAGATCAAGGACAATGCAGAGCCCTCTCAGCCATTTCCAAACAACTATCCCTATACCGTGCTACAAAAAGCAATGACTTGGCTTACCCAACTCTCACTTGCCAACACAGCACAGAGGAAGAAAAGCCCTTCAAAGAGTGACTGCGTGGGAGCACTCTCTGCTTCTAAAGGTTATTTACATAAGAGGGGATCTGGATAAATCTACTGTGCTTATTTTAACATCACACTATTCAAAAACAAACACTGCCCTCTAAAGCTAGACTTCTGCTTATAAAATTACTATACTACTCTTAGGAGTTCAAAAATAGTTCATATATCCTGGACAGATTACATGAATGGCTCACACGAACCATCTTTTGTAACGTGAAAAGGTAAAAAATTAAATATCTCAAACTCTAGTTTTACCTTTTCTTAACCTTCAGTAACTAACAATCTCATTTTTGGAATCTGTACATGAGACAACTTAAATAAAGCATGGCACTCCCATAAACAAGACACTACTGCAAAAACCAGCCATGTTTCTGAAGAATAATGACGTAATGTTCACACCATAATGCTTAGTGAAGGCAAATACAACACACACATACATCCATGTACCTCCAATCATGTCAATACTAAAGACTCAGAAAATCACCAAAACATTAATAATGGCTACCACTGGTTAGGAGGACAGTAGGTAACTGTTTTCCTTTTATTCTTCTGCAAAGCTTGAAATGTTCTACAATGAGTATGTATTCTCATACCAGAAAAACATGTTTTTAAAACTTGTCTAGCCATAATATAAAGGGCTTCCCTGAATCTGCCTGCCAATGCAAGAGACTCAAGAGACACAGGTTTGATCCCTGGGTCAGGAAGATCTCCTGGAGGAGGAAAGGGCAGCCCACTTCAGTATTCTTGCCTGGGAAATCCATGGACAGAGGAACCTGGCAAGCCACAGTTAGTCCATGGGGTTGCCAAGAGTCAGACATGACTGAGCCACTGAGCACACAGCCATAATAAAAGACATACAAGACAACATATTCATTGAAAGTAGAAAGATAAAGTTCACTACATGACTGAACAAAGAAAAGAACTTCAAGCTCAACTTCAATGACATTTTTGGAAATAATAAAAAAAGAAAGAATAATAAACACTTTCATATTAGTATTTCCACATCTGCCATTTGTGCGGTTATCACTAATTCTCAAGTATAGTCACCAGGTACGACGACGACGTCCTTTAAAAAACAGAGTCACCGCTGCTGACAGTGCCATCACTCTGATGTTCTCCTCTGCACATCCTGCTGTAATCCACTTAATAGACACAGAGATTGAACTACGGGTCTCAGAGGCATCCACTATGAGTGATCACAAGACTGCCTTTCCCAAAATAGGCATAGACAGGACAACATAACATTGAAGTTATATGCACAGCTAGCTATATCTACAAACCCTAGAAGAAAGGGTTTAATCCTTATCAATAAAATCTTTTACAATACACTGATTTAAAGAGATGCTGCTGCTGCTGCTAAGTTCCTTCAGTCGTGTCCGACTCTGTGCAACACCGTAGATAGCAGCCCACCAGGCTCCCCCATCCCTGGGATTCTCTAGGCTCTGGAGAACACTGGAGTGGGTTGCCATTTCCTTCTTCCATGCATGAAAGTGAAGTCGCTCAGTCGTGTCCAACTCTTCGGGACCCCAGGGACTGTAGCCTACCAGGCTCCTCTGTCCATGGGATTTTCCAGGCAAGAGTACTGGAGTGGGTTGCCATTGCCTTCTCCTTTAAAGAGATGAGCTATTACTTAAATGCACAAAATGCTCTAAAAGGCAGACTCTTTTAAAAAAATGAACATATCATTTCACCAACTGAAAGATCTAATAAAGGTTTGCCTTTCTTTTTCCACATGAATAATGTTTTAATACACTTTTTTGATTTAAGAAAAATGAGTATTATTTTTATTTTTTAAAAAAGAAAAAACTGCTAGTGCACACTAAAATTAGGATTATTCCTGGATTTATGTTATTATTAGCTATAAATTTCTGAGTTTAAGGCCTTGTCTTACTTATTACCTAGCACAGTACATGGAACATAGCAAAGGTTTAATAAATTCTGGCTCAGTGAACAGATGAATCAATAAAAGCTCATTTTTGATTCCTGCACTTAAGCTAGGCTTGTTACTTAAAATATCATCTACTCTAGGAAAAATTCACCAAAATAGAATAGTTTCCTTTTAAAAAAACTTACAAGACTTTTTTTTTAAAAAAAAAACAGTTAAGCAGGGGAAAAAATGAAGCAAAACCACTGACAGGGAGAAAGACCATGAGAAAACTTGTGAATTAAACATGTTAAATGGAAAAATGCCATCCAAGACAACTACAGACACTATTTATACAAGAACTGTGCCCCACCCAGTTCCAAAAGAACACAAGGTGACTCAGTGTTTACAGCACAATAAGGTCCTTAGGAGTGAAAGCGAGCAGAGCTTGAGGGAAGGCGGGCGGGCACCTCCAGCAGCCCCTCCAGGCTGAGCGACCCGGCGGCAGCGTGGCGCTAAGTGTTCCGGAGCCAGGGCAGGAGATCTCCCGCACTGCGCAGGGTTCCCGTGTTCTGACCTCACGAGCCTGGTTCTGAACACATCGCCCAGCCCCCCTGAGACACGGGGGTGCTGCCTGACAGGTGGCCCAGTCCCCAGTTTGAGCACCTCCGCTCCTCACCCCTGGGCCTGGATGACAGTTCCCACCTTACTTACAACCCTCCCCCGCCCGAACCCCCACCAAGGAAAAGCCCAGGGATCCACTGTGCTGTCCTACTGGGCTCTGACACTTGACACCTCCACCCTGAGACACGCCTGATTTTGCTGTTCCCACTTATTCTTCTGTCCTTTAGGGTGTCTATACGCACACCTTCCCCCACAAACCACTTTCTGACCATGAGGGCACTCTTCAGCCATCACACCCCACCTTGTAGCTGCCTGGAGTAAGTACACACAGGAAGGGAAGGTGATCTCTAACACGACTGTAGATAGTGGGTCCTTAGATCTTTAAACGAAAAAGGAAAATTAATCCGACAGTGTTGGCATGGAAACCAAAAAAGATAATAAATTAACAAAACATAACAAAATTCAAGAGTCTACAAACAGTACATTCATTCTAAAATCATGCTATGAAGAATTCCCTGGTGGTCCAATGGTTAAGACTCCACATTTCCAGGACTTCCCTGGCGGCTCAGTAGTGAAGAATACACCTGCCAATGTAGGACACAGGGGTTAGATCTCTGGTCCAGGAAGATCCCACATGCTGTGGCGCAACTAAGCCCCTGTACCCCAACTATTGAGCCTGTGCTCTAGAGCCCGCGAACCACAACTACTGAGCCCTCATGCCGCCAACTACTAAAGCCCAAGTGCCCTAGAACACACGATCAGCAAGAGAAGCCACCACGATAAGAAGGCAGAGCACCGCAACTGGAGGGTAGTCCTCGCTTGCTGCCACAGGAGAAAAGCCCATGCAATACTGAAGACCCAACACAACCAAACAATAAATTACATAAATATAAAAAATTACATCTATATAAAAACTTCTCACTTCCACTCCAGGAAGTACAGGTTCTAGCCCTGGTAGAGAAACGAAGATACTGCATGCCACATGCTGGTGGCCCAAATAAACAAATAAATTAATTAAAATTTTAAAAAAATAGTGGGCCTTAAAAAAATAAAATCATGCTATGATAATGTCAGTGTTAGTTGCTCAGACATGTCTGACTCTTTGCGATCCCATGGGCTGTACCCCGCCAGGCTCCTCCATCCATGGGACTTCCCAGGCAAGAATACTGCAGTGGGTTGCTATCTCCTTTCCCAGGGAATCTTCCCAACCCAGGGATCAAACCTGGGTCTCCTGCACTGCAGACAAATTCCTTACAGTCTGAGTCACCAGGGAAGCCCTATGATAGAATATATCTTATAAAAAACAAACCAATTTACCAGCTAGATTTCTCAAATACACACTGTAATTACGTATCATTACCTTGAATTAAAGTTAAGAGTTTAGAATAACTCACACACAACTCCCCACACACACACACATTTAGGATATTTACATCTTTGAAGTAAAATCTCTATTTGTTCATTTAGCCAATGTAGCAGCAATGCTTAAAGTAACATCTGTTGTTGTTTAGTCACTAAGTTGTGTCAGATTCTCTGTCCGTGGGCAAGAATACTGGAGTGGGTTGCCATTTCCTTCTCCAGGGGATCTTCAAGAACCAGGGATCAAACCCACATCCCTATATTCTTTACCAGGTGGATTCTTTACCACTGAACCATAGGGAAGTAGAAAGTAACATTAGGTTTAAGGTAAAAATATTTATGGAGTTACTTTTTTCATTCATAAGCCCTCCTCGTTCATTAAATATTCTTTATAAATTACTCCAAATTTACATTGAAACAATAATTTTAAAAAGGTATAACAGCTTTAGTTGGAATTCCATAAGCAAGGTGGTTTGTGTGGCTTACTCTGTACTATAACTAATCACCTGTTTCACTTATTTTTAAAAGAAATTTAATGTCTATAATATTTTTCAATAGCACTATTGACAAGTAATTCACATACCATAAAATTCACTCATTTAACGTCTACAATTCAGTTGTTTTTAATCTATTTTCAACATCTGTGATATCATTCAAGGTTAAATGTCGCAACTAGTAGAGAAATCATGAAAACTCACAAAGAATATAGTAAGAAGTTCACCAGGCCTAAGGAGAACACTAAGTGACTAGTCAGTTGTTGATAATTGTTTCTTCACAGGACCAAGATCTATATTTTACACAAATATTTAATATAACTTAATACAACATATATTAACTAAATATAACTTAATATAATTACATATATTTTCAATTCCTGTATCTGTTTAATTATTTACAGTTTAGTCCTAGCTCTACATTCTCCGGTCTTGAAATATAAAGTGAGGCTAATATATTCACCTGAAGCAGAAAACCCAGAGCACACAACCTGATGTATGCATAGATCCTGAATGTGAATAGGTTATTTACTGCTTTACGTCCGGCACCGTGGGGCCTTCTGCTCTAACTTCATGAAGCACTTGGCACAACAGTGAGCTGCCGGTGACTACAGCAGTAGCGGGTGCAGAAAGGAAACCTGAAGAGTATCCACATCTCTTTCATAGCTTTGAGGAGGTCCCAACATTTCCTCCAAGCACTTAATTGGTCTAGGGTCTAAAGTTGCACCTGCAGTTTAAAATAGCTAAACTCTGGGACCTGATGTAGTTACAAGTCTGTTAACGAGTCTTCACAAAACTTTTTAATAGGATAAGTCAATGATTAACACTGAGAATAAAAGTATTTGCCGTTCCTTTACATAAGACCAAACTTTGTACACATAATAAATTTTGGCTAGACTTAAAATTCTCCTGAACTTCCCAGAAGAACCACAGGAAGAAAGCTCTCCCTAAAGAAAAGCTAGTGCATAACAGTAAAAACAGCAGAACACATAAGCTGACGGTGCTTTAAATCTCAATCATTAAGGTGTAAGAAGCATAGAAGACCAATAGTCATTTACAGCAGGTTTGGGTTTCTAATTATTTGCTGCCATAGAATCAACATTAATTGGCAGCAGTGAAAACGGAAAAAGGGCAGACTTCACATCAAGTTCTACTTTTTCAAATAAACAAAAATCGTAGTGGAAAACCATCTTTACGCATCTCTATGAAAAACTCTTCAAGAATTTTCTTCAACCATAGTCTAATTTTACAGGGCTCAATTGACAAGGGACAACCACAGGGACAACAAAAAGGCCAGTCCTCAATCTGTCAACTCAGACTTACCAGGTGATTTCCCTGTTGATGAAAAAAGAGAGTAAAGAAATGAATAGTACTGTGGTTCATTAAAGCTGTAAGATCAAAGTCTTACAGAATTGTCACATGTTAAATGAGAGCCATTTTTCATATCCTCCTAATAGCCTTGATTTGAAATAGTATATACACTTTTCTCAAAGTATTCATATTTGTTTATCAGCCAACATAAATTTTTACTTTACTAAATAAAAAGAAGAAAAATTGTGAGTAAACATATTCAAAAGTGAAGCTAGGAAGTGAGTACCACATTACTTCATGTTTTCCTCTGCTTCTACCCTGCTGTGAATCACAGCTGTCAATGACCCACTATGAAATCTGCACAAACACATCTTGTTCAAAGCAAAATACCAACCAGAAGAACCTAAGTTTGTACAGTAAAAATCAAAGAACTACTAATACAGAAATCTTAACTCTTCTTATATATGAACGATTTCTATTGCTGATTTATTCCCTAGCTATAACAGAACAGCAGGTCCACTTCTAGGCAGTGTAATTTACTGGCTTTATTAGGAAAATAACACATGGGTATTACAATAAAAAAGGTATTAAAACATCTTCCTCAAACCTCAGACTCCTAGGCTTTTCTTGGATATGATCACAATCAAATTTTGTGTGAATTCTCACAGCAGTTTTCTAAGCAATACAGGCGTGTTTAAGTGTATATACATGTAATGTGAGCGCAAATACAAATTTGATGAACAAGTGAAAAGCTGTGTGAAAAATAGAAATTCCATACTTTACGAGATGAACACCAAGGTTCATCAGTTTAAGTCACACTGAGGAAAATCCAAGAAAGGAATCTTTGGCTAATCACCCTTTTCTTCTGTTAATAAAATAATAACAATTTGTCATGTCCTTCAATATGGTAACAAACATACCTGTTCATTTATTGTTAAAACAGCATGCATTTCACAACTTTCACAAGCACTGATGTTAGCCAACTGCTCCATAACCAACTATCTATGAATGTCAACAGCCCCAATTCCTGTGACTCTCGACCCTGATTATGTCTACTGTTTGGGTAATGTCCCTATGCTATGCTATGCTATGCTATGCTAAGTCACTTCAGTTGTGTCCGACTCTGTGCGACCCCATAGACGGCAGCCCACCAGGCTCCCCCGTCCCTGGGATTCTCCAGGCAAGAACACTGGAGTGGGTTGCCATTTCCTTCTCCAATGCATGAAAGTGAAAAGTGAAAGTGAAGTCGCTCAGTCTTGTCCGACTCTTAGCGACCCCATGGATTGCAGCCTAACAGGCTCCTCTGTCCATGGGATTTTCCAAGCAAGAGTACTGGAGTGGGGTGCCATTAATGTTACTACTCACTGCTTTTGGTTACTTTCTGTAATCATTTAATTTGGTGTAACATAAGACACAAGATGCCACTTGAAAGTCCTTCTGCCTTTCCAAAAAGTGCATCTCTGTTCTTGGCTTTTCACACCTGGGTTTCTACACTTCACTCCTCTTTGCTGCTACTGGCGAAAAGCTACACCACACTACTTATTCTGATTCTTCCAAATACTACTGTGCACACATCCACCATGTATTGATAGAATTTTAAATTCCCAAAGTCCCTGACTGTGAGATTCTTACTACAATTGCTATTTGTCCTCACAGGTAGTAGCCATTAGGTTAGGTTCCTCCTGACCCTGGGCACTCCAGCTTTGCAACCTGTCTGCCTGTGTCATGTACTCCATGACAAATGTCTTATGACTGGAAACAGGGATCACACGCCAAGTCCTTTTCTCCGCTAACAGAAAACGACCCTTCTGAAAGTCACTGGCTGGCCATTTCCCCATGAAGTTTACATCAAGCCTAACATGAGCATCATTTATCTTAAAATAAGCACTATTTCCTGTTGCCTGAAACTGCGACACCAACTTATGGTTAAGAAAGCAGGAGGAAGCCAACTCCATTGGTTTCCACATTGCATAAATAAATTATGAGAATTGCTGGGTGTAAACATAATCAATACCAGGACTCTTTCCATTAGTGCAACTCTTCCAAAACTTCCTGCCCCCACACACCTAAAATTCACCTCGGATTCAAGTCTACCCTACATAAAAGCTACTCAGCTCATAACGTTACTTCCAAAGATGTGAAAACAAACCTCCAATTATCGTAACGTCAGACGAGCTTTTGGCGGACCCCCCACTGCTCAACTGTGTCAGAAACAACCGAGAAATGGCTGAGGCGTCTCAGCGGAGGAGGAAACCGCCCTTCCCCGCTCACCGCTGGCCGCCTTCTCCGCAGCAGAGAAGCGAGCGGCGTCCAGGCCCGCGGAGCGCACCAGGCGCCCCGAGCTCACATTCCAGCGGCGGGAGTCGCGGCACCGCGCGGGGAGGCCC
>NW_011495061.1:633802-645897 GCF_000754665.1 Bison bison bison | reverse complement strand
TCTTGGCGCGGGTGGGCGGGGCGCCTCTGACGCTGGGGGGGCCGGGCCCGGCGTGGGTGTCGCCTCACAGGCTTGAGAGAGCGCCCCTGAGGCGAGGTGGGCGGTGCTTTGTGACGTCATCACGGACTGGCGGGGCGCCTCTGACACTGGGGGGAGCGTGGGATCGGCGTGGGTGTCGCCTCACAGGCTTGAGAGGGCGCGCCTGAAGCGGATTGGGCGGTGCTTTGTGACGCCATCACGGATGGGCGGGGCGCCCTTGAGGCGTGGCGGGCGGGTTTTGCGTGAAAGTTGCGGCGCGGAACGATCAGCCAGCCGGCTTCCGTGTTCGCCGAAGGGGCTCCGCTCTCCCAGTCACCTGGGCCGCGCTTCGCGCCGGGATACTGCGGAAGGAGAAGCCCACGCTCCTGAGTTTGCGGGTCCTGACCGCCCACAGCCGACGGACGATTTCCTGACGGAATTCTCTCCGCGGCCCTGGAGACGAGGGAGCTTGGATAGGCCGCTTTGTGCGCGAAGGCGGGACTTCTTCTCGCCCGCGGGATCGCGGGGACCCGACAGCCGCCCTCAGCAGGATTTCCGACGAGCGCCCGTGTTTCCTGAATACCTTCGCTAGCAGGACAAACCGCTCTTGATCGCTCTGTTTCCCCTTAAACTCAATCAGGGTAATTATATTTGCACTTTAGTCTCCTTAAAGCCAAACAGTTGCAGAGGACAGCCTAAGTAAGTTTTTAAAGCATATCAAGTGGTTTCGAAGGATATTTTAATTCAATTTCTGGCAGCCTTGAATGATCACCTTTAGGAGGGACAGAGCCTATTGGACATGGAACAACAGACTGGTTCCAAATCAGGAAAGGAGTACGTCAAGGCTGTATATTGTCACCCTGCTTATTTAACTTATGTACAGAGTACATCATGAAAAATGCTGGGCTGGCTGAATTAGAAGCTGGAATCAAGAATGCCAAGAGAAATACCAATAATCTCAGATATGCAAATGACACCACCCTTAGGGCAGAAAGTGAAGAGAAACTAAAGAGCCTCTTGATGAAAGAGGAGAGTGAAAAAGCTGGCTTAAAACTCAGCATTCAAAAAGCTAAAATCATACCATCCGGTCCCAACACTAAATGGCAAGTAGATGAGGAAACAATGGAAACAGTGACAGATTTTGTTTTCTTGGGCTCCAGAATCATTGCAGATGGTGACCGCAAACCATGAAGTAAAAAGATGCTTGCTCCTTGAATAAAACGTATGACAAACCTAGACAGCATATTAAAAAGCAGCGACATTACTTTGTAACACAGGTTCGTATGGTCAAAGCTATGGTTTTTCCAGTAGTTATGTATGGATATGAGAGTTGAACCATAAAGAAGAATGAGCACCAAGGAATCGATGCTTTTGAACTGTGGTGTTGGAGAAGACTCTTGAGAGTCCCTTGGAGAGCAAGGAGATCCAACCAGTCCACATCCTAAAGGAATATTCATTGGAAGGACTGATGCCGAAGCTGAAACTCCTATACTTTGACCACCTGATGTGAAGAACTGACTCATTTGAAAAGACTGATGCTGGGAAAGATTGAAGGTGGGAGGAGAAGGGGCTGAGAGAGGATGAGGTGATTGGATGGCATCACCGACTCAATGGACATGAGTTTGAATAAACTCCGGGAGTTGATGATGGACAGGGAAGCCTGGTGTGCTGCAGTCCATGGGGTCACAGAGAGTCAGACACAACTGAGTGAACTGAGCTGAACTGAGGCTTTAAGTTGGTAAGGACAGGAACCATATTTATTATGTTGATTATCATCTCTTCAGGCTAGCACAGTACGTGTCACAGCAGGTCCTGAGTGAATAAAGGATACCCCCTCCCCTCATCTGTGAGTCTGTATGTAATAGGTATACATAAGTGTGTGTGTGTGTGTGTGTGTGGCTATGGAGAGATATGTAAATATATAATCTCATAACATTGCTCTAGGGTCTTAAACACACAACATGAAGCAAGGACACTAAACCAGAAGCAAGGGAAGGAGTGTTTTTTTCTTTCTCTTCCCCAAATTACATCATGTGAGTTATAGATACATGAAAGGGTGAGTCTCATCCCTTTTGCTAGGCAGCAGCTTAAAGCTGGAAGGCCACCTGTCACTCAAGGCCAATTTACAACCTCAAAACAAGTAATTGCCGTGTTAACCTAGGAAGAAGCATGAGCCTTTCTGTCTTGTGGTATTTCCTCTAAAAAGCTGTAGAACCATATCCTATCAGAGAAGGCAATGGCAACCCACTCCAGTACTCTTGCCTGGAAAATCCCATGGACAGAGGGGCCTGGAAGGCTGCAGTCCATGCAGTCGCTAGGAGTCGGACACGACTGAGCGACTTCACTTTCGCTTTTCAGTTTCATGCATTGGAGAAGGAAATGGCATCCCAGGGACAGCGGAGCCTGGTGGGCTGCCATCTATGGGGTCGCACAGAGTCGGACACGACTGAAGCGACTTAGCAGCAGCAGCAGCAGCAGCATATCCTATAGATAAAAATTTGGATGAACATGATCCATATGAGAAATCCTGCATGTCTGTGATAAAGTGACTTGGCGGCCTTGTTATTTAGTCCCTCAGTTGTGTCCGACTCTTTGTGACCCCATGAACTGCAGCACACCAGGCTTCCCTGTCCTTCACCATCTCCTGGAGCTTGCTCAAACTCATGTCTGTTGAGTCGATGATGCCATCCAACCATCTCGTCCTCTGTCATCCCCTTCTCCTCCTGCCTTCAGTCTTTCCCAGCATCAGTCTTTTCTGATGAGTCGACTCTTCAAAACAGGCAGCCAAAGTATTGGACTACACATCAGTCCTTCCAATGAGTATTCAGGACTGATTTCCTTTAGGGTTGACTGGTTTGATCTCCTTGCTCTCCAAGGGACTCTCAAGAGTCTTCTCCAACAGCACAATTCAAAAGCATCACTTCCTTGGTGCTCAGCCTTCTTTTTGGTTCAACTCTCACATCCATACATAACTACTGGAAAAACCATAGCTTTGACCATACGAACCTGTGTTACAAAGTAACGTCGCTGCTTTTTAATATGCTGTCTAGGTTTGTCATACGTTTTATTCAAGGAGCAAGCATCTTTTTACTTCATGGTTTGCGGTCACCATCTGCAATGATTCTGGAGCCCAAGAAAACAAAATCTGTCACTGTTTCCATTGTTTCCTCATCTACTTGCCATTTAGTGTTGGGACCGGATGGTATGATTTTAGCTTTTTGAATGCTGAGTTTTAAGCCAGCTTTTTCACTCTCCTCTTTCATCAAGAGGCTCTTTAGTTTCTCTTCACTTTCTGCCCTAAGGGTGGTGTCATTTGCATATCTGAGGTTATTGGTATTTCTCTTGGCATTCCTGATTCCAGCTTCTAATTCAGCTAGCCCAGCATTTTTCTTGATGTACTCTGCACACAAGTTAAATAAGCAGGGTGACAATATACAGCCTTGACATACTCCTTTCCTGATTTGGAACCAGTCTATTGTTCCATGTCCAGTTCTAACTGCTGCTTCTTGACCTGTATACAGGTTTCTCAGGAGGTAAGTAAGGTGGTCTGGTATTCCCATGTCTTTAAGAATTTTCTGCAGTTTGTTGTGATCCACGGTAAGGTGTACCTTCTTTGGCACTGCCTTTCTTTGAGATTAGAATGAAAACTGACCTTTTCCAGTCCTGTGGCCACTTCTGAACTTTCCAAATTTGCTGGCATATTGAGTGCAGCTCTTTCACAGCATCATCTTTTAGGATTTGAGATAGCTCAATGGGAATTTCATCACCTCCACTAGCTTTGTTCGTAGTAATGCTTCCTAAGGCCGACTTGACTTCACACTCCAGGATGTCTGGCTCTAGGGTGAGTGATTATACCATGGTGGTTATCTTTGTCATGAAGATCTTTTTTGTAGAGTTCTTCTGTGTATTCTTGCCACCTCTTAATATCATCTGCTTTTGTTAGGTCCATACTATTTCTGTCATTTATTGTCCTCATTTTTGCATGAAATGTTCCCTTCATGTCTCTAATTTTCTTGAAGAGGAAATTTGTTGTTATCCTTACCATGCATCACAACAAACTGGAAAATTCTTAAAGACATGGGAATACCAGACCACCTTACCTGCCTTGTGAGAAACCTGTATACAGGTCAAGAAGGAACAGTTAGAACTGGACGAGGGACAATGGACTGATTCCAAATTGGGAAAGGAGTTTGTCAAGGTTGTGTATTTCTTGAAGAAATCTCTAGTCTTTCCCGTTCTATTGTTTTCCTCTATTTGCATTGATCACTTAGGAAGGGTTTCTCATCTCTCCTTGCTATTCTTTGGAACTCTGCATTCAGATGGGGATATTTTTCCTTTTCTCCTTTGCCTTTTGCCTCTCTTCTCAGCTATTTGTAAGGCCTCCTCAGACAACCATTTTGCCTTTTTGCATTTCTTTTTCTTGATTATGGTCTTGAGCAGTGCCTTCTGTCATAAACCTCCATCCATAGTTCTTCAGGCACTCTGGCTATCAGATCTAGTCCCTTGAATCTGTTTGTCACTTCCACTGTATAATTGTAAGGGATTTGATTTAGGTCATACCTGGATGGTGTAGTGGTTTTCCCTAGTTTCTTCAATTTAAGCCTGAATTTGGCAATAAGGAGTTCATGATCTGAGCCATAGTCAGCTCCTGGTCTTGTTTTTTCAGTCTGTATAGAGCTTCTCCATCTTCAGCTGCAAAGAATATAATCAATCTGATTTTGGTATTTTCCATCTGGTGATGTCCATGTGTAGAGTTGTCTCTTGTGTTGTTGGAAGAGGGTGTTTGCTATGACCAGTGTGTTCTCTAAGCCTTTACCCTACTTCATTTTGTACTCCAAGGCCAAACTTGCCCACTACTCCAGGTATCTCTTGACTTCCACATTTGCATTCCATTCCCATATGATGAAAAGAATATCTTTTTTGGGTGTTAGTTCTAGAAGGTCTTATATGTCTTCATAGAGCTTTTCAACTTCAGCTTCTTTAGCATCAGCAATCGGGGCATAGTCTTGGATTACTGTGATACTGAATGATTTGCCTTGGAAATGAACAGAAATCATTCTGTCATTTTTGAGATTGCACCCAACTACTGCATTTCAGACGGTTTTGTTGACTGAGAGCTACTCCATTTCTTCTAAGGGATTCTTGCCCACAGTAGTAGATATAATGATCATCTGAATAAATTTGCCCGTTCCAGTCTATTTTAGATCCACTAATTCCTAAAATTTCAATGTTCACTCTTGCCATCTCCTGTTTGACCACTTCCAATTTACGTTGATTCATGGTCGTACCATTCCAGGTTCCTATGCAATATTATTCTCCAGTGGACCACATTCTGTCAGACCTCTCCACCTTGACCCACAGCACATTAAAAAGCAGAGACATTACTTTGTGAACAAAGGTTTGTCTAGTCAAGGCTATGGTTTTTCCATTGGTCATGTATGGATGTGAGAGTTGGACTATAAAGAAAGCTGTGTGCCAAAAAATTGCTGCTTTTGAACTGTGGTGTTGGAGAAGACTCTTGAGAGTCCCTTGAATTGCAAAGAGATCCAACCAGTCCATCCTAAAGGAGATCAGTCCTGGGTGTTCATTGGAAGGACTGATGTTGAAGCTGAAACTCCAGTACTTTGGCCACCTGATGCAGAGAGCTGACTCATTTGAAAAGACCCTGATGCTGGGAAAGATTGAGGGCAGGAGGAGAAGGGGATGACAGAGGATGAGATGGTTGGATGGCATCACCGACTCAATGGACATGGGTTTGGGTGAACTCCGGGAGTTGGTGATGGACAAGGAGGCCTGGGGTCGCAAAGAGTTAGACACGACTGAGCGACTGAACTGAACTGAACTGATGCAATATTCCAAAGCCAAACTTGCACCAATAAAGGGTCATGGTCACTGTTTGGTGCTCTGCTGCCCCTCTGATCCACTACAGCTTTGTGAATCCCCATGAAACCATTACACCTGAGAAGAATGCTCAACAAATGGATGAGATGCACTGAAAACTGCAGCACTGGCATCGGTCAACAGAAAGGGCCCAATTCTCTGCAACAATGCCCAACCACATGTACAACCAACCAAAGTTGAATGAATTGGGCTACGAAGTTCTGCCTCATCTGCCATATTCACCTGACTCTTGCCAACCAACTACCACTTCTTGAAGCATCTTGACAACTTTTTGCAGGGAAAATGCTTCCACAACCAGAAGAGGCAGGAAATGCTTTCCAAGAGTTCGTCGAATCCCAAAGCATGGATTTTTATGCTAGAAGAATAAGCAAACTTATTTCTCATTGGGAAAGATGTGTTGATTATAATGGTTCCTATTTTGATTAATAAAGATGTGTTTGAGCTTAGTTATGATTTAAAATTCATGGCCTGAAACTGAAATTATGTTTGCACCAACCTAATAAAATACTCTGTGCACCAATCAGTCTCCAGCCTCTCTGCTGCCTTTGTGACCCCACTGAAATTCTGGCTCCTTCCCAGCAAGGTGGAACCATCTCCTTCTACACTGAGCCTGTCGGCAAATACAGCCCAGCTCTTAGGTCTTTGATAGCATGTTACTCTACACCCTGGACTCCTGTAACCTCTTCATGGTGCCTCTTTCCTTATCTTCGGGGCAGACATTTTTCAGAGGAAAGACGAGCATGATCATGAGTGTTTCAGTGCAGAACTTTAGA
This sequence comes from Bison bison bison, assembly GCF_000754665.1. Classification (NCBI taxonomy): domain Eukaryota; kingdom Metazoa; phylum Chordata; class Mammalia; order Artiodactyla; family Bovidae; genus Bison; species Bison bison. Next base: position 639,205 of record NW_011495061.1, on the reverse strand, counting down.
AGTTCAGCCTCTGCATTCATCCTGTCTAGTTTCAGAGCAAAGTGCTGCCTTCTCTGTAAGTTCAATCCGTTCTGCTTTGTTTTAGATTCCCCTCTGGTGGAGGGGCTGGGCTTTAATGAACCTTTCCCAGCTTTGTGTCCTAGCTCATTCCCTGCACCTCTACACTAGCTTCATGCAGAGGGGAGGGGCACAGTCGGCCTCCCTTTCATGCTGTCGACAGAATAAATACACAAAATGAGACTTGTGAGTGAAGTTTTATTTGGGGCAAAATGAGGACCATAGTTCAGAAGACAGCCTGTCAGATAGTTCTGAGGAACTGTTCCAAAGAGCTTGTCGGGGTCGGGGTGGGGGGGTAGTATATGTGTGATTTTGGTGAAGGAGGTGCATGAAATCGGACACATTTTGGCAGAAGGTTGCTACTGGTCACAAGGGCAGACATCTTTGTTAATGATTATAGTGATTTTCTAAGCTATGACGGGATGCAAGAAATTGAGCTCATAAAATCTTCTCCTGAACATATCAAACTGCCTAAAGCCTGTTCTGCCAGTTTTCCCAGAGCACAGAGGGCCTCCCTCATTCCTGGTCTCTGCCCTGAACTCCTTTCAGGGGTGTGGAAGGGTAGCTACTGCAGTGGCCGGTGACCTCATCCTTGTAGAGGCAGATAGCGGACGACAATTGTTAGCTGACTCTACCATCCAGACTCGTTTTACCCTAACCATTGAAGACTGCTATTCCTGTGTCTCTGAGATGCTTCTCTGGTGACAAAATCACGTCACCAAGAGTGACGTCACCAAGTCACCAAGTGGATCTCTTTGCTGTGCAACTAGAGGAATCAAAGAAAGCTTGGTCCTCGTTGGCTCACCTAGATTATTACAGTAGTGTCTTAACTGATTGATATCCCTTTAATCTTTCTCTCTTTTAAAGCTCTCTAGAGGCCTCTGCTCCCCAGCACAGAAGGGACAGTGGTAGACCTAGCACTAGTGACTAGTCAGCCTGGATATACTGGCGAAGAGACACATACACTGGATATTGCAAGCCAGTTTTCTTGCTGTTGGAGATCTTGTAACCATGGAACAAGGGGAGGCTGGAAAGAGCCCTGAGGTGTTGGATTGGCATTGGAGGGAGTATGATGTAAGTGTACAGATCATATGCATAGTTCCCAGATCTTGCTCGTAAATACCATTCTCCAGTAAAAGGAACTAGGGATCTTTTGAGAAACAGTTGACTTCAGGGCTGAAGAAGTGAAAGTACTTCCATTGAGCCTGAAATACTTTGTTGTGCCAAAAAGTAAGAAAATCATCAAAGAATCAAGTGATGTCAAAGGACATATGGGAGGCAATGGGAAGGGTGCCCCTGATGAAATCTGGGTAATTTAGCAAACAGACGGGGAAACAGTGGAGACAGTGACAGACTTTATTTTGGGGGCTTCAAAATCACTGCAGATGGTGACTGCAGTCATGAAATTAAAAGTTGGTTACTCCTTGGAAGAAAAGTTATGACCAACATACATAGCTTGTTAAAAAGCAGAGACAAAGGCCAACAAAGGCCTGTCTAGTCAAAGCTATGGTTTTTCCAGTAGTCATATATGGATATGAGAGTTGGACTATAAAGAAAGCTGAGTGCAGAAGAATTGATGCTTTTGAACAGTGGTGTTGGAGAAGACTCGTGAGAGTCCCTTGGATTGCAAGGAGATCCAACCAGTCCATCCTAAAGGAAATCAGTCCTGAATGTTCATTGCAAGCACCGATGCTGAAGCTGAAACTCCAAAACACTGGCCACCTGATATGAGAAACTGACTCATTTGAAGAGACCCTGATGCTGGGAAAGATTGAAGGCGGGAGGAGAAGGGGCTGACAGAGGGTGAGATGATTGGATGTCATCCCTGACTCGATGGACATGAGTTTGAATAAACTCTGGGAGTTGGTGATGGACAGGGAGGCCTGGCATGCTGCAGTCCATGGCATCGCAAAGACTTGGACATGACTGAGTGACTGAACTGAACTGAATTTGAGCAGCAAAGTCAAGAATGATGTTGACAGATTACCATCCAGTGAGTAAAACAGGAACCCATGAGTCCATACCAAGGTAGGTAGACAAGTGAGTGTTGAATATGTAGAAATAAATAATTGGGAGTGATGGAAATGGAAAAAATCACCATTTAGCAGGCATCATGGGGCTGCAGTCAGTTATTAGTGGAGGCTAAGGATGGTAGGTGGAGGCCTTAATACCTGTCACAAGGTACTCTTCAATCTCAAAGGGAAAAACTGGCAGATGTGACCTAGTTGGGGTTGGGGGCCAGGGTGGAATTTTGCGTCCTGACTCCACAAGTGGAGAGGAGCAGAGCAGCATGCCTGGGGCATTTCTGCCAGAAAGCTTGGTCCAAGTGTGGCCTGGGAGCTCATCAGACAGATGGGGTGTTCAGGTGCCCTTTTTTCTACTGAGAAACTGTAATTATCTCAGATCCCAGGAGACTGAAGAGACACAACTCCTTGCAGTGTATGCTCCAGAGTGGGATCTGGGCCACAAAGGAAATACCCTGGGGACAGTCTGTGGATTAGATAGAGTTGTTTCAGTCTTTACTTCTTGAGTGAGAGTGCTGTAGAGGAGAGGCTGTCCTTATTTTGGGGAAATAGGTACTGGAGTATTTCAGGGTGATGAGTAATCATATCTGAAAGCCTTTGTTAGATAACTCAGAAAAAGACTAATAATAATAGGTAAGCTCAGCTGGTAGCCCAGCTGGTAAAGAATCTGCCTGCAATTCAGGAGACCCTGGTTCGATTCCTGGGTTTGGAAGTTCCCCTGGAGATTGGATAGGCTATCCATTTCAGAACTCTTGGGCTTCCCTTGTGGCTCAGATGGTAAAGAATCCCCCCACAATGCGGGAGACCTGGGTTCTATCCCTGAGTCGAGAACACCCCCTGGAGGAGGGCATGGCAACCCACTCCAGTATTCTTGCCTGGAGAATCCCCATGGACAGAGGAGCCTGTTGGGCTACAGTCCATGGCGTCGCAAAGAGTCAGACGTGACTAAGCGACTAAGCACAAGCGTGTGTGTGTGTGTGTGTGTGTGTGTGTGTGTGTGTGTGTGTGTAGAGAGATGCTTGCTAAATGAGAGATGGGGTCAGGCGAGGGGAGCACATGCTGTTGAGGCTCACAGTGGGGATCTGGTGGTGGAGACTTTTGTGTTCAAATGTTTTCTCCAAATTTGAAGTTAGTTCAAAAATTATTTTTGAAAGTCCCTATTTCTATCAAATGGCCAATTTAAAGTGCAAGTTTGATTGAATCTCTCCCCTGCTTATAAACTGTTCCCTTTTCTTCTCCTGTGAAGTTAAAGACCTTCTGCAAGCAAGCAGAGCTCTTCACAGTCTGACCTGTGTCTCGCCTCACCCAGGGTCTGCTCCCTGCACCGTCACATTGCTCCCCACTTGCTCTCGCCAGACCTCACTGTTGTCTGTCTCTCCAAGCCTTTGCACCTGCACCACTGTTCTCTGTGTCTGGACTTTTTCCTTCTGTCTTTATGCAAAACTCCCATGCATCTTTCAAAACCCGATTTGTATGTCTCCACTTCTGAGAAGCCTTTTGTTGTAGTGAGTTAATCTTGTCTATACTTTACGCTTGTCTCCATGATGAAACTTATCCACCGAATACAGCTCAACCCTCAGGAGCCCCGAGGAAGCTCTGTGCCTGTGAGGGGAGCCCTGGTGTTCATGGGGAAGTCTGAATTAGGCAGTACACTTGAGAACCCCCAACTGAAGCCATGTATCAAGTCACAGCCATCTTTCAGTGTTTACCAGTAATGAAGATGTGCTTGCATGACCTCTCTGGGCCCTCTGCTCAGGTCCAGGAAGGCAAGTGAAGTGCTAGCTGAGTCCTCTTGGAGGGCCTCACCTGAGATCCTCTCCAAGTTCACTGAGGCTCTAGGACGCAGGTCCTGATTTGTGGGGCTGACAGTCAGGGCTCTCCCTGGGCTCCCTCCATGTTGCCCCTCCCCCTGTCACAGCTCACTTTATCTTCTCAGGACAGCAGAAGTGTCTCTCTGAAGTGTCACCTCCTTTGCTGTTATGTCCACTCAGGGCAATCTCCTTTTTGACTTACTTGATTAAGGAGCCATGGCTGTGCGGGCACAGGAGGGCCTAGAGGAGCTATCCCACGTTGAAGGTCAGGACGGGAGGCGGTGAGGAGATAACCCTCGTCCAAGGTAAGGAGCAATGGCTGCATTTTGCTGGAGCAGCCGTGAAGAGATTCCCCATGTCCAAGGTAAGAGAGGGCGGACACACTGAAACCATACTCACAGAAAACTAGTCAATCTAATCACACTAGGACCACAGCCTTGTCTAACTCAATGAAACTAAGCCATGCCCATGGGGCAACCCAAGATGGGCAGGTCATGGTGGAGAGATCTGACAGAATGTGGTCCACTGGAGAAGGGAGTGGCAAAACACTTCAGTATTCTTGCCTTGAGAACCCCATGAACAGTACGAAAACGCAAAATGATAGGATACTTAAAGAGGAACTCCCCAGGTCAGTAAGTGCCCAATATGCTACTGGAGATCAGTGGAGAAATAACTCCAGAAAGAATGAAGGGATGGAGCCAAAGCAAAAACAATACCCAGCTGTGGATGGACTGGTGATAGAAGCAAGGTCCGATGCTGTAAAGAGCAATATTGCATAGGAACCTGGAATGTCAAGTCCATGAATCAAGGCAAATTGGAAGTGGTCAAACAGAGATGGCAAGAGTGAACATCGACATTCTAGGAACCAGCAAACTAAAATGGACTGGAATGGGTGAATTTAACTCAGATGACCATTATATCTACTACTGCAGGCAGGAATCCCTCAGAAGAAATGGAGTAGCCATCATGGTCAACAAGAGTCCGAAATGCAGTACTTGGATGCAATCTCAAAAATGACAGAATGATCTCTGTTCGTTTCCAGGGCAAACCATTCAATATCATAGTAATCCAAGTCTATGCCCCAACCAGTAATGCTGAAGAAGCTGAAGTTGAATGGTTCTATGAAGACCTACAAGACCTTTTAGAACCAACACCCAAAAAAGACGTCCTTTTCATTATAGGGGACTGGAATGCAAAAGTAGGAAGTCAAGAAACACCTGGAATAAGAGGCAAATTTGGCCTTGGAATACGGAATGAAGCAGGGCAAAGACTAATAGAGTTTTGCCAAGAAAATGCACTGATCATAACAAACACCCTCTTCCAACAACACAAGAGAAGACTCTACACATGGACATCACCAGATGGTCAACACTGAAATCAGATTGATTATATTCTTTGCAGCCAAAGATGGAGAAGCTCTATACAGTCAGCAAAAACAAGACCGGGAGCTGACTGTGGCTCAGACCATGAACTCCTTATTGCCAAATTTAGACTTAAATTGAAGAAAGTAG
>NW_011495061.1:633253-633702 GCF_000754665.1 Bison bison bison | reverse complement strand
CCTTATGATTATACAGTGGAAGTGAGAAATAGATTTAAGGGCCTAGATCTGATAGATAGAGTGCCTGATGAACTATAGAATGAGGTTCGTGACATTGTACAGGAGACAGGGATCAAGACCATCCCCGTGGAAAAGAAATGCAAAAAAGCAAAATGGCTGTCTGGGGAGGCCTTAAAAATAGCTGCGAAAAGAAGAGAAGTGAAAAGCAAAGGAGCAAAGGAAAGAGATAAGCATCTGAATGCAGAGTTCCAAAGAATAGCAAGAAGAGACAAGAAAGCCTTCTTCAGCGATCAATGCAAAGAAATAGAGGAAAACAACAGAATGGGAAAGACTAGAGATTTCTTCAAGAAAATTAGAGATACCAAGGGAACATTTCATGCAAAGATGGGCTCGATAAAGGACAGAAATGGTATGGACCTAACAGAAGCAGAATATATTAAGAAGAGATG
>NW_011495061.1:632100-632515 GCF_000754665.1 Bison bison bison | reverse complement strand
AGGAACCAGAGATCAAATTGCCAACATCCGCTGGATCATGGAAAAAGCAAGAGAGTTCCAGAAAAACATCTATTTCTGCTTTATTGACTATGCCCAAGCTTTTGACTGTTTGGATCACAATAAACTGTGGAAAATTCTGAAAGAGATGGGAATACCAGGCCACCTGACCTGCCTCTTGAGAAATTTGTATGCAGGTCAGGAAGCAACAGTTAGAACTGGACATGGAACAACAGCCTGGTTCCAAATAGGAAAAGGAGTACATCAAGGCTGTGTATTGTCACCCTGCTTATTTAACTTATATGCAGAGTACATCATGAGAAACGCTGGACTGGAAGGAACACCAGCTGGAATCAAGATTTCTGGGAGAAATATCAATAACCTCAGATATGCAGATGACACCACCCTTATGGCAGAA
>NW_011495061.1:630311-631804 GCF_000754665.1 Bison bison bison | reverse complement strand
CAGCCAGTACTTTGGCCACCTCATGCGAAGTGTTGACTCATTGGAAAAGACTCTGATGCTGGGAGGGATTGGGGGCAGGAGGAGAAGGGGACGACGGAGGATGAGATGGCTGGATGGCATCACCGACGTGATGGACGTGAGTCTGGGTGAACTCCGGGAGTTGGTGCTGGACAGGGAGGCCTGGCGTGCTGCCATTCATGGGGTTGCAAAGAGTCGGACACGAATGAGCAACTGAAATGAACTGAACTGAACTGATTAGTAAGCTAGTCCTCGGTGTGAAATCCCATCACATTCTCAAGGAGAAGGGACTGTGGAGTTGGGGTACATTTAGGGTTCTGCCACTACGGTCTCTTTGTGGACTGAGAGAAGAAAGGGGTGCTGATGGGCCATCTGAAATTGCAAAAGGGGCTGCAATTATGGTTTCAGATCGTTGCTGCTGTTCAGTTGTGCCAACTCTCTGTGAGTCCGCGGACTGCAGCCCGCCAGGCTCCTTTCTCCATGGGCTTGTCCAGGCAAGAATGCTGGAGTGGTTTGCCATTTCCTTCTCCAGGGATCTTCCCAGACAATGGATAGAACCTGGGTCTCCTGGATTGGCAGGCAGATCCTTTACCACTGAGCAGCATGGCAGCCTGGTTTTCCATGGTAGCAGATGATTTATGAATTTAAAAAGGAAGGCTATAATTTTGGTACTGCACCCATTTTTATTTCTAAATGCTTATAGTTTAAGCATTAGTCTGTAAGAGCAATAGTACCCTGCAAAAGGAAATGGCAACCCACTCCAATATTTTTGCCTGGAAAATCCCATGGACAGAGGTGCCTGGCGGGCTACAGTCCATGGGGTCGCAAAAGAGTCACAGGACTTAGCAACTAAACAACAATAACAGAGCCTCAGTTCAGTTCAGTCACTCAGTCATGTCCGACTCTTTGTGATCCCATGGACTGCAGCACACCAGGCTTCCCTGTCCATCACCAACTCCCGTAGCTTGCTCAGACTCCATCGAGTTTGAGTGTCCATTGAGTCGATGATGCTCGTGGTGCTCATTCTCCAGGGTATCTGACCGTGCAATTACAAAAGTCCATCACAGTGACAAAGATGGATGGAAAGGCTACAAGCCTTCTTTCTTGTCCAAGACACAAGTGCTGCCATCACTAAGTCTCCGGGGCTCAGAGAGGTAGGTAAGAATTAGTAGGTGGAAGGATGCACTTTACAGAGCCCAGAGTGCAAAACGTGAATTGGGAGACAGCAGTCAGGGATGTCCAAACTGCTCTGATAATCCTTGCATAGCCTCAGCCCTGATCCTCAGCCTGTGGGGTTTGACTTTTGCTGCTGGCCACTCTGCTTCCTGGCGTGCTGCAGTCCACGGGATTGCAAAGGGTTGGACTTGACTCGGCGACTGAACAACAACTTTCCTTCCTGCAGTGAGGCTGCCTCTCTCATTAATTTCCAGGTTGGAAAAAAAAATGAAATCAAAATTTCCAGTCAAATAAACTAG
>NW_011495061.1:609620-630211 GCF_000754665.1 Bison bison bison | reverse complement strand
AAAAAAAAAAAAAAAAGAGCAACAATAATAAAAATGTCAATAACTTACATTTATTGACTGCTCAGCTTTGCAGGTACAGATGCTCAGTACTTTATAGAATTACTCATTCAGCCCTCGTGATCCCTGCAGAGTAGGTGCCCTGTGATCCCGCTTCGACGCAGGTGGTAAAACACCCTGCTGGTGACCTGAGCTCAGACTTCTGACCAGCCCTTAGTTAACACCGCAGGCAAGTTTCACATCCACACACCTCAGTGACAGTATTGTGATGTGACTTCTGTAACAAAGTTATTAATGTGGGAAAAATTTTTTTGTTTTTACCACAACCTGCCAGAGTGAACATACATCCCTATTTTTATATATGTTTTGGCTGCTCTGAGTGGCAGGAAGGATCTTAGCTCCCACACCCCCTACAGTTGAAGCTCTGAGCCTTAACCAATGGGCTGCCAGAGGAGCCCAGAACATACATTTTTAAATTACAGGGACGAGGATATGGGGGACTGAGGCAGAAGAATCAGAGAGAGATGGAGCAGAGGAGGCGCTGGGGGAAGCAGAGGTGTTGCAGATCAAGGCAGAGAAGCAGCCTGTATGAAGGCTGCCAAGCTACCACCTAGTTTCTGGGTGTCAGGAGTTCTCCACCGGCCCAGTCTTCAGCGCAGCTTTCTCTTCCCATGTTAAGGACTGATCACTGCCTAATCTAATGCTTTATCTTTATATCAAACCTTCCAAGGCCCTGGACAAATTGTTCCCTTCCCCCCCAGTCTCATCTCCTGCCATCCACCCATGGCATGTCCCCTGCCCCCACTCACACACCCTATGCTCCAGACCTGCACTGCCCGGAGTGAAAGCCACTGGCCACCTGGGGCTGTGAGCCCAGGAAAAGGGGCCAGTCTGAACCGAGGTGTGCTGTCAGTATAAAAAACACTCTGGACTTCAAAGACAGTATAAAAAAAGTATAAAACAACACAATATTTGAAACATATTTTCTGTGACAAAATGATAACATTGGTATATACTTGGTTAAATACTATATTTGATTTCATCTGTTTTTCACTTTGTAAAATGTGGCTACTAGATAATTTATAATGACTCTGTGGCTCGTATTATATTTCTATTGGGCAGCTCTGCTATAGACAAGTTATTACATTTCCTAAACCCTCCAGACCCTTCCCTCCCTTCCTGTGCCCTTGCCCCACGTTTGTTCTTGCCTAAGATGTTCTCTGTGCGTCTCTGCCTGTAGGTTGTTTGTGCTTCAGAGTCCACCTGAAAGGAGGCCCTTCCCAAACTCATTCCTTTCCTGCAGGCAGACTTTGTCACCTCCTCAGTCACTGCGTTTTTATGAGTCGCTCTTACGCTTTCATGTTGTTTAATTACTGTTTGCAGTTATGAGAAGCTGGAGGTCCAGGCGGCGTTTCTTAGAAACACTTCTTTACTTGGTTTGCCAGGTCTGAATCGTGGTGTGCAGGATCTTTGATCTTGGTGTTCCACGTGGGGTCTGGGTCCCTGGGGGAAACCAGGCCCCCTGCATTGGGAGTGCAGTCTTAGCCTCTGGACCACCAGGGATGTCTCCCAGGCAGTGTTTAATTCATCTGTCTTCAGCATTGAGTTCCCACGTCATCAAATAAACTAGAGAGTCATCTAGTGAATAAAGTGATAGAAGAACTATCACAAGATAAAATGTGATTGGCAAATGAATTGTTTAGAAAAGAATTCTTCTAAGAGGTCCAAGGAGAGAAAAACTGTTTTAACTTCCTCTATGGATATTTATTTGGCACATATGGTGGGGACGGTGAGAGAGGGGAGATAGCACTTGCAAAGACCTGTGAATATGGTGCATCTGGGGAACCCTAAGTCAGTCTGCTTGGTGACAAAGAGTGCAACTGGGTGAGAGCCAGATGGAGTCGGAAGCAGGGCGTTGAAGTGTGTCACTTGTTGGATTGCTGGCTGCAGTGGACGATGGATTGGTCAGGCTGGAGAGGGAAAAGACGGAGAAGTTAAGACACAATGGTCCTGACAGGAGTGTATGGCTACTCTCAGGAGGGGAGAGAGGAGTTCCAGGGCCAGGCCGAGGGCATTCATGCAGTTGCTGTGTCCATGACTTCATCTAACACTGTAGCTGACCGCCTTATCCTCAAGGCTGAAGCCTTTCCAGTATCAGCTGTTTCCCCAGCTGACAAAGACTGACCCAGTGGTTAAGAGAATTAACTGCTGTCAGATCATCCACCAGCCTAGCTTTGAGCTCAGGCAACTAAATTAATCTTTCTGGCCCTCAGGCTCATCCCCTGAAAAACAGTAACATGCCTGTCTCACAGGAACAGTAGGAGAATTAAATGAATTACCAAGGGAAAAATTTCAGTTTGCTGCCTCCCTTGGAGCAGTCCCTAAGTAAATCATAGCTGTCACTGAAATTACCTTTCCTATTCTTGTTTCCTGTTTGGTTCTTCCTAAATGCTGTAGTGAAAATGAAAAAGGTAGTACTGCAAAGTTCAAAACCAGAGAAGAATTAAATATAAAAGGCCGATTGGATCTGATGATATTAACTCCTCTGAGGCAAGCAGCCAAGAAAATGGCTTTTATATCTGGAGGGAAGTAGATCCATAAACCATAACAGTTTGTGACTCAAAACACAACGTCTGCAAAATTGCCTATCTACAGCAAAACCATGACATCAAAAGTTGTTTAGTTGCTAAGTCACGTCCAATTCTTTATAATCCAAAGACGAGCACACCAGGCCTTCCTGTCCTTCACTCTCTCTCAGAGTTCGCTCAAATTCAAGTCCATGGAGTCGGTGTTGCCATCCAGCCATCTCATCCTCTGCCACACTCTTCTTTTGCCTTCAATCTTTCCCAGCATCAGGGTCTTTTCCAGTGAGCTGGCTCTTCCCATCAGGTGGCCAAAGTACTGGAGCTTCAGCCTCAGTCCTTTCAATGTAGTCAGGGTTGATTTCTTTAAGATTGACTGGTTTGATCTCCTTGAAGTCCAAGGGACCCTCAAGAGTCTTCTCTGACACCACAGTTCAAAAACATCAATTATTTGGTGTTCAGCCTTCTTTATGGTCCCTTCATGGACCACAGCCTTGTCCTGGGCAAGGGGCTTAGACAATTCAACGAAATTATAAGCCATGCTGTGCAAGGCCACCCAAGATGGATGGGCCATAGTAAAAGGTTCTAACAACACAAGACACGGTCCACCGGAGTAGGGAATGGCAAACCGCTCCAGTATTCTTGTCCTGAGAACCCCATGAACAGTGTGCAAAGGAAAAAAGACATCAAAAGTACAGACCCCCTAATAACACGCTCACGGATGCGCTCCTTAGCACAAGATTTGAGCCCTCTCTCTCTCTCTACCGGTAAGTTAAATCTTTTCTAAGTAACACTGGCAGGCTAAATTGACGCGAAACACTTGGCAGAATCAGAGCTAAATGTCAGTTACAATGCGCATCACGGGAGTAGGACCCATCCCTCTCTAGTCTTGCATGCTTAAGGTTGGCTTTTGTGTTAACCTTAAAATAGTTGTGATAAAATATTATAAACGTGAGATGCAGACTAGTGCCTTAATATCTCAGTCCCCTTCTCTCCCGTTTTGTGTAAAAGTTGAAATTTTCAACAATTACTTTTTCAGACACTTCGTGATTCCTACCAATCCCGCACGGAGTCAAACGGCAACCATGAGCAGAGGAACTCGAGCAGTGCGCGCCTCCGCGGAAGGAGAGCGCCCTCCGCCGCCCGCCCGGACAGAGGCTGGGTTCCGCTCCGCTTCAAAAGGCGGTTTGCCCGTTTCCCTGCAGCAGCTCCCGTTCTGCCCGGCTGCTTCCCCGCCCAGAGAGCCGCCGGGCCGAGCTCCGGCAGCGCTCTGCCCTGCTCCGCACCCTTTTCCCCTCGGCCCCACGGGAATCCCGGCCCAGCAGTAGCTCTGGGCTTCGCGGGCCTGCCGGTCGGTTGCTAGGAGATAGGAGGGCGCAGGCGCGCTGGGGCGGCCGCGGGGCACGCCGGGCCGGCGGTCGCTCGGTGCTCTACTGCCCAGGCTGTCGGTTGCTAGGAGGAAGGGTGGAGCAAGCGCGTTAGGAGAGGCCGCGCCGCGGCGCCGTCTACCAGTTGCTAGGAGGAGGAGAAGCGCAGGCGCGCTGGGGGCGGCCGAGGGGCAGGCCGGGCCGGCGGTCGCTCGGTGCTCGGCTACTCCGCCTGCAGGTTGCTAGGAGGCGGGACGCCGGTTGGGGGCGCGGGAGGCCGAGCGTCTCTTTTCTGGCCTGACCGGCCGGAGGGCAACGCGGCCTCCGGGGCCTGCGCGCAGCGATGGAGCCCGGGAAGGTGGGTGCGGACGCCAAGCGGGCAAGCCCGTGTTCGCCGGGGCCGCCTCCTCCTCGGGGCGGGAGGCGCCCCGGGGCCGCGCTGTGGGACCTTAGGAAACCTACCGACGTGTCTTACTTCCCAACGGATACATCGGGGCAGTACGAGTAGGGCTGGATGAGGTTCTAAACGTTAAAGTGCTCAGTAACTAACGAGTAACTGAGCTGTCTCGTTCTGCTTGCCTGTGGATTCCCGTAAAAGATGAGGACTTCCTTTGCACGCATTTGCCTCCCCTTTTTTGTCTTCTGTCATTCACTTTTATAATGTTAGTAATATCGATTAGGAGTTAGAGCATCAACTTCCTGACTTCTGTCGTCTTCTGCACCGGTTCTTTACATTTTAATAAGTTATTCTGTCACTTGTTTTCTCTGATTTGTTTATAGGAAGTTTTAAAAGTTGTGTTAACCAAAATTGTAGAAAAGGAGACTTGATTGAGGTTAAAAGGTGTTTATTTGGCGTATGTTACGACTGCAGCTTGGGAGACACAGATGCAAACTCTTGAACTGTGTTCCCCGGTTGCACAATGGGGGAGGCTTATAAAGGCAAGAATTTACAATGTTACTTTTAGCTGCTTGAGTTGTTTGTCAAGAATTGTCACTGGAGCTGGGAGGAGATCAGGGCTTGCTTGGGGTCCTTGCAGCTGCTAGGTGCTGTTCTGATCGCTGGTGGTGATCTTGGGTGTGGTGCTGTTCAGAGACAGTTCAATTTCTCAGTGCTGTGGGGTAGTGTCTGAGACCGGATCCTCAGTGCTCACCCTTTTTGTTTGCCTGAACTGGGGTCACTTCATTATAACATCTGTTTGTCGTCAGTTGTCATATAAGCAGAGTTCACGCAGAGTTCACTGCAGAGCTAAGTTGTGTGCTTGGACCAAGGGAGAGAGTGCAGTCGTGCTGCTCAAAGAGCCATGTGGGCATGTATATACCTAAATATATGTAAGTAGCACGGGTTGGTTTGTATAAGTTACATTTGCATAAGGAGGTTGGAGGTTCTGCTGTTTAGGCATCTCTTCTGGAGTTTTCCTTTGTCCTCAGGCTGTGATTTATTCCTCTCAAGGGGGAAAACACTGCCTCCCTACCTGGAGCCTCAGTTTTAATTTATTTGCCTTTATCTGCCTCACAGGATGGGACCCTGGCGGAGCAGAGGGCAGGAGGCAGGGGCTCCTGGTCTGAAGCACAGTGGCCAAGCCTATGTAGGGTGATGCCTGGGGTTGTGATGGGCATGAGGAGCTCTGTATCATTTTACAGTTTAAAGAATTTAAAGGAGAAATTTAAAAAGGAAAGGAAGAAAAGCTTCAGGATGAAGTAAGGCCCGAAGCCAGGTTTTTGTTGGTGAAAATGTAAGAGGCAGCTAGAAAATCCTGGGGTCCCTGTTGATCTGTTGCCTTGTTCTTTTTTTTCTTTTTTAAAATTTTATTGGCGTAAGTAATATAATTACAACCATTAAGAGCCCTGATCCAGTGGGTTTCCCACATTGGATCACATTCCTGCGGATGCCTCCCGTGGGTAGGGGTCTTGGACTCCACTGCCTGCTCCACCAGCAGCACACTGTCGGCTTTGGGCCATTTGTTTGGAAACGATCATGTGTTAAGCCTCTCTAAAGAGCAGTTAACTTGAGAGAGAATGTTTTACAGTTTAGCAGCTGCAGGTTGTAGCAATGCTAACTGTTGCTCACCATCCTCACCATGTCTTACTGTGCACTCCTTTTGTTAAATCGACCAATTTATCAGAAAAGAGTGCGTGTTCCACTGAGAGCAGAGAATGATGCCCTTTCTGCTTAGTACTCTGGCAGATTCTTGACCTTGTTGCTTTTTATTTATTTCTCCTTAGAGTGTTATGAGCTGTTGTGAATTTTCCCCCTGCTTTCTTCATTTACACATCACCAGGATGATTTTTGGTGGCTGGTCCATGAATGTGTTTTTGTTTTTTATTTGCACTCCATTTGCTTTAAATTCGAAACACACCAGGTCCTCCTGTATTTATGCTCTTAAGGCAGAGTTTCTCAAAGGCAAATGATGTAGTTGGGATAGGTTTATCTTGTTCTCTATAGGAAACCATCCTTGACTGGTATCTGTCGTCACCCAGGGCTCACAGCTGGGCCCTGTGTTGTGGACTTGTTGCTGTCAGCACCTGAAGAGGCATCTGCCCAGCAAACCTCCCACTGAGGGGCCCACTGTGGGTCTGCCTGAGGAGGTAGGGCTGGGTGTCTGCACTGGGCCTGAGCCTCGGAGCAGCAGGAATACAGGGTAGCCTGTGATTGTTTATGGGTAACTTTAAAAAAATCTGTTTATGATATCTTTTATTCTTACAGACAGACAATAATGTCTGGCATATCAAGGATTGCCATTGACTAAAATGGTCTAATGAAAAAGCAGCTCACTGGAGCATAAAAAATTAGATGTTTTAAACTCTAAAATTAAATTCTAACTCTATACTTTTCTTTTTAGAGAAGAACCAAAGATGATACTTGGAAAGCAGATGACCTCCGAAAACACCTTTGGGTAGTATATTTTAAAGATTTGGGGAAAAAAATTTTGAGGTTGGGTCTGTGTGGACCCTGGATGGTAATCTTGGATAGTGTTACCTGGTTCTCAGCTCTGCATGGCTTTGCTTACATGTGGCTCATTTCAGAGGCGTTTTGATGCAGAGATAAAGCCACGTGGTTAGTTGCTCAGGAACCGTCGTGGCTGCAGTTTTCTGGCCTATTTCAGCCCAGCATCCCACCAGTGGGGTTCCTGTTGGGGTTCATAACTGGGGCCTTGTGTGTGTGTGTGTGTGTGTGGTGTGTGTGTGTGTGTGTGTGGTGTGTGTGTGTGGTCTGTGTGTGTATATGTATATGTGGGGAGCTGAAGGGTTGCAATCAAGACCTCCTGAGAAGGGACTTCCTGGTGGTCCAGCGGTTAAGACTCCACGCTTCCACTGCAGGGGGCATGTGTTCCATCGCTGGTCGGAAACTGAGATCTCGATGCTGCGAGGTCAGTCAGTTCAATCGCTCAGTCGTGTCCGACTCTCTGCAACCCCATGAATTGCAGCATTCCAGGCCTCCCTGTCCATCACCAACTCCCAGAGTTCACCCAAATTCATGTCCATCGGGTCGGTGATGCCATCCAGCCATCTTATCCTCTGTCGTCCCCTTCTCCTCCTGCCCCCAATCCCTCCCAGCATCAGAGTCTTTTCCAGTGAGTCAACTCTTTGCATGAGGTGGCCAAAGTGCTGGAGCTTCAGCTTTAGCATCATTCCTTCCAATGAACTCTCAGGACTGATCTCCTTTAGAATGGACTGGTTGGATCTCCGAGGTCACACACACAAAACACCTCCTGAGAGTTTATGGCTATGGTCCTTGTTCTCTGAGGGGGACCCCAGCGGCCAGTGTCCTGAGGCTTTCGGGCACGGCCTCAAGCTCCCTTCCTTTCTTTCGGATTCACGGGGCCATGCAGGTTTGACTGGCCGGCACCCTCTGATGTCCCTGGAGGTGAGCACCTGGCAGGTCAAGGGGCTGCAGAGCTGACTGCAGGCGTGCAGGGAGCCACGACCGTTTAAGCCAGTGCTGCCTAGGGCCCTTCGGTGGGTGTGACCCCGGGGTGCAGACCCCCGCTCTTCTTCCCTCGTGTAGGCGGCTCAGTCCTCTGGTCCCAAGGAGGAGAAGCAGCACAGAGACCGGAAACCGCTGCGAGAGTCGGAAGCGGACCTGGCAGACGGCAAAGAGCACCGATCCAGGGACCCCGATCGCGAGGCCAAGCACAGAGAGCGGGCCGCCGAGCGGGACGGCCACGCCGCGCGGGAGCATCCCCGCGGGGACAGGGAGCGGGACCGGCGGAAGGAGAGGCGCCGGGAGCTGGACGCGGAGAGGCCGCACGGCCGGGGGAAGGAGCGTGAGAGGGACCAGGAGCACCGGGCGCGCCGCGAGGAGCTGAGGCAGGCGGCCGCGCACCACAACCTGCTGGCCCGGGACCGCGACCGGAACCGGGACCAGGACAGGCCGGAGCGCAGGCGGGCAGGTCTGTGTGTCCCTGGAGGCGACCCCGCCCCCTGGTCTTCTCCTGTGTGTTTTTCTAAAGGCTGACTGTGGGGTCAGAGCCCCTGCGGTGCGCCTGTGTGCGCACTTGGCACTGTTTTCTTTTGGCAATCCACTCCAGTCCTCTTGCCTGGAAAATCCCGAGGGCGGAGGAGCCTGGTAGGCTGCAGTCCATGGGGTCGGGAAGAGTCTAACACAACTGAGCGACTCCCCATTCCCTTTTCACTTTCACGCATTGGAGAAGGCAATGGCAACCCACTCCAGTGTTCTTGCCTGGAGAATCCCAGGGACGGGGGAGCCTGGTGGGCTGCCGTCTATGGGGTCGCACAGAGTCGGACACGACTGAAGCAACTTAGCAGCAGCAGCAGCAGCAGCAGCAGTGAACAGAAAGAGTAGCAGCTTAATTATTGGCTGGAGTTTTACTATTGAAATATACTTTAGATTTATTCCCTCCATAATTCACAGCCCCTGTTTTAAATAAAAAAATAATGCTCTTTGATAAAAAGAATTCCTCAAAAGTATCAGATTTATTTTAGCCATATTTAAATATTTCAAATTCCTAGAGATTCTAAAGGTAGAGGTAAGTACTTTTTTCTTCCCAAATGGAATTAAGTATCTTCATTGTTTTTTATTATACAAATGGTATCTTCCTATAAAAATTCAAACTAGCCAACATAAACTAAAAAGGAATATGTTAGAAGAGCGTATCATGGCTCCAGTGTCCTCAGGCTGTGATCGTGATGGAAGCAGGACCTCAGTTCATGGTCTGGTGTCATGTGTTGCCCTGTGTAGGGGCTTGGGCCCCAGGACCCGAGGTTTGGGCAGGGTGAGGTTAAGTAGGCTATCTCTACTCAAGTTTAACAATGACTCCCTTACCATCTATTGCCTCTTTTCAGGATTATCATTTTGATGTTCTTGGTATGTTTTTAGTAATGAAGTCTTTTTTGTTTTCCGGTTGCTCTGGTTGCTACATGGTCTTGTTTTCTCAGTGCAGCGTTGCTCTGGTTGTTCAGGAGTCTGTGCAGAGTCTGTGCAACCTGACTCTGATGGGCCTTCCTCCTTCCCCTGGCCATTTTCTTACCCCTTCCCTTGTCTCCTCCATGTCTCCCTTGGGTCCCCAGACCCTCCCTCCCTTCCTTCCTTACATCACAAACCCTGGGAACCACCCTGATCACCACTCTCTCTCAGAGCCTAGCCCTTCTCTGCACTCCTGTCGCCCGCACCAGGGGACCCACTGTGTGTTTTGATCTCTTATGGGCATGCTTAGTCGCTCAGTCATGTCTGACTGTGACTGCGTGGACTGTGGCCTGCCAGGCTCCTCTGTCCATGGAGTTCTCCAGGCAAGAATACTCCAGTGGGTTGCCATGCCCTACTCTAGGGGATCTTCCCAGCCCAGGAATCAAACCCAGGTCTCCCATGTTGCAGGCAGATTCTTTCCCATCTGAGCCACCAGGGAAGCCCCTGTTCTCATTTGTCCAAGACTTTTAGAAAGTGGTCAGGTTTGGTGAATAATTTTGTGGTGAATGAACTTTGTTTTCAGTGGTCTCTGTATGTTGAGTTTTGTCCTCACCTTTAAAAATGTGGGCTTTGGTAGTTTTAAGGCTAATAAGTATTGTGCAGATTCAAAAGCAAAAGTCTGGTTTTTCGATCCTGGACTGGGCTGTGGGCGTCACTGGTGATTGAGGTGGTTGTATTGGGTCCCCATGGCAGGGAGAGATCACAGGGTAGAGCCTCCACCCGGAGCCAGTGGAGTGGGCCGTCCTTGCCCCCTGCATCACAGGGCCTCCTGCACTCGTGTGCCCTTGGTGGCAGGGCTCCAGGTGGCCTGGGGGCAGGAGGGGGCAGTCCCCCAGTTTGTCCGAGGCGGCTTTTCCCCGTGGCTGAGCGTGGGGAGGGAATGCCTGCCCAGCTGGACTGGACTTTGCTTCCCTGAGTCTCTGCCAGCGACTGGAGCTCTGAAGGCCTGTGTTTGGGCTGGTGCCTGTCTGGGGCTCCTCTGACACACTTTCCAGGTTTTCTCCTTCTTTATTCCATTTTAAGTTTAGATTCTAGAACTTTCCATTCTTGAGATTGGAGAATGTTTCTTAATTAAAGAACATGTTTACATATGTGATACTGTGTGACATGTACTGTAGAGACTGCTGCAGGATGTTAAAGTTTGGGCATGTTAAAAATATGTTTTATTTTTGTAGGAAGTAAAGCAAGAATTGAAGAGAGGGAGCAGAGAGATGAAGACTCTGAACGAGGAGATGAGGATCGGGAGAGAAGGTACCGACAGAGAAAGGTATGCAGGGCTCGGCCCTGGGCCTCGGCTGCAGGGCCCAGGACGCCCAGGCGAGCACTGTGGGAGCTTTTCTGGTGAAGAGCGTAAAACAGAGTCCAAGACTTGAGACTCTTGTCAGGCACTGAGATCCTTTAGGCAAATGTGTTTCTCCAATTCCAAGAGTCAATATTGACTATTCTGGAAAATTTACAAAATACAAATAAATAATAAGAAGAAAATTAAAGGTGGGTGCCCACCTAGAGATAATCACTGGTAATGTTTAAGCATATATGTCCTGTAGGTTTATGTCCATATATTCATATGTATGTATGTGTTTGGATATGTACACAGAAAGTTCGTTTTAAGTTGGATCTTTGCTGTTTTATAGCCGCTTAAACTGAATACATTTTAAGCATTTTTTCTAAGCTATCACACCTGTCTGTAGTATTTTAATGGCTGCATAATACATTATTCAGTCATATGGACACGTCATAGTTTTCTTGACACATCTGCTTCCTTGGGTATTTACTTTGATTCTAAATCTTTTTATTGTGAGGACATCCGAGGTGTAGACTTCTTGCGTTTACTCCTAAGTGTTTCCTAATGATCAGTTTCTGAAAGTGGACTTGCTCCATTACATTGTGCCGCCTCACCTGCTCACTTCACACCCAGCGTAGTTGTTCCCATTGTCCGGGTGTGAGTCCCCCGTCCTAAGCAGCACCTGGGCATTATCCCAGTTTGTAATGTCTGCTCATTCGACTCAGACACATTCTGTGCAAGGGTCTGTTGCCCTTTTACTTGTTACTACCTGTGCATATCTGCCTACTCGTCTGGGTGCTTTTGAAGAGGAACTGTCTGATAGTTATATATGTCAGTGCTGTGAGCAGAGTGGATGGGGCGGTGGGATTGTCCCCAGAGGGGTGGTGGAGATGGACCCTCAGGGTGCAGAGACGGAGGAGGCCCTGAGTGAAGGGAAAGGATGGTTTGTGTTCCATTAAGACGTCGTGGTAACGCTCACGATCCGCCATATTAGTTTGCAGCCGCTCACTGCCTTGTGGTGCCCGCCCCCGGGGTCACCGGGCACCCCTGGGGTCTTGAGGGACCCAGGGGTGAGGAGCGGTCTCCCTGCGGGTGGGGGCAGACCCGTGCTGGGAGGAGAGGCGCCGTGTGCTGTCCCGGGACGCCTCACACGGCGCTGTCGGGGGGCCTGGCGGGCCGGGTGCTCGGGACGCGGGGAGCCGGGGAGGGGACAGCAGCAGGGTCAGGGGGGTTCGCCCCGCGGAAGAACGGGGGCGATGGCCCCCCGAGGGCCAGGCTGCGTGAGTGTGCGTGCTGGCGGGGCGTCCCTGCCGTCTCCTGCCTTGGCTGTCACGCGCATCTGGGAGGGTGGCCGCGCCGGAGGCCTGCGCCTCCCACCTCTGCGGGGTGTGAACACGTGAAGGCGCGTGCCGCTTACACACGCTTACGTGTCTGTCACCGGTACATTCGCAGCTGCAGTATGGTGACAGCAAGGACAACCCGCTCAAATACTGGCTGTACAAAGAAGAGGGCGAAAGGCGACACAGGAAGCAGAAGGAACCAGACCGGGAAAAGAAGCACCGGGAAAAGAGCAGCACGAGGGAGAAGAGAGAGAAGAATTCAAAAGAAAAAGGCAGTTCGTTCTCCGACAAGGAAGGGGAAGAGAGACATAAAGAGAGGCGCCATAAAGAGGGCTTCCCCGTCGGCGAGGAGAGGCCGCGGGGCCACGCGGAGAGGAAAGAGCGGTCTCGCAGGGAGGAGCACAGGAGGAGGGAGCCGAAGGTACCGCCCCCCCCCCTCCCCGCCTCCCGTAGCTGCCTGGTATTCTGTCATGGTCCTAACCTCATTTGTTTACAAGTGACCTAATATTGGACACACAGGTCGGTAGAATTTATTGGTCAGAGACAGTGTCTGAATAATGCTAACTTTTATTAGGCGTTTGCTACTTGCTGTGTATTGCCCTGCACGCCAAGCTTCCTTCCGCTCTGTGCTTTTTCTGGCTCTCTCCCCCTGACTCCCCCTCCCCTCCGGCCCCCAGGTCTGGAGCCCCTCTGGCCCAGGCCCTCCTCAGGGAACAGCCTACTGCCCCTCTTTTCCCACGTGCTTCCGGGCAGTGCCCACTCAACAGATGGCTCTCCTTTAAACAGCCTGCCTTCATGTGTTGATTTACATTCTGTTTTTAAAATTCACTTAATTTAAGAGAAGAGCGTTTAAATTTTTTCCATAGGTGTGCAGATTTGTGAAATAGCCATATTCCATATGTTTGAAAGTTTTATCGTTTTAAACAGTGTAAGGATCTAGTCAGATTTTCTGAAAATTATGTAGACTTGGTAAGTATAAGTTTCTTTTACTTAGGTAATATTACTGAGACGATGGATAACCACCTTTTAGTGTACCTTACTCATCTCCCTTACGTCAAACACCTTATTTACTAAGACAGGTGGTAAAAACAGTCATTTTAAGAGGTGCCTGTAGCACAGATGCGGTTGTTAGATTTTGAGCCCGTGACCCCTTTTTCAGAGCCTAGTAATTGTGAATTCGTTATGCTGTACTCATTAACGGGTGTGGGACTTCCTGACAGGATGGGGAGCACAGACATCGAGGAACAAGTCTGAGGAGAGACGGCACGGGCAGCCGGTGAGTGAATGTGTCCTTTGGCCGATGGCTGTGTTTATAGCTGAGTTCTCCCAGAAAGCGTCAAAATGGACTTTTCCTCTTGGGCCTGATTACGGCCAGGAGATGAGAGCACACTACAGCTAGTCTTCAGGTTCTCCAGACACGAACCCTCCAAGTTGTGTCTTCGGGGTCCTCCAGGGGCTGGGAGCTTGTTATGGGTTATAAGTCCTGCTTGGCCTTGTACACACTTGCTGGTGTGGCCTCAGGACGCCAGCCCTCCCCGGGCACCGGTCTCCGGGAGTCTCCACTCTGCGGGGGAGGGCACCTGCAGTGGCTCTGGGCTTACGGTTCACGACCCCTGGACGCTGAGCACAGACGTGCCCAGCAGACCGGCTGCCCCGTGTCTGCAGGTCAGGCACCCGCTGCGTCCGCCCTTCCTGGGGGTGGCTGGCCTTTCAGAGCCTGTCTTTACTGGTGAAGCTTGGATGAGGCCAATTTTGTGGGTTTTATGAAGGCTAAGGTTATAGTTTGCCTGTAAATCCTCCTTTTGAATGTGAGCTCCAGTTTATAATTTATTCTTTACAGCAGCGATATTTGGTGATTCTTTTTCACAGATTAGGGAGATTCAGGTTAAACACCTTGCCCTAAATCTTACAAGTTTGTACAAGGTT
Source organism: Bison bison bison (assembly GCF_000754665.1). NCBI lineage: Eukaryota > Metazoa > Chordata > Mammalia > Artiodactyla > Bovidae > Bison > Bison bison. The sequence goes on along the minus strand of NW_011495061.1, from coordinate 616,289 downwards.
ATGCTTAAGCCTGGGGTGCAGATTCCTAGATTTTGTATTGCAGATCTGCTAGAAAGGCAGTGAAGCTTTTGCTTGGTTCTGTATGATTTTAAACATACACTGTGTTGAATTGGTATGAATGTTAAGTTCCAAATATTGAGAATCAGGTTGTAATTTTGAAAACCTTAATTTTAGGTCCAAAGTAAACATACAAAATATGTTCTATAAAAATAGAACATAGTTCAAGATAAATCTTTTGGAAATATAAATATTATATTAAACCTAAAACATTTCGGATGGATTCTCTAATAAAATTATAGGAATTTTCTAGAACTCTTAAAGGATATGGGTTTATACCTAAACACAAATTTGTTAAAACACAATTTCTTCCCTCTACTGAAGATATTTCCTATCCTGTACTACTGCTGAGACAGTAAAAATAGTTTAAAAAGGTTTAACCTATAGTTTAAAAAATAGTTTTAAAGAGGCCTTAGTTCTAATAAAGTTCTAATAATAGTCCTAATAAAGCATGCTTTGCAAATATGCCAACCTGTAGCCATTCTTAATCATATCAAAAGCTGACAGCAGCCTTCACTGAGACGAAAATGCTTTAATTTTCAAGTTTTTGTTTAAAATTAATTTGACCTTGATCATATTTGCTTTCTAGGCATTCAGAGAACTTAGTGAGGACTAACGGGAAGGACAGAGACTCAAGAAGGAAGGTGAGACCCTTCCCGGGGATTCTGTGGTGCGGTCCTGAGACTCAGAGAGCAGAGCCTGGCAGGCCTTTTTTCATGGGTTTACTTGAGTGGTGATTCCACGAGGCACATAAGAGATACATTTTAGATTAAAAGACTCAAATGGATTAAAGTGAAAAGATGGACACGGTGGCCACCAAACAACAGTTGTACCAGAGCTTGGGTGGCTGGACCAGAGGCCCGAGAACACATCACAGGAATAAGACAGGTCTCTTGCAAGGAAGACATGACAAGTGTAAATGAACATGCTGCTCAGAAGAGATCCAGAATACAAGAAGTAGAGGCAGGCAGAATTAGAGGGAGAAACAGAAAAGTCAGTAGAGACTGGGACTTCAGCTCCCACTTTCACAAATAGGATTGACAGCATTTCCTGCTAACAGATTAGACGATTTAGATAGAAGGAAAATTCCTGGAATATCGACGTTAGTGACGTTGCCTCGAGAAGAAATAGAAAGTCTGAGGGTGTGTATATACAACTGTCACTCAGTTGTGTCCTACTCTTTGCAACCCCGTGGACTACAGCCCACGAGGCTCCCCCATTCATAGAATTCTCCAGGCAAGAGTCCTGGAGTGGGTAGGCATTTCCTTCTCCAGGAGATCTACCCAACCCAGGGATTGAACTCAGATCTCCTGCATTGCAGGCAGAGTCTTTACCGACTGAGTGACCGACTTAGTAAAAAAGTTGCGTTAGTGTTGAAAATCTTTCCACAAAGCAGCGCAGGCTTGGGTGACTGGCAAAGTCTATCAGGCGTTTGTTATTAACACTGATGCCCTCATGGCTCCACTCATTTCACAGTTACTTCATATCCTGGATTAAGTGTGTGCACACATGTGTGTATGTGTACGTGAGAAGCACACGCAAGTCATAAAGTGTAATAGTTGTTTTACGTTCTGGGTTATGCGTGCATGTGTACACGTGAGAAGCACAGGTCAGTGATATGGTATCATTCAGACACCACAATCCTAGGCTTCATTTTTATGCCATCTTCATCATTATCACCAGAAGAACCTTCATAATGATTATGTAATATCTTTAGAATTATATACTGTGGTGTTAAAATTGTTATCCTCCCATTTCCTAGGTTTTGTTCTGTTATCGGTAATGTGGCAAGCAGGTTTTGGCTCCTGTTGTTGTTGTTCAGTAGTTAAGTTGTGTCTGACTCTTTGAGACCCCGTGCACTGCAGCACCCCTGGCCTCCCTGACCCATCACCAACTCCCAGAGCTTGCTTAAACTCATGTCAGTTGAGTCAGTGATGCCATCCAGCCATCTCATGCTCTGTTGTCCCCTTCTCCTCCTGCCTTCAATCTTTCCCAGCATCAGGGTCTTTTCCAGTGAGTCGGCTCTTTGCATCAGGTGGCCACAGTATTGGAGCTTCAGTTTCAGCACCAGTCCTTACAGTCAGTAATCAGGGTTGATTTCCTTTGGGATGGACTGGTTTGCTATCCAAGGGACTCTCAAGAGTCTTCTCCAACACCACAGTTCAAAAGCATCAATTCTTCGGCGCTCAGCTTTCTTCACAGTCCAACTCTCACATCCATTCATGACCACTGGAAAAACCATAGCCTTGACTAGACGGACCTGTGTCAGCAGCGTGATATCTCTGCTTTGTAATACACTGTCTAGGTTTGTCACGGCTGTTCTTCCAAGGAGCAAGCGTCTTTTAATTTCGTGGCTGCAGTCACTGTCTGCAGTGATCTCAGAGCCCAAGAAAATGAAATCCCACACTGTTTCCACTTTTCCCCCTTCCACTTTCCGTGAAGTGATGGAACTGGATGCCATTATCTTCATTTTTTGAATGTTTAAATGTTTCATACTTATCAAGAGGTGCTTTAGTTCCTCTTCACTCTCTGCCATTAAAGTGGTATCATCTACATGTCTGAGGTTATTGATATTTCTCCTGGCAGTCTTGATTCCAGCTTGTGCTTCATGCAGCCCTGCATTTCACCTGATGTACTCTGCATGTGAGTTAAATAAGTTGGGTGACAATACCTAGCCTTGATGTACTCCTTGCTCAGTTTGGAACCAGTTCCATGTCCAGTTCTAACTGTAGCCTTTTGTCCTGCGTACAAGTTTCTCAGGAGGCAGGTAATGTGATCTGGTATTGCTATCTCATTAAGAATTTTCCACAGTTTGTTGTGATCCACACAAAGGCTTTAGTGTAGTCAATGAAGCAAAAGTAGACTTTTTTTGGAATTCCCTTACTTTTTCTATGATCTAGTATATGTTGGCAATTTTATCTCTGGTTCCTCTGCCTTTTTAAATCCAGCTTGTACATCTGGAAGTTCTTGGTTCACATACTGCTGAAGCTTAGCTTGAAGGATTTTGAGCATAATCTTGCTGGCATGTGAAATGAGTGCAATTGTACCGTAATTTGAACATTCTTTGGCATTGCCTTTCTTTGGGATTGGAATGAAAACTGACCTTTTCCAGTCCTGTGGCCCCTGCTGAGTTTCCCAGATTTGCTGGCGTATTGAGTGCAGCACTGTCACAGCGTCATCTTTCAGGATTTGAAAGAGCTCAACTGGAATTCCATCACCTCCACTAGCTTGTTCATAGTAATGCTTCCTCAGGCCCACTTGACTTTGCATTCCAGGATGTCTGGCTCTAGGTGAGTGATCACACCATCGTGGTTATCTGGGTCATGAAGAGCTTTTCTGTATAGATGTGTGTATTCTTGCCACCTCTTCTTAATATCTTTTGCTTCTGTTAGATCCACACCGTTTTTGTCCTTTATTGTGCCCATCTTTGCTTGAAGTGTTCCCTTGGTATCTCCAATTTTCTTAAAGAGATCTCTAGTCTTTCCCGTTCTTTTGTTTTCCTCTATTTCTTTGCATTGGTCACTTAAGAAGGCTTTCTTATCTCTCCTAGCTGTTCTCTGGAGCTGTGCATTCAGTTGGGTGTATCTTTCCCTTTCTCCTTTGCCTTTTGCTTCTCTTCTTTTCTCAGCTATTTGTAAGGCCTCCTCAGACAACCACTTTGCCTTCTTGCGTTTCTTGGGGGTGGTTTTGGTCACACCTCCTGTGCCACGTTATGAACCTCCGTCCATAGTTCCTCAGTCTTTCTGTTTACCAGACCTGATCTAGTCCCTTGAATCTATTTGTCACCTTTATAATTTGTATAATTATAAAGGATTTGATTTAGGTCATAGCTAAATGGCCTAATGGTTTAACCTACTTTCTTTTGTTTCCCGGGAAGAAGGATCTTTTTCTTTCTCTGATAGTTATGTAAAACAGTGGACTATGAGAGCCGTGTCTTTAGCATCTGATGCCGTGTTTTTCTGGGTCTGTATTCCACGCACACACCCAGGAGCACAGTGTTTTCAGATAAGTCAGGTGGGGCGGCTGTGCTGGTTGATGTGAGCATGTTGTGTTCAGTCTGGGCAGTGGTTGGATTCCTCCCTGTCTAGGTATAGCCACTCCTTAGTAAAAAGTGAGCCTTATAGGTGATTCTTCCCATGTAGTCTTTTTTCTGTGTGACCTTCCACTCTGCTGTTCTGACGTCTGTGTTGGGGGCGGGTGGTTGGCGCCTTTGTGTCTTGCTCACACCCGCAGCATGTGCTGTTTGCCCTGACTCTGCGGAAACCCCTCTAGCTGTAATGGTTCCGATCTCCCTCCTACTGCTCATGAGTAAGTTTCTTAAACTGGAATTATTGAATGAAAATATACAGTTTTTAATACTTTCTTTCTGTCTCTCAATTTTTTTGGTAAGGGTTAGCACTGTTCACTAGAATTACAATGTGAGCCACATTTGTAATTTTAATTTTTTTGGTGGTCACCTTAAAAAAGAAACAAAATTAATTTTAATAACATATAATCCAACATTTCTGAAATAGTCTTTCAACATGTAGCCAATATACAAAATTAGACATTTTACCTTCTTTTTTCACTAAGGGAGAAAAATATGAGAGGTGTTTTTCCCCTGAGAGAGCCCGGAAGTGATCTTGAAGATAGCTGGCAGCTTGTTTGGCTTATGACTGGTCACGTGTTTTATAGCATCAGCCCTGAGTTACCTTGGTGTGGTTGCTCAGCACTTACACGGAGAGCCCACTTGGCCAGATTGAGTTTTTAGGCGGAAAGGGGTTCCCCTCCTCTTGGGGGCGCCATGCCATCCCCATGCCTTTGCATCGGTGGTGTCTGAGAGCCGTGCCTCCCTGGGGCCATGGCCCCAGTGGGACAGCCAGGTGCCCCGCCTCACCGGCACCTGGAGGAAGGTTCACAGTCTCTCCGTTTCTCAGAGGAGGACCCTGAGGCCCGGAGAGGTAGAGTTCCCTGTGAGGCGTTGCTCGGCCGGTGCCACTCCACGCCAGCCCCTGGTCCCCGCGGGAGGAGGGTGGGCCTTGCCTCTGCCCTCCGGCTGACCCGCTGTGCTCTGTCCCCCAGCATGGCCGCGAGGAGGGCCCCTCGATGTGGAAGCTGGAGCAGAGGCAGGGAAATGAAGAGGCCGTGGTGAGGAGAGGACGCGTCCGTCTGCGCTGTCTGTCTGCCTGGGGCCCTGAGGACGCTGGGTCGCAGGGGCTGCCGTGCGTTTGCCCTGCACCCTCCGTGTACGCTCCCAGGAACTCGGACTGGACGCGCCCCCAGCCTTCTTGGCGTTTCTCTGCCTTGAAAGTCAGTAGCTTTGGGGAGAATGCAAGAAAGTAAACAGAGACCTCACAAAGACACGATTCAGGTGTTGTCAGTGAGGAACGGTCCAGGGAGCAGAAAGTTTGCAGAAATAAATGCCGAGCCAGCGGTGGAGGAGCAGCCAGCTCCTGCAGGAGCCGCTGGTGGTGCTGGGGTGTTCTTTCCAATCCGGGGCGGAGCGGGGGGCCCTGAGCTCAGGCCCAGCAAGCCAGAGACACTCTCCTGTCCCCTTCCTCCCTCCTGTCCCTGGCAGGCACCCTGGGCGGCTGGGGGGCTCATGGTGTGTTTGCCGAGCAATAAATTGTTGGGATGTGGTGAGCCTGCGATGCTGGGTCTCTGGTTTATTTGTTCAGTAACCAGAGACCCACTTTTTTCTTTGGCCATCAGAATTTATAGTTTTCTCAAAAAGGATATGATTGTTAACTGTTTTCTCTTTCTGGTCATACTTATAAGTCAGGGTATTTCTTTAAGAGTTGCGATTAGGTTATGTTAATTTTATAAACATTTGAATTTCTAAATTAACAACCTGAAGTGAATCTCAGAAAACATGTATTTTCCAGCCTATTTGCAAGAATCAACCTGAGATTGAATATTTTAATTATATGTTTGATTTCTGCCCGTAGGAAATTGAAAAGGAAGACCTTGATTTAGAAAATGCTGGAACGGATGAGTATACAGCCATTTTTGAAGATGATTTTGAAGTAGGTATTTAAAATTTTCTCATCTTAAAGATAGTTTGTTCTCAAACCAGAAACAGTTGTTTTTTCATCTCCTCTTACTGCTCTCAGTACTCCTTATCTACTTGATTTAGATCTGGTACCTATAAAAAGTTTGCCATATGTCTATCATTGCTGACCAGTATGGTGGAATTAAAATTTTCAATTTAGCCTGTTGATAGTGCACTGCAGTCAAACGTGTGCGTGCGCACATGTGTGTGCATTATGTGCGTGCATGTGTGTGTGTGTCTACATGAAGTACACATGGGTACACAGGTCTCCGTGTGCTCACGCTCCCATTCTCGGCACAGGTACGTTTGCACTTTATTGTTCACTCAGAGCTCTCAGAGTGCACAGTTCTGTAGGGTGTGTGCGGACGCGGAGGAACAAGCACAGCAGTTTGCACAGAAACCTGTGAGCTCCAGGGCGCCCAAGCACACGGGGCCCTGTCTGTGCATCCTGCTGGCTGCGTGCTCCCAGCTCTGTGCGTGCTCGCGCGTGTCTGCTCTAAGCGTGCTCTGCCTGTGAACGTGTCTGCTCTGCGCGCAGGACTATGAGGACGACTTCGAGGTCTTTGACGGGGCTGACGACT
>NW_011495061.1:607702-609462 GCF_000754665.1 Bison bison bison | reverse complement strand
TGGGGAGGGCGCTGTGGCGGGGCGGGCCAGCCCCGTGCCCTGAGCTCAGTCGGCGTCCAAGGCCCCGGCTGCGTTTCTTCAGACAAAGTGACTGCATCGTCAGGAGGCTGGCACCACGTGGTGGGGCAGCCTTGGCGACTTTCTCTATGAAACTGGGAATGTGTTTTGCTCCAAAGCTCTTGGCACCTGGGTGTGCGAAGGTTACTTGTCAGGGCGTGAACGCTCCTGACAGCCCCGAGTGATGGTGCTCTGAAGCAGGAGAAACAGGAGGTGCTTGGTCAGCACCTTCTCACGGCCTCTGACAGGACACGGTGCGCTCTTTGCCTGGGTCCAAGGGGAACGAGAAGACAGAGTGAGAATAAGTGCATAGAGAAATACGCGGGTCTGTCTGCACGCGAAGCGCGGGGGCCCTGCGGCCGAGGCCACGGAGGTGGACCCCGCAGAGGGAGCGGGTGGAGCGGTCTGTCCTGTGGGGGCTTCTGGCGGCCTCGGCCGCCACCAGGCCGACCAGCCTGCACCCTGTGAGCTGCCGAAGCCCCGCCCGTGTCCGCCCGTCTTCTGTCTTCTGCTGCAGTGAGTGGCTTGTCCGGCATGCACCAGCCTCTGTCTGTTTTCCAGCTGCTCTGTGTATTCACACCTCAACTCCCTTACCTGAGAAGACGGGTTTTGGAGCGGGCAGGAGAGCGTGGGGTGGGAGCGGAGGACTGACCGCGCTTATATGTGTTATGTATTTCTGGAAGTAGTGTGGCACAGATGGAGGAAATTTTGCTTTGTTGCAGGTTTTAGGTGAAATGAGCAGAAGTGGTTCCTAAGTGCACATAGAAGACATTTGTCATTAGTTGAGTGAACATAATTGGTTTATATGTGTCTAATTGGTTTACTCTTGATTTCTTTTGCTTGAAAGAAATATTTCAGTTTCACAAAAGTAGCTTTTTTTTTTTTTTACGTGCAGATGCAAACAGCTCCCTTTCCAAAACCCCACTGTGTGGAATTTTCGTGGATTTTGCCACAGCTTCACACCGTCAAAAGAATCGGACTCAGGCCCTTAAGCAAAAGTAGGTGTACTGGAAAAATTGCAGAAGGAATTAGGAGTTTCTGTACTTACCTGCAACGGACCTGTGAATATTAGTGTTTATTTTGTTGTCAGCGCTGTGCTCAGGCCGTGGTCGTGTTTGTGCTGCGTTCCCAGGTCCCGGCTCGTGCTCCTGGTGCAGGAGTTCAGTGCCATAGGCGAGCTTGGCCCGGCATCTGTGTCATTTCTGGGGGCCCCGGGAGCCCCGCCTTCACGGCCAGGCAGTGTCACAGGCGCTCTGGAGGCTGGAGGCGGGCAGCGGGAGCTATAGCAGACAGCGGGCCAGGTCCGCCCGCGCCCCCTGCCTCCTGCCGTGTGGGCCGCGCTCTCGCAGCTGGCGCCCCTCGTCTCAGCGAGGGAGCCTCACGTCGGCCAGCCGTCCTGTGTCCCAGGCACTGAGCCCCTGTGTCAGCGTCCTCCGTGGGCTGCAGGCCGCCTGTGCAGGCCCGGGTCAGCCCAGCGAGGTTGGAGATGAGGGTGAAGAGCCAGGGTCAGCGGGGTCAGAGTCCGGGCTTGACAGCTATGAACCCAGAAGCTCGTGAAAGTGAAGGACAGACTCTCAGCCCACGTCTGTGGTACCGAGCCCAGTGCAGTCTGGGGATAGATGTCGGAGTCCTGGACGCAGTGGACTTAGGAGAGTATCTGGTCAGCCAGAGAGCTGTGCTGGCAGGAAGCAGCCTTCCCCCAC
>NW_011495061.1:606701-607572 GCF_000754665.1 Bison bison bison | reverse complement strand
CCCCACCTCCCCCAAGAGTACCTGCCCTCTGTAGCAGAGGGAGCCAGGGTGAGGTTGGTGGGGGCTCACCCCGCTGGATGCACCTCCGGAGCGGGGTGGGGGGGACCGACAGCAGTGGGAGGTGGGGGTTTGGCCCTGCAGCCTCGGTGTCCACAGGGGGTCCCAGTGTGGTGACTGAATGTGGATGGCCTGCTGCCCCCAGGCCCCGGCCTCTGTCCTGCCCCCCACCCCCCCGCCCCGCCCCCAGTTCACGTCTGTGCTCTGCCCTCCAGGATGCGCAGCGCAAAGTTGCTCCGGCTCATCGACATGGACTTCTCCTTCACCTTCTCCCTCCTCGACCTCCCGCCCGTGAACGAGTACGACATGTACATCCGGAACTTCGGGAAGAAGAACACCAAGCAGGTCAGTGCCGCACGCCCGCCAGGGGCCCGTCCAGTGCGGTGGCAACCTGAGGTGTGACACATGCAGTCCCGATATCAGAGTGGGGGTGGCCAGGGCACTCTCATCACCTGGAGCCTGTGCTCTGGGGGCACCTGGCCGCGGACGTGGCTCACTCGCAGGCTCTGACGGCAGCCTGGGAAGGGCGGCTTTATTGAAAGTCACCGGGTGTCACCTGGGGTCACCTGCTCCCGTCCTCACGGGGCTGCAGCATCTTGTATGTGTGACCCTAGGTGCAGAGGCTCCAAGATTTGGGCTGGAGTGCCCCCCTGCCCACCTCTCCCTGAGGTCCCAAGCTTCTGGACTTGCCTCAGGGTCCCTCCTGCCTGTTCCATTCTACTTGCCCTTTCTTGGGAAAAGGCAGCCCTGGCCAGGCCCTCTGGTAAATGCCCTTGGACCCCCCCACCTGCCCCGGGACCCCCCCACCTGCCCA
>NW_011495061.1:602777-606592 GCF_000754665.1 Bison bison bison | reverse complement strand
GACCAGTTTCCCCCTACCCATCCCCGGACCCCCTCATCTCCCCATGCACCCCCTTGCAGGCCCCTTGGTCATCTGCCTGGCTTTCTCCGTTACCTGGCCTATGCTGTCCACACCTCGTCCCTTATCTGTCTGCCTGTCTCTCTGTGTTCACCGCCTGTCTTCCAGGTGAACTAGGTGATCATCCCTGCACGCCCTCTGACCCCAGCGTTGCTCAGTCCGCCCCACACAACTCTGCCCTTCCCCATCTCACTTCCTGCCACTGACTGTGAGCTGGCTGGCCTTCCAGGGTGGTGAGGTCCTGAAGTCAGCAGTCCCTCCAGTGTTTCTCTCCTGTCCCCGTGGAGCCATCCCTCAACATGCTCTTGGGTGTGTCTGTCAATAATCTTTTAACAGGAAGAGGGTCACAGCCAGACATTTAAGCTGACAGATTAACCCTGGCTTTGCAGCTGACCCACTCTGACCTTGAGTAGACTCTTTAACTTCTTTGCTTATTTTCCTCATCTCAAACCTTTTTGTTGTTATTGTTCAGTCACTCAGTCATGTCTGACTCTTTGTTACCCCATGGATTGCAGCACACCCAGGCTTCCGTGTCTTTCAGCATCTCCTGAAGTTTGCTCAAACTCATGTCCATCAAGTCAGTGATGCCATCCAACCATCTCATCCTCTGTTGTCCCCTTCTCCTCCTGCCTTCAATCTTTCCCAGCATCAGGGTCTTTTCCAATGAGTCAGTTCTTCACATCAGGTGGCCAAAGTATTCGAGATTCAGCTTCAGCATCAGTCCTTCCAGTGAATATTCAGGACTGATTTCCTTTAGGATCTCCTTGCTGTCCAAGGGACTCTCAAGAGTCTTCTCCAACACCACAGTTCAAAAGCATCAATTTTGCAAAGCTGTTAGTATCAAAACTGAAGCATGTACCTTTTTGAAACAAATGTGTGTCTGGTTTTGCAGAGCTGCTGTGTTGTTAGAGACTAGGGTATTGGCAGAGTAGGTCATAAGAGTTTTTAAACTTGTAAAGGTTTGGTTTATTTATTTGCTTTTGGCTGCACCGGGTCCTAGCTGTGGTCTGTGGGCTCCTCTCTAGTTGTGGTGCACGGGCTCCAGAGCGCCTGGGCTCAGTAGTTGGGCCCAGCAGATGCAGTGTGCAGGCTTGGTTGTCCTGAGGCAGGTGGGATCGTAGCTCCTTGACCAGGGATGGAACCCATGTCCCTTGCACTGGAAGGAACCTCTGAACTGTGAGGGAAGTCTCTAGGTCATAGTATTTTCAAACTGTAGCTGAACTGTTTGCTGTGACTTTTGAGAACACTTTTGAAATTTAGGCCCATGTTTTTCAAACGTTTAAGACATAAGTAGTCTTTGCATGATTGTTATTTATGCCACGATACTTAATTTTGACGGAAGCAAGAACAGCGTCATCCTTAACTTAAAAAATTTAGTTGTTTTCTTTTCACTGATGAGAAACAGGTCTGAGGTGGAGACCCATGGCTAACTCAGCCTGCCTTCCTTCTCAGGCCTACATTCAGTGTAATGAAGACAGCGTGGACCGGGACATCCAGACCGAGGAAGTAGAGACGCGGGAAGTGTGGACCCAGCACCCGGGGGAAGGCACCGCCGTGTCCGGGGGTAACGGCCTCTGCTCTCGGCCTTGGCGGCTGTGTTCGTCCCCTCTCTTGTTCTTTCCTCGCTCTCGTGTGTGCTTGCATGTGAGCTGACTACGGAAATCCCAGTGAGTTGGCAGACGCCACCCCGGCCTGGAGGCCTGGTCTGGGCCCTGATCGGGGCTCGTGACGCTCGTTCCTGAACAGAGGAAGGAGCCCAACTGCACACGCCTGCACAGGCGCTGCTCAGAGCCCCGCGCTCTTCAGCGGCTCCCGTTCCCGACCCCGCGCTCTTCAGCGGCTCCCGTTCCCAGAGAGCTTTCCTCTCTAAGTACGTCCCCAGGTGTGTCTCATCGAGACAGGTGGAAGGCCCTGGACGATGCCGAGTTCTGCTCCCGCTGCTTCTTATCAGTTGCTTATGTGCTAAATGTTACTTTACTGGACGATTGTTTGCTCTGAGGAATGACCTCTGTCACTCCCGTTCCTCAGGGAAGCCTGATCCTAAGAAGTAACAAACCTAAACATTGCTGTTCAGTTGCTCAGTCACGTCCAGCTCTTTGTGACCCTGTGGATTGCAGCACGCCAGGCCTCCCTGTCCTTCATTATCTCCTGGCGTGTGCTCAAACCCATGTTCGTTGAGTCGGTGATGCCATCCAACCATCTCATCCTCTGTTGTCCCCTTCTCCCACCTTCAATCTTTGTCAGCATCAGGGTCTTTTCAAATGAGTCAGTTCTTCACATCAGGTGGCCAAAGTATTGGAGTTTCAGCTTCAGCATCAGTCCTTCCAATGAATATTCAGGATTGATCTCCTTTAGGATTGACTGGTGTGATCTCCTTGCAGTCCAAGGGACTCTCAAGAGTCTTCTCCAACACCACAGTTCAAAAGCATCAATTCTTTGGTGCTTAGCCTTCTTTATGGTCCAACTCTCACATCCATACATGACTACTGGAAAAACCATGGGTTTGACTATACAGATCTTTGTCAGCGAAGTGATATCTTTGCTTTTTAATACACTATCTAGGTTGTCATAGCTTTCCTACCAAGGAGCAAGTGTCTTTTATTTTCATGACTAAAGTCACCATCCACAGTGATTTTGGAGCCCAAAAAATAAAATCTGTCACTGTTCCCCTTCTCTTTGCCACGAAGTGATTTGCCTGGATGTCATGATCTTAGTTTTTTGAATATTGAGTTTTAAGCCAGCTTTTTCACTGTCCTCTTTCACACTTATCAAGAGGCTCTTTTGTTCCTCCTCACTTTCTACCATTAGAGTGGTATCATCTGCATATCTGAGATTGTTATTTCCTCCAGCAATCTTTATTCCAGTTTGTGATTCATCCAGCCTGGCATTTCACGTGATGTACTCTGTGTGTAAGTTAAATAAGCAGTGTGACAATATGCAGCCTTGACGTGCTCCTTTTCCAGTTTGTACCCAGGCTGTTGTTCCATGTCCGGTTCTAACTGTTGCTTTTTGTCCTGTATGCAGGTTTCTCAGGAGACAGGAAAAGTGGTCTGGTATTCCCATCTCTTTAAGAATTTTCCACAGTTTGCTGTGATCCACACAGTCAAAGACTTTAGTGTAGTCAGTGAAACATGTTTTTCTGGAACTTCCTTGCTTTCTCTCTGATCCAGTGAATGTCTGTAATATGATCTCTGGTTCCTCTGCCTTTTCTAAATCCAGCTTGTACATCTGGAAGTTCTCGGTTCACGTACTGCTGAAGCCTAGCTTGAAGGATTCTGACCATAATCTTGCTAGCAGTTTGAACATTCCTTGCATTGCCTTTCTTAGGGATTGGAATGAAAACTGACCTTTTCCAGTCCTGTGGCCACTGCTTAGTTTTCCAGATTTGCTGGCATATTGAATGTAGCACTGTAGCAGCAGCATCTTTTACGATTTTATTTCAGCTGCAATTCTATTACTTCCACTAGTTTTGTTCGTAGTGATGCTTCCCAAAGCCCACTTGACTTCACACTCCCAGATGTCTGGCTCTAGGTGAGTGATCACACCATCATGGTTATTCTGGTCATTAATAGCTTTTTTGTATAGCTTTTCTGTGTATTCATTCCATCTCTTCTTATTGTCTTCTGCTTCTGTTAGGTCCTTACTGTTTCTGTTTTTTATCATGCCCGTCCTTGCGTGAAATGTTCCCTTGAGTATCTCCAATTTTCTTGAAGCGATCTCTAGTCTTTCCCATTCTATTGTTTTCCTCTATTTCTTTT
>NW_011495061.1:602034-602677 GCF_000754665.1 Bison bison bison | reverse complement strand
AGTTGCTTCATTTGCTATTATTTTCTCCCATTCTGAAGGCTGTCTTTTCACCTTGCTTACAGTTTTCTTCATTGTGCAAAAGCTTTTAATTTTAATTAGGTCCCATTTGTTTATTTTTGTTTTTATTTCCGTTACTCTGGGAGGTGGGTCATAGAGGATCTTGCTGTGATGTATGTCGGAGAGTGTTTTGCCTATGTTTTCCTCTAGGGGTTTTATAGTTTGTGTTCTTACGTTTAGATCTTTAATCCATTTTGAGTTTATTTTTGTGTATGGTGTTAGAAAGTGTTCTAGTTTCATTCTTTTATAAGTGGTTGACCAGTTTTCCCAGCACCACTTGTTAAAGAGATTGTTTTTTCTCCATTGTATATCCTTGCCTCCTTTGTCAAAGATAAAGTGTCCATGCTGCTGCTGCTGCTGCTAAGTCGCTTCAGTCGTGTCCAACTCTTTGCGATTCCATAGACGGCAGCCCACCAGGCTCCCCCGTCCCTGGGATTCTCCAGGCAAGAACACTGGAGTGGGTTGCCATTTCCTTCTCCAATGCATGAAAGTGAAAAGTGAAAGTGAAGCCGCTCAGTCGTGTCTGACTCTTCGCGACCCCATGGACTGCAGCCCACCAGGCTCCTCCATCCATGGGATTTTCCAG
>NW_011495061.1:600522-601934 GCF_000754665.1 Bison bison bison | reverse complement strand
CTGGTCTTTCCCATTCTATTGTTTTCCTCTATTTCTTTTTTATTTTGGTTTAAAACTGTTTATTGGTCAAAAAAGTAGAAAATGACAAAATTATTGCATAGGGAAAATACGCTAGTAATTTAAAAACAGGCTACATAATAAGGAAAGTTTATATATGTTAATAGGTGGAAGGCTGAGAGGAATCTACCTTTTTTTATATATATTCTTACACCATAAGATTTATTGTTTTTATTTGAGATGTTGCCAAGATTTTTTTTTTAGTATTTTAAAAGTTTTATCATTTTTTTATTAAAATTTTTTTTTTTAAATTGGAGGCTAATTACTTTACAATATTGTAGTGGTTTTTCCATACATTGACATGAATCATCCATGTGTATACATGTGTCCCAATCTTGAACCCCCCTCCCTCCACCCTCCTCATCCCATCCCTCAGGATCATCCCAGTGCACCAGCCCTAAGCACCCTGTCTCATACATTGAACCTGGACTGGCGATCTGTTTCACATATAATAATAAACATGTTTCATGCTATTCTCTCAAATCATCCCACCCTTGCCTTCTCCCACAGAGTCCAAAAGACTGTTCTATACATCTGTGTCTCTTTTGCTGTCTTGCATATAGGGTCATCGTCACCATCTTTCTAAATTCCATATATATGCGTTAATATACTATATTGGTGTTTTTCTTTCTGACTTACTTCACTCTGTGTAATAGGCTTCAGTTTCATCCACCTCCTTAGAACTGATTCAAATGTATTCTTTTTAATGGCTGAGTAACATTCCATTGTGTATATATACCACAGCTTTCTTATCCATTCGTCTGCTGACGGACATCTAGGTTGCTTCCATGTCCTGGCTATTATAAACAGCTGCGATGAACACTGGGGTACACATGTCTCTTTCAGTTCTGTTTCCTCGGTGTGTATGCCCAGCATCGGGATTGCTGGGTCATAAGGCAGTTCTATTTCCAGTTTTTAAAGGAATCTCCACACAGTTCTCCATAGTGGCTGTACTAGTTTGCATTCCCACCAACAGTGTAAGAGGGCTCCCTTTTCTCCACACCCTCTCCAGCATTTATTGTTTGTAGACTTTTTGATAGTAGCCATTCTGACTGGTGTGAGATGGTTACCTCATTGTGGTTTTGATTTGCATTTCTCTGATAATGAGTGATGTTGAGCATCTTTTCATGTGTTTGTTAGCCATTTATATGTCTTCTTTGGAGAAATGTCTGTTTAGTTCTTTGGCCCATTTTTTGATTGGGTCGTTCATTTTTCTGCAGTTGAGCTGCATGAGCTGCTTGTATATTTTTGAGATTAATTCTTTGTCAGTTGCTTCATTTGCTATTATTTTCTCCCATTCTGAAGGCTGTCTTTTCACCTTGCTTACAGTTTTCTTCATTGTGCAAAAGCTTTTA
>NW_011495061.1:593017-600422 GCF_000754665.1 Bison bison bison | reverse complement strand
AGACGGCAGCCCACCAGGCTCCCCCGTCCCTGGGATTCTCCAGGCAAGAACACTGGAGTGGGTTGCCATTTCCTTCTCCAATGCATGAAAGTGAAAAGTGAAAGTGAAGCCGCTCAGTCGTGTCTGACTCTTCGCGACCCCATGGACTGCAGCCCACCAGGCTCCTCCATCCATGGGATTTTCCAGGCAAGAGTACTGGAGTGGGGTGCCATTGCCTTCTCTGAAATAGGTGCGTGGATATATGTCTGGGCTTTCTATATTGTTCCATTGATCTATATTTCTATCTTTGTGCCAGTACCATACTGTCTTGATGACTGTAGATTTGTAGTATTGTCTGAGGTCAAGCAGGTTGATTCCTCCAGTTTCATTCTTCTTTCTCAAGATTGCTTTGGCTATTCGAGGTTTTTTTGTATACAAATTGTGACATTATTTGTTCTAGTTCTCTGAAAAATACCGTTGGCAGTTTGATAGGGATTGCACTGAATCTATAGGTTGCTTTGGCATATACTCATTTTTGCTATTTTGATTCTTCCGATCCATGAATGTGGTATATTTCTCCATCTATTTGTGTCATCTTTGATTTCTTTCATCAGTGTTTTATAGTTTTCTATATATAGGTCTTTTGTTTCTTTAGGTATATTTATTCCTAAGTATTTTATTCTTTTTGTTGCAATGGTGAATGGAATTGTTTCCTTAATTTCTCTTTCTTTTTTCTCATTGTTAGTGTATAGGAATGCAAGGAATTTCTGCGTGTTAATTTTATATCTTGCCACTTTACTATATTCATTGATTAGCTCTAGTAATTTTCTTGTGGTGTCTTTAGGGTTTTCTATGTAGAGGATCGTGTCATCTGCAAATAGTGAGAGTTTTACATCTTCTTTTCCAATTGGGTTCCTTTTATTTCTTTTTCTTCACTGATTGCTGTGGCTAAAACTTCCAAAACTGTGTTGAATAGTAATGGTGAAAGTGGGCACCCTTGTCTTGTTCCTGACTTTAGAGGAAATGCTTTCAATTTTTCACCATTGAGGATAATGTTTGCTGTGGGTTTGTCATATATGGCTTTTATTATGTTGAGGTATGTTCCTTCTATGCCTGCTTTCTGGAGGGTTTTTATCATAAATGGATGTTGAATTTTGTCAAAGGCTTTCTCTGCATCTATTCAGATAATCATATGGTTTTTATCTTTCCATTTGTTAATGTGGTGTATCACATTGATTGATCTGTGAATATTGAAGAATCCTTGCATCCCTGGGATAAAGCCCACTTGGTCATGATGTATGATCTTTTTAGTATGCTGTAGGATTCTGTTTGCTAGAATTTTGTTAAGGAATTTTGCATCTATGTTCATCAGTGATATTGGCCTGTAGTTTTCTTTTTTTGTGGCATCTTTGTCAGGTTTTGGTATTAGGGTGATGGTGGCCTCATGGAGTGAGTGTGGAAGTTTACCTTCCTTTGCAATTTTCTGGAAGAGTTTGAGTAGGATAAGTGTTAGCTCTTCTCTAAATTTTTGGTAGAATTCACCTGTGAAGCCATCTGGTCCTGGGCTTTTGTTTTTTTGGAAGATTTTTGATTACAGTTTTGATTTCCATTAAGATTTTCTGTTTCTTCCTGGTTCAGTTTTGGAAGGTTATACTTTTCTAAGAATTTGTCCATTTCTTCCAAGTTGTCCATTTTATTGGCATATAGTTGCTGATAGTGTCTCTTATGACTTTGTATTTCTGTGTTGTCTGTTGTGATTTCTCCATTTTCATTTCTAAATTTGTTGATTTGATTCTTCTCCCTTTTTTTCTTGATGAGTCTGGCTAATGGTTTGCCTCTTTTATTTATCTTCTCAAAGAACCAGCTTTTAGCTTTGTTGATTTTTGCTATGGTCTCTGTTGTTTCTTTTTCATTTATTTCTGCCCTAATTTTTAAGATTTCTTTTCTTCTACTAACCCTGGGGTTCTTCATTTCTTCTTTTTCTAGTTGCTTTAGGTGTAAATTAGGTTATTTATTTGATTTTTCTCTTGTTTCTTGAGGTAAGCTTGTATTGCTATGAACCTTCCCTTTAGCACTACTTTTACTGAATCCCATAGGTTTTGGGTTATTGTGTTTTCATTCATTTTTATGCATATTTTGATTTCTTTTTTTATTTCTTCTGGGATTTGTTGTTTATTCAGAAGCATGTTGTTTAGCCTCTATATGTTTATATTTTTAATAGTTTTTTTTCCTGTAGTTGACATCTAATCTTACTGCATTGTGATCAGAAAAGATGCTTGAAATGATTTCAATTTTATTGAATTTACTAAGGCTAGATTTATGGCCCAGGATGTGATCTATCCTGGAGAATGTTCCATGTGCACTTGAGAAAAAGGTGAAATTCATTGTTTTGGGGTGAAATGTCCTATAGATATCAATTAGGTCTAACTGGTCCATTGTATCATTTAGAGCTTGTGCTTCCTTGCTAATTTTCTGTTTAGTTGATCTATCCACAGGTGTGAGTGGGGTATTAAAGTCTCCCACTATTATTGTGTTATTGTTAATTTCCCCTTTCATACTTGTTAGCATTTGCCTTACATACTGTGGTGCTCCTATGTTGGGGGCATATATATTTATAATTGTGATATCTTCTTCCTGGATTGATCCTTTGATCATTATGTAGTGTCCTTCTTTGTCTCTTTTCACAGCCTTTATTTCAAAGTCTATTTTATCTGATACGAGTACTGCTACTCCTGCTTTCTTTTGGTCTCCATTTGTGTGAAATCTTTCTCCAGCCCTTCACTTTCAGTCTGTATGTGTCCCTTGTTTTGACGTGGGTCTCTTGTGGACAACATATGTAGGGGTCTTGTTTTTGTATCCATTCAGCCAGTCTTTGTCTTTTGGTTGGGGCATTCAACCCATTTACATTTAAGAAAATTATTGATAAGTATGATCCCATTGCCATTTACTTTGTTGTTTTGGGTTCAAGTTTATAAACCTTTTCTGTGTTTCCTGTCTAGAGAAGATCCTTTAGCATTTGTTGAAGAGCTGGTTTGGTGGTGCTGAATTGTTTTCCTCTATTTCTTTGCATTGTTCACTCAAGAAGGCCTTCTTATCTATTTTTGCTATTCTCTGGAACTCTGCATTCAAATGGGTATATCTTTCCTTTTCTCCTTTGCCTTTTGCTTCTTCTCTTTTCTCAACTATTTGTAAGGCCTCCTCAGACAACCATCCTCCCCTCTTGCATTTCTTTTTCTTTGGGGTGGTTTTGGTCACTGCCTCCTGTACAGCGTTAAAAACCTCTGTCCATAGTTCTTCAGGCACTCTGTCTACTGGATCCAATCCCTTGAATCTATCTGTCACCTCCACTGTATAATCGTATGGGATTTGATTTAGGTCATACCTGAATGGCCTAGTGGTTTTCCCTACTTCAATGTAAGTCTGAATTTTGTAATAAGGAGTTCGTTATCTGAGCCACAGTTAGTTCCAGGTCTTGTTTTTGCTGACTGTATAGAGCTTCTCTATCTTTGGCTGCAAAGAGTATAATCTGATTTCAGTATTGATTATCTGGTGATGTCCATGTGTAGAATCTTCTCTTTTGTTGTTGGAAGAGGCTGTTTGTTATGACCAGTGTGTTCTCTTGGCAGAACTTGGCACAACTAGTTTTTGCCCTGCTTCATTCTGTACTCCAAGGCCAAAGTTACCTGTTATTCTGGGTATCTCTTGACTTCCTGCTTTTGCATTCCAGTCCCCTATGATGAAAAGGACATCTTTTTTTTGGTGTTGTTTCTAGAAGGTGTTGTAGGTCATAGAACTGGTCAGTGTGGCATTGGTGGATGGGGCATTGACTTGGATTACTGTGACATTGAATGGTTTGCCTTGGGAGTGAACCAAGATCCTAAATGTAACACATCCATGGTAAAATGATGCTTTGCATAGGACTCTGCTTACAGACTTTCTGTGAACAGTTTCCTGTGAGGAATGAGGAGGAGCTGAGCTCTGGAGAAAGAGACATGACCTGGCTTCTCCTTCTAGGGGTCTTGGTTCTCAGGCACGCCCTTCCTGGTGTGCGGCCTTGACCGGGAGCCCGCCCACCTGGTGAGTATCCCCTCAGCAGGGGTTGATGTGACCTGTTTTTCAGGGAGTGAGCGGAGCGGCCCCGGAGATACTGCCATCGTCCCGAAGGTCGACACGCCCCGTCTGTCTGGCTTCCTGCGGGCGGCCTGCCAGGTGCGCTCCATTGGGGGCAGGGACCCCAGTGCTGCACATGCTGTTTGGATTCTGAACAATAATACCGATTGCTTGCATTTTAGAATAAATATAGACAGAAGAACAGACATAACTAAATCGGCAAGGCGAGCACAGGTCTAGGGTTTTTAAAACTAGTAAACTCGTGACTTTGAAGACTGGTTATGGGAATTTTCAAAGTCCATACAAAGGTCAGAGGGCGCACGTGGTCCTGTGTACTTCAGGGTCCCAGTGTCCACCACCTTCCCTCCCCGTGGTCGTCCTGAGTGTGACCCACCACCCACAAGGGCAGTGGCAGGACTTGGCTGGTCCTCACTGCAGCCCAGCGGGCAGGCCGTGTTGCTGTGGGTGACGTGTTTGTGCCCCCGTTTCTTCTAGAGGGGGTGGAGGGCCCCATCCCCCCTCCTGTATGTCTACTGTGAAAAACAGCATCGGTGTTACATCGTGGCTCTGGGGTTTACAGAGGGGGGCTTTCCTTGGTAGTCTCTACTGCTGTGCAGAAAGGACAGTATAACTTGCTTCTGTTCGTTTCTATGAGTCTGGGACTTGGTTAACTTAAGGGATGGGTGAATTTAGGTAGTGCTTTGCGGTTTTTGCTTTTTCTTTGAGAATGAGCCCATCTGAGAGTGTTGATGGAGGCCTGCCCGCGTGTCTGCTGCAGGTGATGGCAGTTCTGCTTGAAGAGGACCGGGCGGCCGCAGAGCCGGGCTGGGCGTCCCAGGCGCAGGACTGCACCCTGCCTTTCAGCGACAGCTGTGCACGGCTGGGCACCAGCCTGCCCTTCCTGCAGGGTAAGCGGCCCTCAGGCTGGGCGTGGACCCCAAGACGGTGATCCTCACGGATGCATCCTGGGAGGGGTTTGTTGAACGGAGCAGAGGTTTGGCTTCTGTAGCCTCGAGCGTGTGTGTCACTGTCCTCACGAGAGGGATATGCAGTGATTTAAGGGAACATTTGTTTTCAGTCCTGCGTCTCTTAATTTCTTTTGGTTTCTTGGTAGAGGAGTGGTGGGAGCCACAGGCAGTCCAGGTGGGAGTCATGTGGTGAGATGTGAGCTGATCCGTGGTCACAGCACAAACGCTACCCCAGTAAAGCTGTGTCTTCACATACGGTGTGTAGCTGCCTGTGACTATAAGCTGAACAAACTTTGTGTGTTCAGTTCTTCAGTGAGTCTCTGCCTTCCCGGCTGCTGAGGGCCTGGGTGGGGCCAGGGTCCTGGTCTGAGTGCAGGAGGGCGGGCAGTGCTTGGCCCTGCTGTCGGCATTCCAGGGCGCCTCTGGGCCAGTGGGACCTGGTGTGTAGCTGCCACTTGTTCCAGAAGTTTCTATGGAGATTCAGATTGACGTCCAGCCCTCTGCACTGACCATTAGCACCAATGGCATGAAGTTAACAAGCACGTATTATTTGAGCATGTTTTTTTTTAAAAGTTGTGTTATCCTATTAGAAAAGCAATAGATTGTAGCATTGAAAACACAGAAGCCCACAAACCCACCTCCCTCTGCACCCCAGGAAGCAGGAGTTTGAGGTGCTTTCCTCAGCTGAGGAGGGATCAAAGAGCCCTGGACTGGGGCAGGGATTGGTGGGGGCATGGTGTGGGGGGTGGGAGGTGGGGAAAGGGGGTGGTGGTGGGGGAGGGGTGGGGAGGCCACACCCCCCAGAACACTTCCTCAGAGAAGGACGATGCAGGTGTGTTGTCCGGGACTCGCCCCTTAGTTCCACCTGTGTGCAGAGCGGAGGTTTTTCTTGTGTCTGTTTTAGTAAAGTGAGTTTTGAGGTTAAGAGGGAAGTTGGGACACAGGTGCCCATGACCTGAGCCTGGGTCCCATCCTGGACCTGAGCTTGGAGGGAGTGGCGGGCCCTCTCAGTGTCAGCAGGCTGTCCAGCACCAGCCGCCCGCTTGTCCTTCTGTGGGCCCCGCAGATACTTAGGCACACAGGCAGGTCCCGGGCCTTGGAGCCCAGTGGACGGACAGAAAGCGCGCATCACAGGACAAATGGGGGCACTGGATGGTGCGTCCGAGGGCAGGTGTTGGGAGGAGGCCAGCTGGGGCCTGCTGCAGGGGGAAAAGGGGCAGCTGATGGGGCGGATGTGATGACCCCCGCCCCCTGCGCCCCCAGGTCCCCTCCGCACCCCCGGCCCGCGGGAGTAGATGGTGGATGGTGGGGTCCTGGGCCGTGCTGTGCCGCCTGTGGGGGAGGGTGGCTTCTTGCAAGTGAGGCCACCCGGACGCTTTTGAGTTGAGCTTGGCCACTCGTCAAAACCCCGATTTCGGGCAGGCGTATCTTTGAAAGACCATGTCTTCGTCACTAAGCTGAAACCTATTGGAGTAGTCCTGTGTGTTAATGCAGCGTGGGTTCTGCAGCATTTTTCTTGTCTTGTCCTCAGACCGGAGAGTGTCCTGCCTGCACGCGTGTCGGGCTCAGAGGCGCACTGTGGTGTCCGTGCACGAGCTGCCGGGGAAGGCCTCGGCGCCGCTGCTGGACCACAGACACGTGCTCTGCGTGTGGGATGTCCGGCAGCCCTCGGGGCCCCAGAAGGTCCTGGTGTGTGAGTCGAAGGTACAGCTTGGGGGGCCGTGGGTGTGACTTGAGAGGGTGGGCCCCAGGGAGGGGAGTCCAGGGTCACAGTTTTCCATCCCGGCCGCCATGTGCAGGGTGACAGGGGCAGGAGCTCTTTATAGGAAGGACCAGGTCGACCGAGGGGTCACGTGGCCATAGTCCCCAGGGCCCCGAGGGTGGGCGTCATCCCGCTGTGGGTTAGTGGAAGCACCAGCCTGGCGTCCTTGGGGTCGTGGAAGCGAGCTTCCCAGTTTGCTTGGTTGGGTCACGGGGTGCTTTAGAGGTTTCTTCCAGTGCCTGGGATTTTCTGAGTCCTTAGCGCGTGTGTTTCCTGGCCCCTGGTGAGTGGGGCTGTGGTGTGGTGACCGCACGGGTGCAGGGGAGAGCTGTTTCTGGTCTTGTGGTTCTTGACTTCAGAACCATTTGATTTCCATTCCACTGCTTCTTGGTGCTGTGGGCTTGAAAATAGCTTACTATGAATGACGGGCGGCTCCGCTGTGCCAGAGACCCTGCGGCCACCACCCCTGTGTCCCGAGGAGGGCACCCTTAGAGGCACCAGCCGCTTGGTGCGGTACCCCCGCTGTGTCTGGATGGAGAGTCCACGGGGCCAGTGCTCCCCGGCCCCGCCGCCCACCCGGCCCTGC